>NC_133430.1:27236640-27577473 GCF_011762505.2 Arvicanthis niloticus | reverse complement strand
CGTTTAAATTATTGTTCCTTCCCCTGAAGGATCACAGGCTTGTGATCTGAGTTGGATCAGTGGCTTTTCTCTCATTGTTTGTCTTTGATTCCCAGTTCTCATTTTGCTTTCTAAGTGACCAGAGTATCACTTCTCTATTTCCATCGTGTTCCATTTGAACCTCTTGTGGCATTCTGGGTTCCAGTCTACCCCTTATTGCCACTGTGACTTTATAGTTGGTCCACTTTCTCAGCACAGAATTGCTTTGTTCCACATCAACTTATTTTGACAGTCTGTCTACTATTGAAAAAGAAAAAAAGAAAGAAAGGAAGGAAGGAAGGAAGCAAGGAAGGAAGGAAGGAAGGAAGGAAGAAAGAAAGAAAGAAAGAAAGAAAGAAAGCGCAAAATACCCCAAAAGCCAAAAACTTCACCCTGAACCATCTAAATATTACAACAGTAGGAAAAAAAATACCTCTAGTCTCCGTAGGACACAGGCTTTATCTACTAGTCTGCATAAAACATGGCAGGTGTTTGTTCAGTAACAGATGTTATGAAAGCATCTATCTATACATGGTATTGGGTGAAAAATATCCTATAACTGGAATTGATTGATAGATTTTCAACATGTAGAACCTTAGCGGGAACACAAATCCCGAGATTTAGCTAGACATACCAGGGGAAAAAACTAAAAGTCTCAGAGCACATATATCATTACTCCAACATTAGGTAACAGTTAACAAAGCCCTTGCATTGCCGAGACTTACCTCTCAATCCATTTCAAGTAGAAAATAGTAGCATCTCATTATGTTCAGGAAAGAAAATGCCCCAATACAGACAGAACTTGGCATCCTTTCTCTTCCACCACTAAAAAAAATTCTGTCTTGATCAGCACCAATTTTATGTCTTGGTGAACTTCCTGTTATTAAAACCACCTAGCTCATTTCCCAGGACATAGTTGTTATTTGAAAAATATTGACGATAACAAAGAGGCTGTAGAAAGCACAAGTCTTAAATATGAACACTACAAGCCCTTATTTATATACTGGGTAGCAAGAATGTTATGCCACATTCCTGAACATATTATATTCTTTTTGTCTGTATGTAAACAGCAAGAGGAATTAATAACAGTGGCACTTCATAACAACTGTAAGTTACAACTGGCTCTGATTCATCTTTCAGGAACTGTTCTCACTCTTCTATTCTTGTTTCCCAACTGATTTGACAAAAGACAGAGGGATTAAGAAGCGAATTAGTTTAACTGAGAGGTTCCCCAGGGGTACTTTGTCCCACATGTTCTCACTTGTGGTTTATGTAATCAGAGCTTTCTGCCTTTCTGAGTGCTAAAGGTATTACTATGAAGGTGATTGTTTGAGCCAGTGGGTGATGGCGTTATGATAATTATAGCCAGGTATGTGTGAACTTAAAGACCCAAGTTAGTCCTGCAGGAGACCGAGACAAGACTTCTTCTCATACCTTTGTAATCATACTTCCAATGCAAGGTGGCTCCACTTACCAAGTAGGAACAAAGGTGAATGATTAGGGGGGACTGTGTGTACCAGTGCTTTGGGGGAAGCCCCAAACAATCCAAGTTAATCTTTGCTAATGTGCCCCTTTGTGTGCTATGTGTATTTTCTTCTGGTTCTTTTTTTCCCCACTAAAATAAAACTAAACCACATGCATTCTAAAGTATGCTTTTCCCACGTCTTCAAAAAAAAAAAAAAAGTAAAGTTACTTTTATGCAGAAAATACAATGGGGAATGAGTTAGTTGTATTTTGTTGTCTTATTAAGATTTTCTCATCTGAAGGTTACTTAAAATGAGCAATTCTTTATCAAACTTGAGAAGAAATTAAAGTTGTGAGGAATTTATGGTATATGTCCCATTTGTAATTAGCAGTCCTAATAACATAAGACACTCACTTAAAGCAGATCTTAGCAGAATATTCAGGCATGAGGTTGTCTTTGTCTGTAGGACAGAAGAAACAGATTGGAAGATCATTTATTTGTCTCTTGATTTTTTAAAATATCAAGATGACCACCTCTTATTTAAAAAGATTTCCAAATATTTTGAAGAATACTGAGTAAATCTGGGGTCTTCTCTGACCATCCCTAACCCTTAACCCTCCTCTCCTTCCAAGTGGAGACACAGCAGTTTATTGTTCACACACACACACACACACACACACACACACACACACACACACACACACACGCCCAAGGAAATTTTCATGTAGGATATCTAGATCTTGAACATATCAATTGATCTTTGGTGCCTGTAGAAACAAGTTGGATCTACTTAAAGTCAACAGCAGATCTAGTTTGGGGTGGTTGATGTTGCCTGCCACCTCAGTATGTGCTTTTAGATAGAGGAGAATGAGTAGTGACTTAAGTTAACCAGCTAGTACCTACCCAAGTATTACCAGAGAATTGAAGGATCATCTTAGTCCTTGAGAAAGGTGACCCGAGGTTAGGTCTAAATCCCATAAAAAGCCAAATGGAGATGTGAAGAAAAGTTAAGGAAACCATTAAGCCAGAGTGCAGGGAAAGGGTACCCTATAAGAAGGGAAAAACCCGAGAAGGAACAAAGAAACAACCATATCAAGTCTTTGTCCCTTGGGTTTTTATTAAGATGAACACAGAAACTGGTGAACCAAATGTATTGCCCTGAGTTTACCTTTCGTTACTTGATTGCTCAGAAGGCACAGCTAATTCTATTTATTTCATCAGTTTACCCTTTGGGCCATGTTGAAAGCCCCAGGCTGTTTGTCTGATTCATTTTTAACTAAACAGCGACAAGAAGTTTTTAAGATTGCTTGATGAAATGTTCATATTTGAAAGTTTTAAAGCCTTTCTGAGAATCCACCTCACTCTTCTAGTCTGTCACTCTTTGGGTACTTTAATGGCAGCGTCGTGGCTTGGTTCTGCAGTTAAATGAGCCCCGTAGAAGAGCACAGCTTACTCCCACACTGTCTCATCTTTTAGGAACTTTAGACTTCCTTCTGCCTGGGTTTTAAAAGATCGAGTTGAAAAAAATGTTCCCCAAAGATTCTTATTCTGTCAGTGTGTGGGCTTGTAGTCTGGAGCGGAATGTTATGATGTGTACAGACATAGCTTTAGGTCCAGACAGAGTGTACCATTTAGATCCACTTATCATTCACATTCATTCATTCATTCATTCATTCATTCATTCATTCATACTAAGCAGATATCATTTACCATTAGCATATGCCAGATACTGAGCACAGAAACCACCAGACAAGGACTACTCATTGATAGAGGACTTTGGAAGTCAATGAAGAAAACAGGGCAATAGGTAATTAATAACTCAAGTCATACATTTACTAGCTGAACAGAAAGAAACTTCTGAGTAAATTTTGTGAGGGTGGGAGAAGTTCTTGTATAGGAAGACATCTAATTTAAGTACTTAATGTTTTTTACAAGTTAACCAGGTGAGTGGATATGGGGTGGGGAATGAAAAGGAAGGACTCATGCTAAAGATGACTATGTGGAAGAAGTGATGCTCTAATGAGAAAGGAAGCAGGGGAAATTGCTGCTTAAAGCCTATTTAAAGAGTTGAGCTTTGCTGTTTGGGTACTGAGAAACAACAGAATCTCTGAGCTACAAAAGGGTCTGGGTTTCAAAGTGTATAGGCTGGGGAACCGACAGGAAGAAGCAGAGGCATCTTTAGTGTGCTGTCAGAGATGCTAGGGGACCTTGGAATTGGAGAAATATATCTGTTTTCGTGGGACATGCCTTGCTTCCTGTGAATGAGCTTGTGCAATTGCTTAAGCTCTCAGATTGAACCTGGAGATCCTAAGAAGCGGCAGAAAACACAAAGTGGTTAACTCTGCCATTGTGAGATTGGAGATGGGCACTGCAGAAGTGAGATGAGTATCCGTCTTCAAGGGGGTATATTCACATGTGCATGTTTTTGTTTTAGTTTGTTTTGAAGAGATAATTGTACCTGAGGCTGGAGCTTGCTCGCCCTATCTTTTGGACTCACAAAACAGTGCCTGGTCTATTTTCTACATGACTGGTCTTTACTTCAGAGCTGATGCGTCATATATCATTCAGATTGATTTTCTTTTCTTTCTTCTTTTCTTTTCTTCTCCCTCTCAAATAAATGGGGAGGAAGAGATAAAAACAGAGATTTCTTTGAAACATCATGGATATCAACCCAAATATACAATCATTGGGAGACCACAAGTGAAGCACTGCTGTTTTGCTCTTGTTTTGGTGGTAGTGGGGGGCATTTGAGAACAAGAGATACATGATTGAAGAATGCCAGTCCCAGGGACATGGTGGAAAAAGAGAAGTAGCCAAGGTTCTGAGTGTTGTGATCTCAGGTAAGATGCGAGAATGGTAAGAAGAGACATAATGGAGGCTGGGATGCCCAGCCACTGTCTTAGCTAGGGAATAAGGCTAAACTCTTAATTGTCTACCAAAGCCTTCACCACCTCTCATTCTTACACTTGTTTTCATCCATGTATTTTTAAAGCTTTCTTTCCTTCTTAGTGCTAATCCAAAGAAAGGCAAAGACTCATGAGCATCGGCACTTAATGGAAACATCTAAAGGTTCGGTTTTGTATTTACTGGTTTTTAAAGACTGACTTGCTTTATTTTCATATGTATGAGTGTTTTCCTTGTACGTATGTGTGTGTACCATGGCCCGGTGCTGGTGGAGTCCAGAATAGTGTATCAGATTGTGTATAAGTGGAATAATAGATAGCTGAGACTATCTAGGTGCTGGGAACCAAACTTGAGTCTTCTGCAAAAGCAACCAGTCCTGTTAACTATGAACCCATTTCTCCAGCCCTTAGTTTTTAATTCTTTGAGAATGTCATAAAATGCATTTTGATATTATCCCCGCTTTCCCCCATAACTCCTTCCAGTTTCATGTCTACCCCTAACTTTGCGTCTTTTATTATAAGTAATCCGTACCATACGTCTAATTTGTGCTTCTCATGTGCTCATGAGTGTGGGGCCATCCACTGGAGTGTGGTTGACCTACACTTAAAGTGATTCTACTTTCCCCAGAAGCCATTGATTGTCAATAGTTTCCCCGTGGGTTGTAGGGTATCATGAGCTCTTCCCCCTGTATGGTAGAACGTTGACGTGCTTAATTGTGTACAGGTGTTTCTTTCAGGCTACCACAGCTGCTGGGAGTACATGAGAACCACTATTGTTATATCCAGGAGGACTGTTTAGCAACTTCTATTACAACCTTTCTGTCCTTTCCACCACAGCCCCTGAGCTTTGGTGTGTGTGTGTGTGTGTGTCACAGACAGACAAAGACAGAGACATACACAGAGACACACTGAGACACAGACACACACAGTTCAGATGTTTGGTTTCGGATTAAACATTTCATTGACACTTATTCTCTGGTTGTGCACAAGCTTCTCTCTTGAGGTCTGAGAACCACACTAATCTCTTGGTATAGCGATACAAATTTAGATGGCTGTTTTGTACAATGTGCACTTAGCAGAAGGATAGTTGTAGGTTCATCCCTGGGCCATGTAAGCTACCCAACCATGGTACCATATTTGTAGTATCAAACATATTTACATTCCTGCAGAAAATGCCTTACACCAAAGTGATTTGTGACCAATAACAACCAACCATATAACACCTGTGCCATGATTGAGCCCATGGTGATATCTGTGGAGATCAACTGTTAAGAGAGCAAGTATTAGCTTAGCATCAAAAGCAAGAGAGAAGGGACAGAGTAGTGACTTAAAAGAAGGCTTTCAACTGTCCAAATCATCTATCATGTTTTTGAAAACATGGCACATCGGAAGACAGGTGTAGTGGCACACCTTTAATTTCAGCACATGGGAGGTAGAAACAGGTGAATCTCTGTAACTTCAAGACAAGATTGGTCATCATCATGAGTTGTAGGTTATCCAGGATGACATAGTGAGAGATATGATTGTAGGAAGGAGGGAGGGAGGAAGGGAGGGAGGGAGGGAGGGAGGGAGAGAGAGAGAGAGAGAGAGAGAGAGAGAGAGAGAGAGAGAGAGAGAATAAGTGTTTGTGAAATGTGAGTAAATACCTGCTCATTCAAGTGGATTGGTTTGATTGTATAACATAGCTGAACTCTTGACCTTGTAGAGATATGTGGCAGTTACACCTTGCCTTGCCATGGGTCTCCTACCTAACCACACACCTTGCACCTTACTATGCCTTATGCCTTTCCTTGCCCTCATTACACCTTGCCTTGCAGTGCCATTGTGTCTTGCCCTGCTCTACCACATGCCTTCCCTTTCCACATCTTCTGGCATCTTTCTGCACTTCTTATTGTACCTTGTACCTCTACACTCCATGACACACAGCCACCCAGCCTCTGTTGTGTGCTTTCACTGGGACTGCCCTACTCCTCTGCTTACTTTTCTCCAAGTTGTAGTGGTAGAAGCTTGGGTAGCTATAATCAGATTTTACTAATTTAACAGGCTACAGTGTAGAGCTAGTTCCTATTTTTGGTTATTGTTATCATTATTAACATCACTTGCTATAATTATTTTCTTTCCTTCATGTTCTATAAAATATAGTTATGGACTTAGTCCTAACCTAGCTTTCTGCCTTCCTTCTAATAAATCTAGTCATTTTCAATAAGCTAAAATGTTATATTCTAAATGTTGGGGTGACCTTTCCTTACACTGTATGAAGGTATGTCCCTATATTTTCAAGTTGCTTGCTGCACCTGCAGAGAGCTAAGCATTGGCAGGATTTAGGAATTGTCATTTCTATGACCCATCACCAGTTTTCTATTTGTAAATGGTTGTCCTTCCTCACCTGCCCAAAAGATGAAGGACAGGTATCCCCCAATGCCTCAAGGCAACCCCAGAGATGGATTGCACATTATCTTGCTGCTGATTGGTTCAGACTGTAAAGTTGCTTTTGTGTAGGATGCCAGAGAAGCCAAAGTTAAGTTAAATAGCTAGCTGAGAGCCTGTCCAGCCAAAGGCCAACAGCTTTAAAGTATATAGAAGTCTCCATGTCGTAATTAAACCATAAATGGGTTCCACAAAATCCCTGCAATAACTAAAGGCTCAAAGCTCTTGCAAGATGGACTGGTCAGATATCAGGGAATTCCTCACACTCACTCATTCTGTTACATGAGCAGTAACTGTTTACTGTTTACTGAGCAGCAGTTTTGAACCAGTCAACGCTTTTGGTGCAGAAGATAAAAGTAAGGGATTAGGTGGTGGATTAGTTGGTAAAGTGATTGCCTTTCAAGCACAAAGACTTGAGTTTGATCCCTTGCTCATATGCAAAACACCAGGCATGGTGGTCCATATTTGTAATCCCAATAGTGGGGAGTTAGAGACAAGATGATCCCTGGTGCTCAGTGGACAACCTTATTGGTGAGCTCAAGGCCAATGAGAGACTCATCTCAAAAGATGTGGAATGGTAGCAGGGAGGAAAACATCTGAGGCTTGCTTCTTGCCTCCATGCACATACACAGATCTATGTAGACTCACCCTGTACTGTACATTAAACATAGATTAAACACTGTAGATTAAAAGAGGGTAAGATTCCCTAAAATATTTAGAAACTAGTAATTTGATTTGGAGAATAAATGCTACTTCATATTTATATTCTTAATGTAGTTTTTCTCCAAAATTGTCTATATATTTCTAAGGGAGCTCTTGCAAAGCTTTGTCTTTTTTAAACACTGTATGCCTTCGGTATTTTAAGAAGTTGTATTTGCTTTCAGTACTTTCTCCCTAATGTCTGAGGGAAAAAATTTTTCCTTCCTTTCTCTCTTCTGTTGATTATGAAAACTATCGTTGGAAATCTGTATATGAAACATTGTTACAGAAATTCAAGTATTTCTGGACCAATTAAAGATATTTCTTGTTCTGGATTCTAGATTTTTAAAGAAATGCTTGTGGTTCTTACCATTTTTCTAGTTGTACTATTACTGGTGGTGGGTTGTTGGATTTTCTTTTTTTTTTTTTCTGAAAGCTCTCATTTTTCAACCAGAAGTTACTATGGATCAGCATCCTGGTTATGACTCTCTTTTTGTGCTATGTTATCACACATGATCCTTCACTTTCAGAAACATGACTCTGTGCCTCTCCAATTGTTCCATACTTGCTGTGTGGTTATGATAATGTGTGGAATAACTGGTAGCGTCATATTGTCTCCTTTGCCCATATCGCTTCTACTTGTCTTCTTGACGAATGAGTGAGCACATCTCGCTGTCTGCTCCAGATCATCCCTGAAGCCATGTCACCGTTACCGCTGCCAATATATCTGTCCCCTTCAAAGGAGCTGCTAGTACACACATTGAGCCTCTTGTTCAAGTTTCCTCTTTAGGTTTTTCTACTTTGTAGTTCTGCGGGTATTTTATTTCTCTTATCGAACTTACCATATCACAAAACATGCTAGGTCTGATAATAACTCATTGCATTCCTAAGAAATTTAGTTTTTTTTTTTTTTAAGACAACTTGGATACATGGTAATGAAACTCTCAGCTTGATGGTACCTTCTCCTTGATCATTCATGGTGCCTCCTTGACCAAAATGATTTTTTTTTCCATATTCTTCTGTTTTGGCACCCATGATTTCTTCTATCTCAACTCATGCCTTGACCTTAGAAGCTTTCTTGACTTTTCTTTTTCAACTTCAAATTCTTTTGGTCAGTACCATAACTGATCAGTAGCTGGCACCTGAGATGGGCTAAATCGAATTCTAGTCTTAAAGAAAAAAAAGAAAAAAAGAAAAAAAAAAGCCCGAGTTGGAGAACAGAGAAGTGAGGAAGGAAACACCATAACCAAGTCAATTTCATGCCCCAGTCTTTCTAGAAGCATGCCTGCTATGCATCTGGAAGTCTGACTGTAGCTGTCATCTGGAAAAACCTCTGACTGTGTAGCATGGCAAGAGGATGAGAAGGATGGTTCTTTGCTACCTGCTTCCTCATGGGCACAGCCAACCTAGAGGAAGCTTCATCTTGAACATAAGGAATGACTTTGCATCCAGCTCCAGGAAAGGATTACTGATTGGGTAGACTGTTGATGAGTATGAAATCCTAAAGAAAAAGGCCCAAATTATCTGAATGAGCAAATTGTGACCGAACTGTGTAAACTAATAACATTTCCTTACTGGACTTATGACTCTTGTATTTTTCTCCTCTTGTTTCCAAAACTGCACATCAACTGAAGTGCCAGGAATGATTAAGTTTTTACCCTGGTTGTGATGGTCAGCTTTCCAACACTGGGACTAAATGCCTGAGATAATCAAGTTATAAGGATGATAAATGATCTAATGTTCTAACTTCCTTCCAGCTCTACCTGCTAAAATGTCTACCACCTCTTAACACCATCAGACTGACAACTAAGCCTTTAGCATATGAGCCTCTGGGGGGAATTTAATATTCAAATAATAAGCTCGTTTATTTCAGGGTGTCATTTTTCCCTTTAAAAGGTAAAACCCGTCCACATTATTTTTGTGATGTCCCCTGCTAATCAGTATAATATGTATCCGTGTTCTAACATTTAGGATCGTTTTAGTTTGTTTTTCATGTTAGAAACTATATATAAAAATGCCCTGGGGAGCAAACAAATAGTGCACACACAGATTCATTACGACCGCTCAGCAAATTGTTTGGATTTGTGTTATTCTCCTCTAAAAATAGATATCCCTACAAGTTGTCTGTCACTACCTCCCATCTCAGCTTTGGAGAGCTCTCCTGGGCCAGCATGGGAATCCACACTCTCAAACAAAATAGAAAAAGGAATTCTTTGCCAAGTCACATGAGAGGAGGATGCCCTATAACACTTACTTGAATTGGTATACAAGTAACTTCAGTAGTACTGAATTGAATCACCCAGCTGTTCTGCTCTGTGTCCTGTCTAAGATAGTCTTAGGTGTGTGGTGTGAGGAAAATCTCAATCTGATTTAAAAAGATGAAAACGCATCTCTATCTCCTTGCTTTAAATTAATACCCATTGACCCTTCAGAAGTCCATACTTTATTGCATATGCTTCTGAGAAGTGTTTACTTGGCAGTTCTGTTTTGTTTGCAGCCTAGCTACACTTTCTTCCCTAATTAGCAGCCATGTATATCATCTCTTGGAGATAACGGGGGGGGGGGGGGAGGGGGGAATTATTTTTCTTCCACGTTGAGTGGTTTCCTAGGAAAGGAGCTCGTAGCATCGCTCTGGCTCTGGGCACGCTACGTATCTTCCCACACATTCTCACCCTACCCCAGCTTTCTTGTAACATTGCTGATTCTGGCCTATTTAGATCTTTCCTCTAATCTAGGTTGCTTTTTTAAATTTAAGTCAGGTTGAAAATGTATGGTATGCTCAGAGCTGGTGAGCCTTTGGAGCTCAGAAGAGTATTCTCCATTGGTATTTCTGGATACGAAGGTGCTGCCTAGAATAAGCCTATCAGATTGCCATCTATAGTGAGTAGCTGGGATTCCTGACTGTGTATGAGACAGCATGCCTCCTGCTGTTCAGATGCCTTCACAAGTTGATGTTCAAAGAGTAAAAGGAGGCAGAGTTTCCATGTATGTTTCTGGCTCCTTAATGGGGGAAAACAATTTTAGGAAGTCTCATGACAACCTCTTGCCTAAATCCCAACAGAATAGCCTTTATAGTCCATTGTCAAAATTAAAATGATGATTAGCAGGTATAGAGGGGAGTTTTCCGTAATGATTAGCATAAGCCATCCTGATGCAAAGACTTGGGGGCATGCCCATCTTTATGAACACAGTCCAATATACTCAACACTGAAGAAATATAAAAAGACTGTTAGCAGGTACAAGTAACTTTATTACTGCTAAATTGGTGTGAGATAGGCTACCATATAATATATAACTTTTGGCTTGGGAAGAATCATCTGAAAGTTTCTGGTACTTTTTATACCACTTGTGAGTGTCTAAGTGAAGTTTACTGATTTGTATGGGTCATTTTTTTTTCTATAGTTTTTTATGTGTTTATTGAATTTCATCCAAGGCCCAGATTTACTCCCTGTACAAGGAGGACAGGAGACTTGAGGAAATACAGGTGAATTACAGTGTATGAATGCTACAGACAGAGGAACATCCTAAAAAGAATCTAGGATGAGCAGAGTGATCATATAATTAATAATGTAAGTCAAGATACTTCTGAGAAAAAATAAATGGTTATGTCAATAGTGATAAATGGTTCTAGGTAAACTAGAGTGTGTGCTAGCAAGTTATATAAGGGGATGCATTTTTAAAATGTGATGGAGAAACATTTTTTTTCTCTTAAACTATCTTAGAGGCATTGGCATACTTAATTATTTTAGTGAAGATAAACTTATTATAAAGAACTTACAAATAAAAAAAAATCAAACAACTAAGCTAACATTACTGGACAATAAGCCCTTGCTCAGACCTTAAGCATATACATCTCAATGAATGTCTGAACTGGTAGAGCAGCCATTTGGATTTATGCACATCAATTATATATTTAGGAACCTCTCCACCAAAGCAGGGTGGGAGGGCAAGAAAAAAGAAGAAAGAAACAAAAAATTCATGAGAAGGTTAAAACTGAAAAACAGCTTTATAATGACTCAGGTGCACTCTGCCTATATTCTGTCCTTCCTCACCCCCTAATATTACCCTTTCTTCTTTTTTCTACATGGCACATTATACCTATGTGCATATTTGTTACATATTTATGTCACAGGCTAAGAATTGAATATGAAGTAGAACATGTATTTTTTTCTTTCTGAGACTGGGGAACTCCATGTAATATTAATGTAGCAATATACCATCCCACTGAAGCTCACACAAAAAATTCAAATTGCGATGAAAATATTTTAGAGACTGCTTTTGTTTAAACCCAAAGTCTTCTGAAACAAGAGAAAGTGAGATACAAAAAGAACAATGCCTGTTTTAATACCTTAGACTCTCTGGATTTTCTAGAATGAGTTTTGAAAAATAAGGTATTATGTAGTGTTTTGTGTTCTCTGGAAAACTATACATGTTTATCTTTTATTTTTACCAATTCGTTTTCTAAGGCTTTCTTGTGTTTCTTCAAAGGATTTTGCTGTTGGGGATAATTTTGTAAAGAAAGGATTCTCTTAGCCTTGGGTTGAGATGATTCTCAAAAGAAGAATAAACAACTCTCTTTCAAAAAGAGTAAACTCTTTCTTCAAATAAGTTTAATCTTTAATGGTCAAGGGTGTGTTCAAGTTCATGAACACAACATATGACTGATAAACATGATTGGGGAAGAGGAAAATCATGGGGTTTCCCTTAGCGAGAATATTCGAAGCGTTTTCCTATGTGTGCCTTAAACATGTATTTTGCTTCTATGCTCACACAGCATTCTTTGTCAATCACAATATAAGAGAAGCTTCATTGAAGGAGACCACTGCATCTGTTTTAGGCATGCAGTGGATGATATGTGTCTATAGGTGTTTGAAAAAAATGGAAGGCATAAGAAAATTATAAGCACATTTATATCAAAGAAGGGCTTTTTTTTTTTTTTTTCCAAGTTGAATTTCAGTTGGTATTGAGATACACGGCCGGGTTACTTTCACAGTGCCAAATCATCTTTCTGTCATTCAATTGCAAGTACACACTAACCCTGAGCTCTGTTAATAGTAACAACACGAGTCATCCTCCCTCAGTGTTGTAATCTTAATATCTCTTTCACATTACTTAAAACCATGGTCTAGTGTTTGCCTTTTGTTTCCTTTTAAGTTCAGGATCCTTCATAGAACAGTCTAATAAATCATAATTGACACTCAGATTTCCAGTTTATGTGTTCAGATTTTGAACCTGAGAAGAGTTTTTATTTCTTGTTTTTTGATATATGATAATTGGCTGTATTTGTAGAACATGTGATAATTTAACACACGGATAAAACATAAAGATCAAATAGTGGCGATTAGTATTTGCAGTATATATTAAGCAGTTCTGTGTATTTACAGCCTTCAAGTTTTTCTCTTCAGTTTTTCATATACAACATAATAGGTGCTTGTAAATAGGAGTCATTCTATTTTGTTTTAGAACACCAACACTCATTCCTTTGGTCTGACAGTAATTTTTTCCTAATTATCTATATTCCTTCCATCCCCTTTCCTCTTTACCCCTTCTAGTGAGAAAAGATTCTACCCTCTCTTTGAAATGAACTTTCATTTTATATATGAGGTCATTGTTTGTACTTCTGTATCTGGTTTATCTTACTTAACATAATGTCCTACAGTTCATAGAGATCAATCTTCTAGAAAGGTTTAAGAGAAATCTCAAATGTCTTAGAATTTTATAGTCTTGTAAAGGGTATTTTTTGGTCTACAGAGCATTTGGTCTGTGGGTTACATTTCAGGTAGGCAACCAGAAAGAACAGGTCACCCCTTGGGACTTAATGACACTGTTGTCATTTAGATGGCAAACAAGGCATGAAATACCCCATGACAGAGTTCAATACCTACCAAATGGAGCCATGAAAGCCTCCACCATTAGACAGAGTCTGAGATTTCAGTATTAAATTGTATCATGTGTTTAGTATTCTTCATCTGATAACTTGTATTTTCTTGTGGCAACCAGAGAATGTGTCTAATGAAAAGCTGAAGAGAATAGATGAATTCATATGAATGTTGAAAGAAAAGCTCCAGAACTAAAGCATTCCCTGATCTTAATGTTTAACTCCTAAGTGTCAGAGAAGAATATGCGTATACTCAATACTCAAGGAGAGTAACAAGTCTAACTCTATAAAGTCCTTCAGTTAGACAAACTCTCTATTTCCCATGTCTTACTCTTGATAGACTTTCCAACAGCTCAGCCAGTAGCTAGTAAAAAACAAAACAAACAAACAAAAAAAGAAAAAAGAAAAAAAGAAAAAAAAAGGAGGGAGGCTTTCAGAGATGGAAGTTTGCTTGTTATTGGCCTTATTCTTGATGATGATGCCTCCATGTTCATATTTATTGAATGAGTCTGAAGTGGTCATACTACTTATGTGCAAGAATTGCTGCTTCTTATTTTTACAGTTACCTTGAATAGCTTCAGATTCCTTTACTTTTTTTTTTTTTTTACCAGCAACAAATGAAAAGATTCACCTTTCTCATACCAGAGTCATGTGTTAGTTCTACCTCAAGGTGACGGTGAACCCTGGTGAAGAGTATATTCATTTATTCATGATGAAGTAAACTTAATTGTCCTTCCCTGGGCTCTGGATATTCTTAGCTGTGCTCTGTCTCAAGCACTACCACACCAAATGTGGTCAGTGGCATATGGTCACTAATGTTTGTAATAACACAAGATCCCACACACCTTTCATGTATTTTGACTGTTGCATGAAAGCAGAGATCTGGTCCCTTTTACCATGATTCTCAATGTGGCTTACAAAGATACTTTGAAATCCCATCCTGTAGTATCTGTGAGTGGAACCATTTTTGAAATATGATTTTTCCATGTACCAGATGTGCTTAAATTGTAAATTTAAACAGGGTTCAATAGAATGTGTCATGGAGTCCTAATGTAAATAGCAACTTCATAAGCAGACAAGGATCATAGACAAGCACAGAAAGCCACTCCCCTGTGAGAATACCAAAACACATACATCAATGTGACATTACAACAGGTCAGAGATTAGAGTAATACATCTGGTTACCAAAACATGCCAAGAGCTACCAGCAGTACAAGAAGCTAACAGCAAGGCATAGGGATAGCTTCTTCCCTGTAGCTTTCAGATACCTATGGCTCTGATGATACTTTAATTTCAGGCTCATCTCCAGTACTGATTAAAAATATACTTCTGCTGTTTGAAACTACCCAGTTTGTTAAATCATCACTAGGAAAATGTCTGATAGAAACTCTAGTAAAATAATCCAGATTTATTACCTTACTCAAGACCACTGTGGTTAGTGGTTTTAATTTAGTTTTAATTATCAACTCCACACAACCATGAGTCCTTTGGGAATAATGTCTCTGTAAGGGATTTTTCCAGATAAGTTTGGCTTGTGGACTTCTCTGTGGTGGTGGTGGTGGTGTGTGTGATGATGATTATGTTAACTGATGTGGTAATACCCAGGCCATTGTAGGTAGCTCCAATTCCCTAGACAGGGGATCCTGGACTGTGTAAGTATAGAGAGCAAGCAGAATACTGATAGGCATGCATGTAGTCATTTTTCTTTGCTCCTGACTATGGGTGCTACTAGCTCCTTTAAGTTCTTGCCTTAAATTCTTCTAATGGTAGACCTGGTATTGTATGGCAAGAAAACCCTTTTTCCTCTCAGTTGTTGTTGTTGTTGGTTTTTTTTTTTTTTTTTAGCTACAGGATAAAACCAAGATAACCCTTTTCTTCTAATTCCCCTTGAGTGTGGTCATTTAACACAATCCCTTTTTATTGATTGCTTGGAAACAGAAGTGTAGCCACCTTCCTGGCATTGGAGAGGATAAGGAAAATGTTATTACTGTTTTGTCTTTTACATTATGTCTCACTCATGTTGCCTTATATTTTCCGGAGTCAAGAACATTTTAATAATTTCCACCATCAAGCTTCCAGGTTTCCTGACCTTGTTCACATTGGCATGTTCATCAATACATTTCTCGGAACTCAGACTTGTCATTTATCTTCAGCATATGTGACTGAGTTATCTAGCATGTGAGAACCTAAAGAGAAATGTAGCCTTCAGTGAGCAACCAGTCCACAGAGATATATAGACTTACATAGACATGTTTATAAAGTGCTACAGCATCACACTAGAGGTATACTTAGTAATGGAGTGGATCCCAGTCACGAAAGTCTTCATTTACAAGACATTTTGAACTTTTTTGTTAAGAGAGGGTAGTACATTAAGGTTAGACTGTAAAATTCCTGGTGCATGTATGGGCTAGGTCTTGTACTACATGTTTTTCTGTATCCTCTCATCAAATCTGGGAGCTAACTACTTGTATAGCATAGCTGGTGGACCTGAAAAGAAAGGATAGAGAATTTGTTCAAGAAATTCAGATGGAGGGGTTGAGGTATTAGTTCAAACCAGGCATAAGGTATTTGTTCTTTCCGCTACAGTGTGATAATTAGAAATAATAAGAGGGAGAGATGCCTCAGTGGTTAAGAGCACTGACTGTTCTTCCAGAGGTCCTGAGTTCAATTCCCAGCAACCACATGGTGACTCACAACAATCTGTAATGGGATCCTATGCACTCTTCTGGTGTGTCTGAAGACAGCTACAGTATACACATACATAAAGTAAATAAATCTTTAGAAATAAAAAGAGGAGGGGACCATTGGGGAATCTTGCAAATGAGTGACAAAGGCTAGCATGAAACCTCATTGTGTTTAAGAGACTGGATACAGAATGATTGGGCACTATAAGGATCTACTGTGGGAATAGATGCTGCGGGAGTAGAAGGAAGAATCCTATAGGAAAGGCATGACACCTTTTTGCAGGCCAGCGATCAGTTTGTTTATTGACGGGTAAAAAGAACGAGAGAGAAGAGTGGTGACTGCAAGATAGCTGACTTGAGTAATGGTTTGAGAATACTGCGGCTCCCCAAGGTGGAAGAGAGATAGAAGGACACATTCTGGAGAGCAAGATAATGAGTTTGTTTATAGCTGCTTTGAGTTTTAAGTGCCTGGTGGAAGATGTCCAGCGAGCAATTGCAAATGCTGGTCTGCAGTGAAGTCAGAGCCAGAGATCCATTTGTGATTCATCAATAGAGTGGTACAGCCAGAGTGACATTTTATGAGACACAAATCTCATTCTTGTGTTTCCACTAAGCCCCTGTAACAATTACATAAAACTCTTAGGAGAAAAAAAAAATGGACCTTTATTGTTGACACAGCCTTCAAGACACTGTCTCGTCTGGTTCTGCCAAATGTTCAACTTCATTCTCATGTTTTGTTTTTTTTTTCCACATGCACAGGATCTGTATTTCAGTTCTCAGACACCTATATAAAATTTCTCTGTCAGTTACCATGGCTCAGATCACACCCATAAATGAGCATACAGATCCATAGATAAACACATGTACACACAGATCATATATGCCTGAATATATATGTATATATCCATATATATTACATATATATGCAATTCTTTCCATCATTGTGTGAACTATCTCATTAGTCGATGCAAGTGTTGGGACACACACACACATACACACATACACTCATACACACTTATATAACAACACACACACAACATATAAACTCACATATACACACACACTCTCTGTCACACACACACATACCAACACACATGTGAAACTAAATACACATAAGCATTGTATGCATGTATACAAGCATACATGCTTAACTTTTAATTTGTTAGTATATAGATATCCAACATAGTACTATATTTTTAATTAGATAAAATCTTCTATGGTCTTACAGTAGAGTAAGTTGCCCTGAACCTTCCCTTTCACAGCACATATTGAACTGTTCTGAAGGATCTATAATTTAGTTTCCTCTGTTATAAGTTGATAATTAGCTTAAATGGTTAATTTGTTTGTTTGTTTTTTGAGACAGGGTTTCTCTGTGTAGTCCTGGCTGTCCTGGAACTCACTCTGTAGACCAGGCTGGCCTTGAACTCAGAAATCCACCTTCTTCTGCCTCCCAAGTGTTGGGATTAAAGGTGTGCGCCACCACTGCCTGGCTTAAATGGTTAATGTCATAAGCTTGGTAGGATCAAAGAAACAATTCTCTGGCCATACCTGGAAAGTATTACCTAGATTTGAGTAATTTTTATGGAAAGATTCATTCCAGAAGTAGGTGGGACAGTCTCTGGCCTGCATTTCTAAGCAAATTTTCTGAGCATGGGCATTCCAAGTTTTCTGTTTCATGATTATGGATATAGCATGCCCAGTTTCCTAAAGTCCAACTACCTTACCTTCCTCCCCATGAGTGCCTCTGTCATTAAACCATGAGCCCAGATGATCTCTGTCTCTCTTATGATACCTTTGTCACATGATATTGCCACAGCAGCAGGAAACGTAACCAATACAATGGCAGAAGACATCTACATTTTCCTCTTTCATCTGGTATATCGCTTATCTTGAGAGGTAGAAACAACATGTAGACAATAGAACTCATGAATGAATGAATAATGTGAAGAATGAATGGAAAAATAAGGCAACGAGCAAATGAATGAATGCTTAGATAAATTAGAGGGGAAAGACAGACATGGTGGCCACGTAGAAGAGTGTCCTCTTTATTGTGGACTTCAAACTCATTCTGTTTTTTTTTTTTCAATAAGAATTACTGATTTGGTAAACTTTGAAGACCTTTTCAAACTTCTTGACTTCTAAGATGAAAGTAAAATTTTCCATGTGTGCCAAAGTCGGGCTCTAAGGAAGATACAAGAGGAAAAGTTTGCAGTTTTTTCCATAATTGTGTGAACTGTCTCATTAGTTGATGCCAGTGTTGGGATAATTGAATTCTCATTAAGACTTTTCATTAGATAGTAACTTTTCTCTTTTACCTGCTGGCATAGAATTTAGAATACTCTGTCATTGCTTTTTAGTTATCTCTTAAAGAAAATTCACCTTCCCTCCGGTTATCACATTGTAATTTTTCTGGTTTTCACAGAAATTTTAATCTTATGCTAGCATTTTATTTTTTCCCTTGGGTAAACCTTTGGTCGTTGCTCCATCGGGCATTTTAAAAGCTTCATATTTAGTGAGCTGAAGGAGCCGTTCATCATTCTCCTTTGCCAGCACTCACTCACTGCATGGAAGATTTAAGTGGTTTTCATGGTATTTCAGGTCTGAGCCTAGCTGTTCATTTGATCTTAATAGATGGAGGGTGGGAAAAAATGCTTTATTTATCAGTAAGTGATGTGATTTCCCCTGTAATTATGATTGCAGGCATCTTTGATTTAATCCCAGGCAGCATGAGGTATGTGTCTTAATTATAAAGAAATGGCATGAAACACATAACTCAATTGTGTCACATATGTGCAAACACTGGGAAAAAAAATGACCCACAGTCAAATTTGCATTATCACTTCTCATTTATAAATGTATACCATTTCAACAGTTTACACCCAGGGCTGACTATGTCTAACGGCTTCAACCAATGAGACAACTTTTAAGGTTTCTCATAAGTTGTCTGACTTAAAAAAAAAAAAAAAAAAAAAAGGATTTGGCAAAAACTTTCTAAACAAGGGAGCATGAAATTTCAAATGACTACTTGTATATTTGCCTTCATTTAAATCTTATTTACTGTATCTATGCTAAAGTTCATTAAGCAAACTGCGTTCCTAAGCACATTAATATAATTTTCCTATTAGAGTATTGGTGATCATTCATCTCACTTGCTCCTCTGATGTTTTATATAAACAATAAGTTGTTTATTTCCAAACATCCATTTCAATGCAATCATCTAAGGGTTTCTCTACTTCCTTCTGCTTTTTTTAACTCTTGGCCATCCCGGGCAGAGCTGAGCAAAGAAATGAAATCGTAAGTACTGAGAGAAAGATAAGATGGCTCAGGAGCTAAGCCAGTGTAGGAGTGAGCAGGAAAATCTCTCAGAGAAAAATAGTGGACTTGTGGAAGTGCAGGCCTCCCTTTATAAACGGCACCGAAGAAGACACCTGTGGGACAAGTAGACCCTTCCACCAGACAGAAGAACGGTAAGGTTGAAGCAGGTTCAACCCCCCTGGAAATCTCAGAATTGAGCACAGTAGGCAAGGAACCAGCAACCTATCAAGCTCTACCTGTTCTTGAATAAGTGACCATGATGCCTTACTGAGAGGACCATGACAATCAGTCACATAGCATAAAAACCTGGAGTTCTCTATGCTAATGAGGTATCAAGATAGATCCATTGTGTTTAGCCAATGAGCGTCCTTTCCTGGGCATTCCTTCCCTCAAAAGGTATTTAATCCCTGATTTTCTCTGAGTAAGACCTATGCATTCACTTTCAGCATAAAATACAAGTTTGGATAGTCAAGTACTTTTTGTTTCATCAAGCATTGCATGGGGTAGGGTGTCTTTGCCATGAAGAGCCTTCTGTCAGCCCCTAGGAACTTTCTGCTCTCACTCAGAACCAAACCAGATTCCACCTTGTCCTGGGCTCTGTGGCCGGTTTTCAACTCCTTGAGGTCCTCAGCCACTTCAGGATACACAGGAGACTGAAAACCACAACATCCATCCCAGATCTTGTTTTTTCTCACGCGGAAAATCGCCAGCTGTGTTCCTGTCGCGGACTGTGTTAGGCTTCCCCTGAGTGGCTTGCCGACAGTGCTCCGGCATCCCAGCAGCAAGGTAAATGTGAAGCCCGACAGACTCCCAGAGAGATAGGTCAAGGAACAGGTCCATGACAGCGATGGCAAGGGATTTAGAACAAGTTATTTGTTCCGGATGATAACAAGTATCTCAGATCTTTACCTTTTTCTTGCTATCCAAGACCACTGCTACTCAGTTTCCATCTCCACATTTCACTCTCTAACTTAGACTTAAGGGGATTCCCTGAAAACAGGAGTCCGCTTTTTCCTGATCACCACTGCATACCTATACTTACCACATGATGGATAGTAAACATGAATCCTTGAGTCTAGCGTCAGACAGTTCTCATTGGGGTTTTAAGCATTTTGAAATACCTCCTTGGCTTCTTGAGTATTGTGCTCCCTCCCCCCTTTCAGTTTGTTACCATATATCTTCCATTCCTATGTCCTGAGGGCTATGCATTCCAGGCCTACCAGCTCAACATGCATATCTGAGAGCATCAAGAGAGCATGATCCATAATTTCCCAACACTATGGCGTCTGTAACACTCTTGGGCACAATGTGAGGATAGATGACAGAGCTGAAGCGTAACTCAAGATCAGGAATTTTTTTTAATGTTGATATTTTACCTTGGGAAATTAAAAAAAAGCATTCTTTTATTTCAGTGGAGTAAAAATCAATTGGAAAATTTGCTTATATGATGAAGTAAATAGCCAGACTTGGTAAAGGTTGATACCTCTGGGAAACAATTAATATGCAATTCTAGTGTCAGTAGGATATAGATAAGGGAATCGCATAACCCAATTAATATATGAGTATAAATATAGATGCATACTGTGTAGTGGGGGGATGCGTGTGGGGGTTGGTGGGTGTATGTGTGGGTACATGTGTAATTGTGGTATACATGGGCATCATATGAATCTACATCTTTTGTGTCTGCAGAAGCGACACAAAAGGAGGGTGTCAACACACCATTTTTTTGGCAAGACTAGATAGCCAGCAAGTTCCAGAAAGCCTCCTGTATCTTCGACCACAGCACTGGGATTACAGCCATGTACATGACTATGGCCAGCTTTTTACATGGATATGATGGGTTTAATTCAGGTTTTCATGCTTGTGTACAAGCGCTCTTAGCAACTGAGCCATCTTTCCAGCACCCAATTTATATTTTGAAAGAGAATATTTGTTTCTTTATGAAAACTGATTTATAGGGAAGCAGAGAGAGGAAATCACGTAGGAAGCCTCGGTAACAGCAGTGGATAAAAGCAAGTATATTGGATGTGGTCTGGTATAGAAAGAAAAAACTTTTCTGGTTTGTAGATGTAGATTCTCAGAGAGAATGAATGGGGATGAGGAAACTGAGGATGGATGTCAATTTAACTTCTGACTCTGAGGTTGGATGGATAAAGATAATGCTCTCTGAGATGGGGACTGTGGGGATGGAAACAAATTTTACTTGAACTGAATTGCCTAATTCAACTAAAAAGAGAGTAAGCTTCACTTGGAGCCAAATACATATTTTGTTTTGTCAGGACCAAAATGAATTTGGCAAAGCAAATGCTAAAAATATGGATGCCTTCTTCTAATATCACACAAAAAAGCACAGATTTCAAAGTGATCAAAGCCGTCTTGGAACTGAATGTAAAGTGTAGAGTTCATAGACATGAGAGGGGGAATGAGTATGTGTTGTTCTGAGTGGTGTGTCTGTGTGTGTGTGTGTGTGTGTGTGAATATGTGTTCCAGTATAGAATGTCCCCAGGACGCCCTTGAGCTGAAGGCAAACCTATATTTTCAAGTTTAATCTGTAGGAAACCTTACTCATTTTTCTTCAAACCCAACCCTCATCATTTTTCTCCAACCCATTTTCAAAAACAGTATTTTACAGGAATACTCATCAAGTTGCAGACAGACCAATTCTCTTTTACTTAAAATGAAAATAGTCTGTTATGCTCTTAGCATCAGCAAATATTTTCATAATCCCAAGAATATATTCCACTTCCCAGGTTTTGTGCCTCTCCTCTCAAAATAGATAACATCCCTGTTATTTTCAGGCTTGATATACAACAAATATAATAAAGCACTAGTTATAAAACCATACACACATGTATGTATGTATGTATAGAATATGTATGCATATATGACATACAAACAAATGAGTTGTATAAGAGCTTTGAATGGGATAGATTTTCTTTTGATGCTGAACATTCCCAAAGCCCATTTGAAACTTGAATCTTGAAATTCAAACTAATAAATAGCAATCTTAAAGTTTTCTACATCCTTGGCGATCACAGTATAATACAATATATATATTTTTTTCAATATCACCAAATAGGATCAAATTTTTCCTAAAATGAATCAGTTTTCTGCTTGTAGCTTAAAACAAAATAAATAATGTACACACATCTCAAAATCACTTAAAAGGAAGAAACTTATTTTTGACCTTGAGGAAGGGAAAGTCATTTGCAATATAGTATAGAAGAAAAAGAAATGGGAAAATCAAATAATTGTGCTTCCCAAGATTATTTTAAACACTAGTGTATTCATTTAACTTTATGCTGTATTAATTACATTTCTACTGCTGTGATAAAACATCTTAAATAAGGCAACTGATATAACAGTTGTCTTCAACCTATAAGTCTCAGCCACATTGGGAAACACAGATATTTACATTACAATTAATAACAGTAACAAAATTATATTTATGATACACCATCATATGAAGGTAACAAAAATGTGGTACTATAATTTCAACTTTCTAAAGAATAAACACCCCCTATTGTGGACAATGTGAGAATTTCTTTTCAGGGACTCATAATATGTCAATGTATAAAATGTGTTACTAATTCTTATAACAGTTACTCAGTATTCAATTTACTTCAATTATTTTTCATCTTTGTTATATCATATGTGGTAATTTTATGCTGCGCTCTAACAAAGTGTGGACTGGTTGGTAGTTTCAACTCAACCCCTAAGAATATCTATTTATTGGCAGGGTTAAGTGGGAATTGATATTGTCATGATATTTATAGATTAATAAAATAAATTTTATCAGTTTGCTGACAGATTAGCCAAATTTAGCAAATTTAGAAGAACTGGATGTGTCCGTCTGTCTCTCGTGTACATACATGTGTGGGTATTTGTGTGTATATGTTCATGTGTGTGTGTGTGCACAGTATGCCACATATAAGTGGAAGTTAGAGGTTGATATCAGGTGCTTCCTATTCTTTTTTAAATGTATTTGTGTCTTTACATAAGTTCTACAAGTCATAGTTTGGGAATTTTTTTCTCCAAAAGCCTGTAAGAAATAAAAACATGTTTCAGCAGAGAAAGGAAAGCTGGGACAATTGAATAGATAACTCAGGGTCATAATACTTGAAAACTCTGCTTTTAATCCCATACAGGAAAGAGATAAATATTTAGACAGATTTATTTTGGACTTCTGAGAATTTAGCAGCTTTGTGTTTCATGAAAAGATCTGGTTGATGCGAGAATCCTGCTACCTATTGTTTAAGCATTTCCTTCTTTTTCTTCTTTCTCTGTTATATATTTCATATTTTTAGGTAGCCCCTTTAGCATCTACATCCAATATTTAAATCATGTATCCTCAGTTTCTCATAAGGAGGTTTTAAAGAGAATAAAAGGTGTGATTGAAAGTACCATGCATCACACAAATGCTCACTTGACCTTGAAAATCATGGCCTGCATTTTCAGTGCCTGAAAGTGGCACCCTGGATAAGTCTCTGTAATTTATAGCTTCCAGTGACAAATAATATATAGGAGAGCAATGGAAATCAAATAGCAGAGCAAATTTGATATGCATAAAATTAACAATTATAAAATAAGAAATGTTAATTTTCCTTACTTAAATGTCTTATACTCAAGACTCATTGTAGTGCCATGAGTATTGAAGGAACACATATACACAAGTACTGAATTACAAAAGGCATCTTGGAGATTATTGATGTTATCCAGTGGCATAGGCCAATCTTCAATTAAAGCTTTCTTTTCTCTCATTAAGTTTTACATTGTCGGAAGCAATGTACAACAATGATGTTGCCTTCAGAATAAACCTAGCTGGCTTCTATCAGCAAAAGTGTAAGTTTCATTAAAGCACTGAGGATTCTTTCCCGATTTGTTCCCAGTGCTTGAAATGATAGATACCATATAGTTAGTATATAATAAATATTTTGTATTGTGATGAAAGAGTGGGACATGGATTATTTTCATGACAAGTGACATGGACCACAGTCTAGTCACTGTTGTACTTAGGTAGATTAACTTCCTTGTTTGGATCACTGTTTTATGGCTAAACAAAAAGAAGAATGAAATGTGTATAAAAAGTTTGTACTATTTTTTAACTCTTCTGTCAAACAAATACTACCCCTTAGAATTTATTCAATGAATAGGGAAAGAATAAAGGAGTAACCTTCTTTGAGAACCATGAACTCCAATGCAGTGTAAAAGAGGTCTGGATGAAGGGCAAAAAGACACGCATGATATGTAAACATTACCCATAAAGTAAGAATACCCATGTTACAATCCACAGACCCAAAAAAGCTGAATAAGAAGGAGGGCCTAAGAAAGGATACTTGAATCTCACTCAGAAGGGGAAATAAAATAGTCGTCGGAGGTAGATGGAGGAGGGAACTGAGGAGGAGAGAGGATGGGGAGGGAAACTGGAGGGAGGCAGAAACTGTAGGAAGACCCAGGGAGAGAGGGCCAGGGAGAAAGAACTGAAATTGGTGCTTGGCTCTGAAGGGATAGGTTCATCTTTAGGATGTTTCAGAAACCTGGGATTGTGAGAGGCTGGGGGAATCTATGAGGGACTCTAGATGACACTCCTAGCAGTGGGGAATGTGGATCCCGAGGTAACAACCTCCTATAGCTAGGCAGGACTACCAGTGGATGGATAAGTACAGCAACCCACCACAAAATCTTCCACCCAAAATTTGTCCTGTCTACAAGTTATGCAGGGACAAAGATAGAGCAGAGTCTGAGGGAATGGCTAAACCAATTAATGGCCCAACTTGAAACTCATCCTATGGGCAACAACCAATTTCTGATACTATTAATGATACTCTGTTATGTTTGCAGACAGGAGCCTAGCATAACTGTCTTCTAAAAGGCTCCACCCAGCAGCTGACAGAAACAGATGCAGGAATGAATACACAAACATTAGATGGAGCTAGGGGAGTCTTGTGGAAGAGATGAGGGAAGGGTTGAGGGACCTAGAAAGGATAGGGACTCCACCAGAGGACCAAAAGAGTCAACTAACCTGGACACTTGGGGGCTGCCAAAGATTGAACCACCAACCAAAGAACATACATGAACTGGACCTAGGTCCCCTGCACATATGTAGAAGATGTGCAGCTGGATCTTAACGTGGGTCCTTCAACAAATGGAGCAGAAGCTGTCTCTGAATCTGTTGCCTGCCCGATGATCCTGCAACCCCTAGCTGTGCTGGCTTGTCTGGCCTCAGTTGGAGAAGATGTACCTAGTTCTACAATGACTTATGTGCCTGGGTGGGTTGGTACAGTGTGGGGGTTCTCCTCCTTCTTCAGAGGAGCAAGAACTGGGGGAAAGGCTGAGGGAGGGGACTGGGAGAAAAGGAGGGGTCTAGGATTGGGATAGTAAAGTGAACTAACTATTGATTACAATACTAGGGGTGAGGGTGAGGGTGAAAGGCCAAAAGTGTAGAGGTATATTTCAGAGGCAAATGCTTCTGGAAAGACAAGTAGATGTGACTTGTTCCTTAATATCATCTTTAAACCATCAAAAGATCCTGAATTAAAACATAAAATATTCTCTGCCTGACATGAAATTTCATCATATGTATCTTTCTCTAGTGCACTTTTATGTGCCTGTGGTTACTAGGGCCTAGAGGATGTACACCCAACTGGTCTGCTTAAGTTTTATTGAGAGTTATTAGTTATTAGAACTCAACTGCATAATAAATCAATTTGATGTTGGAGTGGATATATCAAAAATACATAATAGACAAGCAAAAAATAAATTGTTAGAAATAAACAGGAAGGTATATTAAGAGGAAAAAAGAAAGATTTGGTGAGAAAACTATAGATAACCATAAATCTGACTTATTCTAAATGCACACTTCCCAAAAGCCTGCTTTCCGCAACACAAAACAATGTATTGTGTGCATGTGAAAGTTAACTACTCAAAACTTAAAAAAAAAAAAAAAACAGAAGCCTGAAGAAATTATACCCGTTTTAAGCAACATTCACAAAATCTAATATAATCCTCTTCTGAGTAATCATTTAATTATGGCATTTAATAATTTTATTTTTATGTAATACACTAAGTACATAAAAGTGACTAAAATACCAACAGATTCTTACTTCCCACACTTCCCCATTAATCTTGAATGTTCCTAGGGAAGAGACTGAGAAGGAAACACTTAGCAAAGCTCACCCTTCTTAGGGTTGCCAGCCTCACTTTCCCAAGCACCTACTCAGCCTTTCATTTTATCACACCAGCCACCTTGTGGTCATATGAATTTCAGAATGTAGGAGTGAGCTGGCAGGGAACGAAAGGAATAATGCGTTTTGCATTCAGTTTAACAGCAGCCGCGAAGCCTGGCTGGCAGCAATACTGTGAACACTAGATCTTTCAAACAAGCAGACCCTTGTCTGTTCCTGCCTTCTGTAATTGTTGGCAGACTTCTCTGTTGTGGTCTTGTTTCTTCAAACTTAGAATGAATGAACTAGGATACAGGATTAAAGTAGAAAAACAGGAGTCTTTGTTGACTTATTCAGTTGACTATGTGTACTTAGAAAAGAGAAGCACTTTCAGAAGTGTTGTGTAGACATATTTTTAGAATTTAGAAGTAAAACACAGTACCTAAGAGAGTAACCAGGCTAGACTTGGGTGTTTGCAAAATTTGCTTTCTGCAGAAATATATCCTACTGACAAAAGCAGGTAAAGCCTGAGTAGTGACAGTAGATTGGAAACATATTAATCTATGGACCTAACTCAGACCAAAACATACAGTAATGGAATTAAAAGTGGCTTAGAAGATGGCTTACTGGGTAAAGTAGGCATACTTGCAAGCATAGAGATCGGAGTTCATATCCCTAGCACCCATATAAAAGAACAGGTGTGGTAGCACGTGTTGATAACACCAATACTATTTTCCATAGTACAAAAAGAATATACTACATGTATGACAGATGGCTCTCAGGGATTGGTTCCCGGACAAGCTAGAAGAGCTGAAAAAAAGTGTTCCAGATTCAGTGAGAAGGTCTCAAAAAAAAAAATCAGGTAGAAAAATCAATTGGGCATAATATCCTAATGTCTGCCTCTGGCTTCCATATTCACCAGTGTGTTGTGCACAATAACACACACACACACACACACACACACGTTCACACACATATAATACACATACAAATACAAATTATAATTAAAAAGAAATGTCTGAGCTGAGCCAAGATAGACTTCACAGATATCTGAGATAAGCATTTTTTTAAAAATTAATTTGATTTTTATGTACATTAGTCTTTTGCCTGCATGCATGTTTGTGTGAGGATGTTAGATCCTTTGGAACAAGAGTTACAGACAGTTGTGAGCTGCAGTGTGGGTGCTGGGAATTAAACCTGGTCCTCTGGGCCATCTCTTCTGCTACACACCCTTTTAGGAGAAGGGCTATGATGAAAAAGATTAAGCAAAATTAGAGACTCAAATCCCAAATGGAAAAGTTGATTACTGTTATGTAAAGTCTGTGTGATAGAGTGAAATATGAGTTTGTTCTTCCAATAGAAGACACTTTGTAATCCTGTGAACAATTGATTTTTGAAGTCAAATAATTTTATTGTAAGCGTCTATTTTGAATTATAGGCTATTTGATATCATCCCTGACTTACATATAATCGATGTCCATCTCACTCTGTTTCCAAAGGAAAAACCCAAATATCTCCTGATAATGCCACCGGTCTGTTGGAAGACCCCATGATTGAAAGTTACAGCAGTAGGCCAATATATGGCCCACACTGACCAAAAGAAAGTTCTGTGCACTTAATTAAGGTTTATTTTTGTATCAAACATGTAATTAATACCCCAGAGTGGTCTACCTTCAGGCTTCTTTGTTCATTGGACATTTTGAATGTCTTAGGAATGAAAGAAGGCAGAACAGTGGTTCATTATTTGGTTTATCCACGCATCACCACCCCAGACTTTGAGTCTTCCTGATCTTACTCACCGGCAATTTCTCTCTATTAGCTGTGAAATTGATTATCTCCTTTATTCTGAGAAAAAAAAATGAAAAATTTTCCTGACAATGTGTTGTCTTAAAATTACTATCTTTTTCTCTTCATATGACCCATATCTTAGAATGGTAGTCTAGAGTCTGCCTCCACCTCCTCATGGCCCACTTTTTGTGGTTCCCCTGACTGCTGCCATCCAACATCCTAATAATCAAATTAACTGACTTTTCCTAAATGCATCAATGCAAGACTGATCCTCTTGACTAAAGCCTTTCAGTGGTGTGAAGTATAAGAATCATTGGCAGGCTTCTTAAGACAGGTGCTTCTGGGCCTTGAACACAAAGTTACTGATTCACCTGCTCTGTGCTAGGGTTTGAGAATCAAACTCTTAACAGCTTTACAGGTGAGACTCATCCGACAGGCCCGAAGATCACAATTCAAGAGCCATGTTTTTGTTATTATTTTTGAGTGCTTCATTTGGTCCGATTGATAGCAGTTTCTTACTTTCATATCTCATTGAATGTTTTACTAACATTTTCTGGTTCTTTCTTCACCTTACAGCTCAATCAGTAGTTCTCAACCAGGACAGTTCTTCCCTTACCCAACAAACATTTGTTCATGTCCACAGACATTCTGAGTTATCAAAGGTACATGAGAAATAAGGAGAAAGAGTGGGATTTACATGATCAGCTGCCATTGGTATTGAGTGGACAAAGGACAGAGACAGTGTTTGACATGCTACATTCCACAGGACATTCTCTTGGAATAAAGAACTTGTCATAATAAAATTCTAATAAGGCCCAGATTGAGAAGTACTCTGATGACTGCAGTTATTCTACAAGGAGAATGGTCTTCTATTTTCATCAGGATATAAGTCTCTCTCTTGTTGATCTCAGGCACGCTCAGCTTCAACTCTCACATCTGTGGAAATGACTCCCTGAGGTATTGTCTTTAAATAAGACATTACACCTGTGTCTGGCCTAGATTTCCAACTGCCTGATAAAATATAAACTGAATGAGCCACCAGCCTCATATGTTTAGTTTGCACCAAACTGAGCTGATCCATACAGTGGGAGACTTTATTTCTCTCACAGTGATTTGATATGGTATTTCTTTACACCTTTTTGGTTTCATTATTTATACAAAGGATTAAAGATAATACTTTCAAAAAGGGAAATATAAGATCAAATGTATGGTTCAGAAATATATGTCTGGCAGTAATTTGAGAAATTCACACATATTCAGTAAAATCCCCATCTTTAAGATATTATAACAGGAAAATTACATCCTTACATTCAAAGGGAATGTAAATGTATCAATTGCCTAGACTTTAATATAGATTTCTTGGATAAAATATTAACCTCATGATTTAAGCTCCAAACTATGATCTTGTATAAGAATATGTTCTCACAAATAGAATGACTCTTTTATTCTCTTCAGTTTATAGGAAGTTATCATATAGTTTGTTGTTGGACAGAAGTGTTATTTATATCATCTTCATTTGGGGGTGTTGATAGTAATACAAACAATAGTTACCACTTAACACTTACTAAACACAAGCAGAAGCCTTGTATGCTATGTTTGTCATGAATAGTAAATGTATGGTGTAGATTTTTATCAACATGCCCCTGTGTACCTATGTAAATGATAATTAAAATGATAGAGGGCTAAGGAGACAGTCCAGCTAGTAAATGCTTGCTGTACATGCATGAAGACCTATGTTCAATCTTCAGAACCCACATAAAAATTTCCAGGCATGATGCTGTATACTCTTAATCCCAGAATCCCAGCATGAAGAAGGTGGAGAAAGGTAGATATCTCCAGAGAGCTGGGCACCCAGCATTATCCAATGAGTTCCAGGCCAATAAAAGACCTCAATTTAAAACAAACAAACAAACAAACAAAAAAACAAAACAAGGTGAATGACACATGAAGGAAAGTACTGAATCTGACCTCTGACCTACACATACAAGAACACACTCATTCATTTATACCCAAGCCAACATGTGTACCTGTGTACACATGAACAAGCACACACACACACACACACACACACACACACACACACACACGAATAAGGATAGAATGAAAGGCATCTAGATCACAGCTGGTCTAATTAATGTATGAAGACAGACTTTAACAACTAAATTCTTACTTCAAATCATTGTCACACTGAAATGAAGTCAAGTTGCTCTGGGAGCATGGTTATGAAAACTTGGGTTTCTCCAATAACAGAACACATCCTCCAGGGCATCTAAGACCTGGGTGGGAAGAAGAGACTATCCACATTAATGCTTCATTTCCAGGGAATGGTGGGTGTGGTCTGCCATTATGACATAGCTGTAATGTCCTCTAGAAGCCCTGCAGCTGGCTAATGGAAGTAGACACAGGGGAGAGATTTTCTTTGTGGGAGTTCATTACAGAGACATCTGCAGACTGCTCATTCTCTCCTTCATCCCCTTTCTCTTCCGTAGCTTCCATTTCTAAGTTATAATGGATGCAAAATTACTGCAGCATTTTGTTCTGCCAGGCTGACCCCATTACAAATACAGCATGCTTATAAAACCCTGGCTTAGTTACTATTTGCATGTTCAAGACTCCTATGAGACTGGGAGGTGTGAGGTTTGGCCACAGTTCCCATCAAAGTGAATGGCTACATCATTTTCAAAACAAGGAGGCAAGGATGCTTTGTGAAATGGACATTGTTTTGATCACTGATGGAGTGGTCCCTGCTTATTTCCCTCTTAGTGGTAATGTTTCTCTGGTCTTGAATGCTCGTTAAATGAGAGCCAGGTCAGAAGTACCAGGAAAGCATCATTTCCTATGTAATAGTTACAGGAACTGGAGGAGACTACATCCTCACCTCGGTGTCTCTTTATCTTGATAGAAATGCTGTAAAGACACAGTAAAAGATAGAACAGGATAGGAGCATTACGTTTCTCAGGAGAGAATAATTTGGGATGTTAGTTATGCTCAGATTCTGCTGTCTTAGGTTTTCCCTCCTTTTCTTCATGCCTTTTCAAAATTGTTTCTAACGCCTGTCCCACCCTACCTGGTGATGATTTTTGTTAGAGAACATGAGGAAATTGGTGGGAGCAATAATTTTATTCCTTTACCTACTGGGGAAAAGTATATTGATTTGTTTATTTCAAAAAAAAAAAAAAAAAAAAAAAAACCCTACTCAGTGCTTACTCCATTGTCCTCCCCATTAGAGGCACTAGACACACATTAGTAAAAAAAAAAAAAAAAAAAAAAAAAAAAAAAAAAGCTAATCCGTGGCTTAGATCTTGTATCTTAGCAATATTCACCAGACAGCAGCCACATATATAATGGTAGACTTCCTCAGGTCTTTCCTGTATTTTCAGATTCTTCCTATATCTCATTGTACTGTTCCACACATTTCAGAAAAGATCCTGTATATCTTGGGTCATTAACTTTATTTTATTTTACATTTTACCAAAAAAATACTATATGTAGCAAAAAGAATTATGATGTAATTGTTTTAAGTGCATGGACAGATGTGATATGTAGAGATAGCTGGTGGGTGGGAATGGGTAAGAACTACAAGGGGCTAAAAGAAAAAGCATTTCTAATCCTGGGCAGCACTTCTGTCTATTCTAGCGTTTGTCAGACTCTACTTATTGATCTGTCAGCATCAGAGAGATAGAAGGAGACACCTCCTCTTAAGGTACACCCTAAAGAAAAGGAAAACAAGAAGAAAGGCATTGTTGAGGTTGACAGAGAAGTGATCCCACCACATCTGATCCCCATCCCAGAAGAAGGAATGACACTAAGCCTGGCAGTATTTAGAGAATAAGCCATTTTATACAATAAGAATGCAGAGGTGGCAATAACAGCAGAAACAGAAGCATTGTCTGAGTTTTCTCAAAAGGCAGAGCCAGCTCAAAGATTCAGGGCGGACAATCGTAAAAATCTCTGGAGCAGACCCATGCTGAGGCCCTGGCTTTTGAGTAGAGATTGGAGAAATTTCATCCCAGCGGGAAGCACAAATCATCCAGATTCATTGGATGGAGAAAACAAAAGCAATAACTCTTTCCTCAACAAAATTGTGCCCTTATCTCTGAATTAGGTATCCTTTTTGAGAAAGTCTGGATGGCTTCGTAGCTGTATTTTACTTGTGAAAGTTTGAGCCAAACCAAACTTTAGAGTATTTTTGCCTGTCCATCCACAGGGTGCATAGTAAGTTTCTATTTTCTTGTTAAATGGAGCCAGCCATGTGTTTATTTCTAGCCAATGAGAGATGAGATAGAGCCCTGCACATTCCTTCCAAGCCAAGAATTTAAGTGCACATATGAGACCTTCTTAAACACACTTCCCCTCACTGTAGCAGCAGATAGTGGCCATTTACTCAGCTTCCCTTGTTGCAGAGAACCATGGCAACAGCCAGCAAAACCTCCAGCTCACCCACAGTAGACCAGAAAGGACTTCTGCTGCTTTAAATAAGTTGAGACAGTATCACCTTACTTTTTACAAGGGACACAGTTAATTAGGTACGGAAGAAAGTCATTTTAACGTTTAAAATAAATCCTCGGAAAATATATCATATCACAAATTTTATTTTGCAACCTTTGTAATAGGCTTTATTGGATGCACTCTCCTAAGATTTTTTAAAATTTTCTTTTAGTACTAGAAGTATGTAAGTCTGGCTTTCAATAGAAAGTACAAATAGAAACACGATGGACTGGAAACTCAACTGGATATTTTGGAATCTGAGGGGTGTGTGTGTACAAGGAGAGATGTGTTTGGAACAACATGCCTCTTTGCCAGTAGTCAACCTGTTTACTCCATTGAATTAAAAAAGCATCTCTTCTTTAAGAAAACCTTACAAGGATGATAAATAACTCTAAGAAATTTAAGTTAAATTCCAATTGGAGCATGGCTAAGGTTTTTGTTCTTTGTTTCAAGATGTTCTCACTATGTAGTTTTGGTTAGCCTAGAATTCACTATGTACACCAAATTGGCTTCAGACTTGCATAATCCACATGCCTCTGCCTCCTGAATTTCGCAAAGCCCCACTTGGTGATATTATATAATTCATGTTCAATATTAGATATTTCATTTTATTTTTCATTGTTAGAAGTGTATATTCCTATTTTAAAAAAAAAAACAATAAAAATAAAAATCTCTCTGGAAGTTTCATCTTCCCATGGGTAAGGATGAATCTAGTAGGCATCACTTCTCTTGTTATTTTCCATTCAGCGTTCATCCTAGAAGGCTGTGCTGAGCCCCTCTCCTCCAGGCTATGAGCTGTGAAGCACCACTGTGACTAGATTCATCTCCTCCTCCTTAGCTCTTATGGTTTGAAGACAACTTTCCCATTTTTTTCCTTCATTTCTCTGTACTCAGCTTGGAGTTTCTAAACAGGCACCCACATTAGGACCAAAATAAAACACACAGACCCACATATTTTCTCAGTGCTCCATACACTGAAATCATTGACAATTAAATATATACTTTCATATTGCTATTTCTTTTATTGCTGTATTTTATGGCAAAAAAATATTTTATGCTCACTTTTTGGAACAGAACTATGCATCTTCCTTGAAATTTATATACATCAACCAAATGAAAGGCAAAGAGTGATTGTCTTGATAATCAGCCATCATTATCAGCGATTGGCTAGTCAGATGTCCTTTAGGTGGCCTTTGGCTCTTTGGTATTTATGGACTCACCTTTTAGGAACAGTAGACACTGAATATTCATGGAGAGGATTTGTGTCTTACAGTGTTAAATAAACAAAACTCTGGGTATCTTGCATATGAGTGTTAGTAGTAGCCATATTGTTCCTGCTGTTTAAAAACTACAAGGTTAAAAAACACATTTCTTTCTAAGGTCATGAGTTCATCCTGAGTTTTCTCCAGGAGAAAGGCACAACTTTAGGTAATTTCTTATAAACTGCTGGCTGGTTCCACCTTATGATTTTTATCTAGCTGGGCAGTATACAATAAATATCACCAGATTTTCATAACACTGGCTGATGGGAAAATCAGCCTATAGAAGAGTAAGCTAGGGGATAAGATTATAATTTACCAAGTTTACCTATATACCTATCTACTTAATTACCTATCTACTTAAATTGATGGAGCCTCCTCACTATGCATTTTTAATTTTTAATATATTCTACCAATTCTTCTGTGAGCATAATTGTTTTTTTAAACAAGAATAAGTGAATTGCTAACATTTTTAAGCAAAAAGAAAATTTTGTCATGAAATAACTATCTATTGTTTAATATCCTTCTTGAACTTTTATATATAGGATATTGATACAATCTTAAAAGAGACTTACCCTTTACAATTTGGTTGTATTTTCCTTTTATGCCAATACATTTCCTTTAGACTAAGGAGGATTTAGGGTAAAACTATTATGTCATATAATTGCTTCAGTGTACTGCACTCTGGGGAAATAACAGCCGAAGACTTGTCACTTGGATTTTCTCATGACCTCACTACTGTGTATGTTATGGGTAGAAGGCAGCAGAACGGAGACACAATTCTAAGGGAACATGGGCTTGTAGATCTTTCAAAACAACATTAGGAAAAAAATGTTCTCATTACACCACTAGGGAGCATGCAATATGTTCCACTGTGTGAGCACCATCAATTTAGGTTTTTAGATCCAGACCTGAGGAATGGGACAATACCCCAAGCAGCTTGTCAAGGTAACTGAGAGTTCCGGCTTCCAGACTTTTTTCTGCCATGCTAACATGCATGTCATATAACCATAGTATCACAACTTGACAGGTGTATTATAATCTAAGAAACTGGACCTTTCCTTGCTGGTGTAAATAGTAGATGTATGAATGTTGATTCTCATGTAAGGGATCAGATCTGAATTTTATAAAAAAAAAAAAAAAATATTTTGGCTAAACATAGACCTTATATAGCTTCTCTTTCAGTCATTATGCCCTTAATAGAGTCTCGATAATTCCACATATCTCCAACTTGAATCATTCTTTCAGCATTTTTACTTTCGCTGTCTTTGTTGACCAGCTCTCTGCTTTCATTATCTACTTTTATAAAAGGTTAGAGGAGTTTACCTCTGAGAGAAAAAGATACCCTGCCGACTTTGCTATGCCTGAGTGGGTGATTATTTCCTCATAGGTTTTAAAATTTCCAACTTGATTGATCATTGATCATAATCAGTACCTGTAATATATGCAGGAAGTGCAACAGAGATCTGGCTGTTATGTTCATACCTCACGAACGCACTCAATTCCTACAGTGTAGTGACTAAAATCAAACCTACGCATTGTTACCTAAATCATGGTTGAATAAATCCAAACATTTCAGACCCATGAAAAATGATTCTACCTGTGGATATGTGCACCCTGAAGATTTTATTGTTGTTGTTGTTGTTGCTGTTGTATCTGCAGCACACTAGACAGCATACTTCGTGCCACCTGATGGTTCTATGGACTATATTCTAGGATAATCACATTGACAATATATCCCAGTGTACCTTTGTGTCATATGGTGCATTCTTTGTTGAGGTAAGAACTTTGGACCCACAATGGCTGACAAATATATGTAGCAATCACGCACAGAAGCATAAAGAGACATTTGCTGTAGCTGTTAGTGAGATAGTTTTCTAGGGGTTAAGGCCCTGGCAGAAGGAGCAGGATAATAAAAAGTGAGGGGGTGGGGACTGACAAAGTCCTCTGACATCTTGAGGAATATCTTTATATCTTACTGAAGCCTGTGGGAAGTTTGGCTGAAAGAAATTGGCCAGAAGCATGTTCTGACTCTGGACAACTTAGGGGTGGGGGAAAGTAGTGCCATTAACAATGTGCAAATGCTGGGAGACATTTCTCCTATTGGAGTGAGCCTGTGACCCTATGGGCAGTGTTGTCCCAATTCCCCCTCCCCAGCTCATATCCTCAAAAAAAAAAAAAATGAAGAAAGATTTTCAGTTCTATTTAGAAATTACTCAGTATTATTTAGAAATATCATTGTGGTGGCATGATAACCTCAATTAGTTGGTATAGAACAGAAATAGATACTAGACAGAGAATTGCATCTTTTAAAGTTTTTTAACTGATGAATTTGTAGATTTTTCTACTACTTCCCTCCTCAAATACATGCCTGCTCATGCGGCTTCACAGTTTGAAAGTGGTCATTTACCTCTTTGTCTTTTAAAGTCAGGGGTGACCTGACTTAATATCACAAAAGTAATGTGAATATAATTTTAAGGATGGAGTTCACAGTTTAGGAGAAGGTAAAGTATTTTTCAGTTCCTTTTCAGCTTATTTTATTTTTTTATCACCATACTGAGTACAGTAGCAAGGAGTGGGCAATAACTTATCTTTATTTAGAAGACAAATTACAGAGTTCTCTGCTCATGGCTGCCTCTCTGGCTGTAATCAAATGACTTTGTATGATCGTCCATGGTGGTGTACATGTATACATGTGCACATGAGCCCAGAAAAGAATTGCCGTTACATCTCATCTATTATTTATATTCATTTTAATGTTTACTATCAAGATGAGTTTTCCAATTTTCTATTGTTTGCCCCAAATGGAATCTCTCATGTAGGGTTTAGAGCTGGGCTGTGTGCTAGGAAATAGCTGTATAATAAAGCAGCCATATAATAGCACTATAATTCACGTTCTTTGTACCTTCCCTCAACAATAGGCCCTACAAGGCATCAGTATGGGTATGTGTAAGTTTCAGTGAAATTCACAGGACAGTTATTGGGTGACTACTGCATGCAGGCTGAAAGGCTGAACCTATGGAGATGGATCTGAAAATGTCCTCCTCTCAAGTGGCTTGAAATTTACAGATGAGATAGATGCATAAACGTGCATTGTCTGTGAGATTTCTAATGGAGTGCCCTTGGGACTGGAGAAATAGGCAGAAGGGAAGATTTAGTTCTCTGAGGCTGGGATAGAGCCAGGGAGGTTGTTTTTGTGCAGATTTAACTTAAGGTGAATGTAGAAATAAAGAAGCCAGGCAGGCCAGAAAAGGAAGGTTATAGATGCAAAAGAGTGCTTTCTAGCTAGCAGAATTTTGACTCATTGAAAGACTGCTTTTTCATGTTTATATCTCTCTTACATTTTAATTATATCTAATATATGTTATAAAGATCTTGTCAGCAGAATGAGATAGTTCTATTCTTTCCCTTTCCACTCCCATATCACACCATTACGTGAGCAATACATCTTTGTCCCTAACACAGATAGAGCCTAGTTAAAAAAAAAAAAAAAAAAAAGTCTGTATACAGCTCAAATACGGGTCTCAGACTTCTTCCATGTTACTTGAACTTTGTATTGATTGTTTTGGCTCAATGGGATATGTTGGTTGTGCTAGATAAAGACTAGGAAGAAAAGCATGCTAAAAGAAATGAAGAGGCAGAAGTAGAATCGTGAAAGCCAGAAGTCTTCCAGGGTTGTTGTTAGGGGTGACCAGACCAAGAAGTTTTCTCTCTGGCCAGCTCAGAGGGTGGTGAAGGAATATAATAGAACTATTCAGGGCCACTTTGTTGTCCTGAATGAGAGCAGCATGGTGCTTAGTGTACATCATATTGTTTGCTTGTAGTCTTCTTTCCTGGTCTCTATGCTAGCAGGTAGCATCTTGCTGGGAGCTCACTAGGGGATAGACTACCCTGTGTGTGTCCAGAAAGACCTGCTAAGAGAATTAGCCTCTACTCTCTGAGTGTAAACAGTGGGGTTACAATTAAAGTGACAGTAGTTTTTCTCTAAACCAGGGCACTTCAAGGAATGAAAACCAGAACACTGCAGACAACCATGCCTGCGTGATGAGACACACAATGGCATGTAGTCCCAGGAAAACTGGGAACTGGGGGTTTGCTATACCTTAGTATTCATTCTTTGTGAAGGCAAATCTCCAAGTAAAATCATATAATATATTATATATAATAGGTATAAATAATATATGAAAGACAACCCTGGAAGTAGGCTAAGAGTTCAGGGAATCAGATCTTACATCAGTTCATGGGTCTGCAGTCTTGGCAAAAAGTTGATTTGAGCCACCATTCCTAAAACTTTAATGAGGCCCAGGATGAAGGTCATGTATCACACATAGATCCCTCACATGACGATACCAGAAATACATTGCGTTCCTAGGAGCAATGATTCAAGATAGCATTGCAACTCAGACTAAAACATATGTAAAAGCATAGCTTAACATTTGATTTTTCAACACTTAAATTATTTACTGTTTAAGCTGTTATAAATGGAGCCCCCCCCCCCCCCCAGATTGTCATTTTCTGATCCCTTCTGGTTATTTTATAGATCTTAGCTTACCTTCTTGTCTTCAGGGTTTCCTTTCTTGCTACCATTGCTGCAGAGTCTCATAGATGCATGTTATATTCTACCATGCTTTACTTACATCATGTTCTCAGCATGTATCACTACATACAGTTCTTTATTTACCAATGAGTTTATAATATACATTCCTCATTATGAGAAATTAAAGGTCCTGGACGATGATTTAGTGGGTAAAAGTGCTTGCTGAGAAACCTCAGGATCCAAGTTCAATCTCCTAGAACCAACAGGTGGAAGGAAAGAACAATGGCACACAGAAGTACACACACACACACACACACACAACACACACACACACACCACATACAAAAGATGAATATTAAAATAATAAAAATGGAAAAGTAAAGACAACAGTTCTGTTTTGCTCAATAGTTCACCTGCTAATAGTTAAAGTCTAGTAGATATATTCTAGATACTCAATAAACATTTGCTTGCTTGACTGATGGAAAATAAACCATGTTGTGTATATTTCATTGAACATCTTTTGCAACAGGCCCTCTATTGATCTCATGCATTTTGTGGACAGACAGGCAGCTTATTGGCAACTCCAATTCTTACTCTCTCCATTTCACTACTAGACCAATGTGTCTTAACCTATGGCTTGCAACCTCTTTGGCAAATCTCTGTCTCAAAAAATGTTTACATTATTATTCATAACAGTAAGAAAATTACAATTATGGAGTAGTAATGAAAACTGTTTTATGGTTGGGGGACACCGCAACATTACAAACCCTATTATAAAGTTGCGGCATCAGGAAGGTTGAGGACCAGGGCCCTAGACATGGGCTCAACTCCGTCTTGGTCTGTGATTGTTCTGCATCCTTTGTGTTGTATTTGGCCTGTTACCCTCTATACGTAATCTCTTCATGAATTAGCCCTAGCTTGCATCATCTTGTACCAAGGCTGATTTTCTATTTATGTAACTTTATCTTGTATATGTATATGTGAACATATACTCGTTTCTTATTGATAATCCTATTTTTTAAGAATTCCTTGCTGATAGTTGCCAGTGGCAAAGATGTGAGACTTTTACTGATTGCAAGATTTATTTGTTGTCATTTGGAATTGTTATTGCTAAGTGGATTGTTTCATACGCCTGTGCTACCAGTTCCATTAAAACACATCCTTATACTTCGCTGCCATTATTAAAATACCTTCCCATTTGATCGTCTCACTCCTTTTGTACTGATTGGCTCTTAAACATAATCATAATATTCAGAAATAACTCAAGAACATGAAACGTAGCATATGTCAGTCCTATCAAACACACATACATTTTGGCCATACGTTGCTATAGAACAATTGAAATGTGATTACCCTGGCTGAAATACTGGATTTATAATTCAGTTCAATTTTTACTTAACTGAAATTTTAAATTGATATGCAATTTAGTTCCTTGAAAACACTTAAGAATATGTAGAACTCACTGGGGGATATAAATTACTTTTTCAATCCTAAATTTTATCAAATTCCTACTCAAAGCATTTAAGAAAAATTTAATATTTGGATAAAGATGTGTTTTTTAAAAACTGGGCTGGAAAGATGGCTCAGTGGTTAAGAACACTGACAACTCTTCTAGAGGTCCTGAATTCAATTGCCAGCAACCACATGTTGGCTCACAACCATCTGTAATGGGATCTGACGCCCTCTTTTGGTGTGTCTGAATATAGCTACAGTATACTCATATAATTAATTAATTAATCAATCTTTTTTTAAAAGTGCTCATCAGATTTTGAGACCTTGTATAAAAATTATAATATAGAGTATTTTAGTTGGATTTTGACGATGTTTTAAAATAATTGTAACTAATATGTTAGATAATTAGATAAAAGACAGGGTTTCTCCCTATAGCTTGGACTGTCCAGGAACTTTAATGTCCAGACTGGCCTCAAACTCAGAGATCCTCCTGCTTCTGCCTCACAAGTGCTCCTACTGCCTGGCCTTTAAAATGTAATAAGTAAATTATTAAAGGTAATTTCATTTATTTAATTTTAGTAAAATAACTAGACATATTTAAATTATGTTGACTTACTTTTTTTTTTTTTTTTTGCTGTTCATCACTGGCCTAGACAGTTTGTTGACTTAAATTTCTTAATATCAGTCTGCACACGGGAAGTGTTTGCTTCCCGAAAGCGAAGTCGAATAAGAAGCCAGCTGTTGTCACAAGTGGGGTTCCCAAGTGACAGAATCGGTGATGAAAGCCAGTGTGCCAGGTGATTTTAAGGTGTTCTTGGGAGAGAGAGGAAGGAAGGAAAACCTTGTAGAGACTGAGCCAAAATACCATGCAATGATAGACCTGGACAAACCCATAAGAATCCCAAAATCTATTATGGCCTTGGAATTGTCCAAAGTTTGGTCAAGATGGTCATTACTCCACACTGATGCATAAGTAAGTTATTAAGTATGGGTCACTTGTTGAAGGGTGTGACCTTTGATAAAGTAGAGCTATGTAGCTAAATTAGGAAAAAGGCTGTCTATTGCAGCTCTCTATCCTACAAAGCTCAGGCAGCAAGTACACAGGGGAGTTAAGCAACATAGTATAGTGTCTACTGCATGAACATTCCTTCATTAAAGAAGGCACATGAAAATCATATTATTTTTTTTCTCATATGTATGCATATGCAGTGTGCATATTAGTGTATGCCTGTTAGCATGTATGTAGATATATGTGCATGTTAATTTGGACATATGTGTAGAAACATGACATTGAAATTAAGAGTCTTCCCCAATTACTCTCCACCATCTTCTTTAATGAAGGGTCTCTCAGGTGAGTTTAGACATCACAAGTACAATTAATCAAACTATGCAGCTTGCTCTGGGGATTCTTTGTCTCTGAATTCAGATTACTGGTATTATAGATGAGCCAACCTATCTAGCCTATAAATGGGCCAACCTATCTTAGCAGCCACATGAACTGTGAACATCCAATCTCTGCCCTTTATGCTTGCATAGAAAGTGCTTTATCCACTGACCATCTCCACAGTATATATCAATATTAGATGCGGTGAGCTAAGTTAATCAAATCTAGTATGAATTTTTTTGTTTTATTCCCCATGGTCTCTGGTGTGCACTGGTATGTGTACGTGTTTCCCTTTTGACTGGCTAGTGGACTTTTCTCCTGTTTCATTTATATATAGGTCATTTCAGAATCAAAAGTCCTTCATCTTTTGAAATGGGAAGATGCAAAGACCTCACCACTTACCGAAATCTGCTAAGGTCTCCTCTGCTCCTCTCCTGTCTCCTAACTGTAGCATGCTAGTTTTCTCAATAGTTTAGCTGTCCCCATTAGAGGCTCCTGAGGCTTAATGGCTAAACCCAGAAGTCTTTTATACTTTGTAGAGATTCATCACTAACCTGGTGAGACCACAATTGAATTTATTCTTTTTCATGATAGACTAATAGTAAATAAAAGTCTGAATATTCAAATTTGACTGATCATTTTTCATCTTAGATTACCTAGATAATTGAGAAATTAGCATCTCTAAATGCTTGTGTTTGGTGTATAATCTCAGACCAGGGTGATTTGAACTAAACTCTGACTGGAAACTATGTTTTATACTTTCTATTTAATTTCCTTCCCTGTTGCTGTGATGAAATACCTTGGCAAACACAATTTCTAGAAGAAATGGTTTATTTCAGCTATCAGATCTGACACATAGCCCACCATGGTGGGGAAGTCAAGGCAGCAGGAGTCTGAAACAGCTTGTTACATGATGTCTGGAATTAGAAGACAGCAATGAACACATGCATTCTAATGCTCGGCTCATCAGTTCCACTCATATATAGCCCAGTATCCTAGTCACGGAACAATAACATCCATAGTTGGAGGGTCTCCCAACCTAATTAGATTAATCAAGGATATCTCTCAAAGATGTACCCAGAAGACACATCTTCTAGGTCATTCTGGACCCCATGAAGTTGACAGTTTATACTATTTATCACAGTAGGTGACATGGGTCAGGCTTGACTACCTACTTTTGTCCATGAATGTTTACCAGAAAGATGTGTGTTGGTTACGTTAATTTTACTGTTTAACTTGCCAATACTTACCATTTTCTAGAAGACAGGAGCCAACTCTTCGCTCCCCCACCTCTCTAGTGTTCAAAGGTCTTATTGCTTTAGACGATGGTAGGATTCTGCATCTTTACCTTCAATGAATGCTGTGAAAGATCTATGTCATCTCTTCTTTAGTATCTCTTGCAGTAAAAAATAAAATGAGGAGACTAAAGCCAATAATGACTTGAGTGTATAGTCTACTTAAGTGTACATAGGAAGAAAATAACATAGGGTAGAATAGGAAGGGGGACACAGAATGTCAGTGATGGAAAAAGTCAGCTTTGTACCTGCTGTGGTGAGAAAACATGGAAAATGTTGGGGTGAAAAAAACTTAATTCCCTGCCGCCAGCCTGCCTGTCTGCTTCCCCAGTTCTTTACACTGCTGTGTAATTTTATGGAATATGATTCTCAATTAGGAAACTTTAACACAGAGGGGGTAAAAAAAAAAAAAAAGGAAAAGACTGTCTTCTAAATATATCCTTTGTTCTTCAGGCAGCAATTTAATTTCAGTTAAGAGAAAGAACAAAGCCACGCCAGTATTTTGGAATGAGGCTAGCTGATACTTTTGGAGAGGCCCGTTTTAGCAATGGACCATGGGGCTATTGCAGAATTACATAATGTTCTCCTCCCCATCACCAGAGAGAAGTTGCAGCTGCTGAGACTTTAGGGAAACGTAATGACTTGAATTATGCGTTGCTTGTGTCCAGAAAATTCTAGGCATTTTATCAATTTTTTTTCCTCCATTTTCGAATTACCCTTTTGAGGGAGATATAAAGGAATAATCTATTCATCTCTATTTTAGAGATAATTAAACTCAGTTCCAGTGGGGTTTGTTGTGTTGTGCCGAGTTATCCATTTGAAGAAAAAACAGAATCTTACTTCCTGTTTCTCAGACCTGCAGCATTCTGGTTTCCTCAATTGTTAACAAAATATTAAATATTTTGTGTGGATACAGGAAGTTGCAAATTATATATGTATTTTTCTGTATTTACTGAATCCTCCTTTCACTAGTGAGTAAGAAGAAAATAGAGATTTTTCCCCTTTGGAATCCCTAGTGACTATTTTTTGAGATTCAGGTACCTAACTCACCCATGGTATTTTATTGCTCTGTCTTACATACGTATAATTAAGTAAAACACAATAAAAAGGAATTCAGGAGGTGTATATGAAATGACACACACATTGGTGAAAATGTTTCAACCCTGGGACAGGCTGTAAACAAATTTGCTCTGGAACATGGTTTTCCAAAGGATTACTTACTTACTTACTTACTTATAGGGAATGGAGTGTGTGTGTGTGTGTGTGTGTGTGTGTGTGTGTGTGTATGTATACATGCGTGCGTGCATAAACAGTGATAAAAGAGAAAGAAGATCGACTCTTTCCTTATTGCTAAGACATCTTAACTGCAGCAAACTTACAAAATAAAACATTTCCATTTTTTCTCTCTTCTCTTTATGAGCATAATTACTGAGATACACCCTACTAATATCTTGCAGAGAGGTTAGAAGATGGAGTCATAAGCATTAAGAAAGATGGTACACTATAAATAACTGACAGTATCATTTGTACAGTCTTCTTGGAGCTTGATACACAACTGCCCCCACTCAAATACTGTGTAATTTGCTTTTAATTGCCTCTTTATTATGACAGTGTATTGTGGTTATGTTGACCCCCATCATTCTCTGAAACCCTTCTACCTTTTGCTGAGAACCTCTTCTTTCTCAAACATTGTCCCCCCAGTGACTATGTCATTGGAGAAAATTACTCTGCCAGCAATCATTAATAGTCATAATCATCTCAGGAAAGGGGAAGCATCATGGATACTTTGTCCACCCAGATTGGAAACTTGAAGAACGTGATCTTGTTCAAGTGTTCATAATTGCTCTGTACTCAAGTTACAGAGGCAATACAGCATATCTGAATAGCCATATTTCATGATATGCATGCCCTTCCTTTGGTTCTTAAGTTCTGTCATTCATCTTTTCTTTGTTACCTGGGTGGGGTGATATGGGTACCCTGTTGAAACCTAGTGCTCACCAACCATTTATTCCCTGTCCTTTGACTATATATGAATATCTAAGCTAACAGTGACCCTCTGTAAACCGCAGACCTTTGCCATCACAGGCTAGAGCCATAATAACTAGGGCTTAAACATAAATATTCAGAGATCATTTTGATAACATTTGGGAAATCAATGATTCCTCCTAGGGTCACTGCGTTCCCCAGCCATAAGCTTTTGTCCGAATTGCTAATATCTAAATAACATTTCAAGGTCAATTCCAGGCTAACTTTGATGTAGATACCCAGGTTCACTCACATCAGTGAAGCACAGGAAGATGATGGACTTCTTGGCCATCTACTGTATCCCTCCTCCCATGAAAAAATCAGGTTTTTTTTTTTTATATCAAGAGTATAATTACCCTGCGTCTGAATTATTAAACCAAATAAGCGGTCATTAAATTCAAAGAGAAAAGATCTGAATACTCATTAACCATCATTTGCAAAGATAATTCAGTTGTACAGGTGTTCTACATCAATCATTTCTTTTAATTCCTATGAAGAAATATGTATGAAGAAGACGAGATTTGGAGAAGACATGTCAATTGGCTAACATCACACAGCCCACTGGGTGAAACAAGAGGAGAAGCCAAAGATCAATTTCAAGATAGAGCTATTTTTACTGTATTATTTTGTCTCCTCATAATTCTCCCATGCTCGTTTTTTTTTTTTTTTTTTTTTTAATTTTACCCCTTTCCTCATATTAATCTTATCTGGTTGTCTTTTTCTATTCCTGTTAGGGTACACTCACCAGTCCTGTCCAGTTAAATTTATAAGAACAACAGGCAGGAGAAAAGTATCTTTCCAAATGGATGTCCTGGCATTCCAGAGGCCTAAATCCTAGAATTAGTAATAGCCCACATCAAATCACAGAGAGATGGTGTCTATGGTTATTTCAGTGGCTTCTATGTTACTCCCTACTGGTATAATTAATCCATTTCTGTGCTCACGCTAGAGCAGAACGCTCTTGCATTTCCCAGAAACCCTTCAGCCCCACCATACAAAACCATAGATCAAGACCTGTCAGCTCATGCCTGACGCAGTCTTTTCAAGCCACATAGCTACTAACCTCAGGATAATGTGGGTGTTGTCTCCTGTTTCTCTTTGATCCCTTTAATGACCTACTTGATAAACATTTAAAATAGTAAGTAATAGTATTTCTCTTCTACTCCTCTACTTCCTATGACCACCATGTGTGACTACGAGGAAAAATCCATTAGGATACATTGCATTTAGTAAAAGATAACGAGATTTGCAGAACAGAACCTGGTCAACCATGAATAAATGCATGTCATTCAGTTGTTATGCTGTTGAGCCCAGGGTTGCCCCTCTTACAATTGAGCAAAGGTCTGTGCAGTAGCACAGAGTGCTTTGTAAGGGACAATCAAAGGAGAAAATGAGGATCCCAGTTACAGATTCAGAAGTCAATAGCACATTCCCTAGAGACTGGTGGCGTTTATGTAGCAAGATTAGAAAAGGAATTCAGAAGGTTATATAGGCATGCGGGTACACTGTAAGACAAGAAGGAAAACACTAAGCCAGTAATAGCCGCTTGTCCTCTAGACTGCTCACTAACACTGTTGCAAGATGCTTAGAATTGGAATAAAGCAGAGATTCTTTGTGACTGAAGGAACAATCCAAGGAGGAGAGAGCATCTCCAATGCTGAGATGTTGTGGTAGAATTACATAGTCATGCCTGCTCATTAATCTGCTGCTGCCCTTGTGGCTATTTAGAGAACATGAACTTTCAAGAATATCCCTCTAAAAAGATAAGACATCAATCCCTTGTTGCTATGCTTCTGGATTCTGCCTGCTCCAAGCTTAGAGAGGAAGGGCTTCTCCTAAAGTTTCGAAGGAAGCATGTGCTGCTTGTCTCAATAGGTAGATTTTCAATTAGGTCTCAGCTTCTAACCATCTGTTATTTCTGCAGTATTTTGGCCTTCCTCTGGAGGAAGGTGACAGGAGACTGTTCTGTTCCTGCAGAAAATTTGCTTGTCATCAGAGTCACTGCGTGCTGTTGAAACAGCTACTGCCTACATTGCTCAGCCTCTTGAAAGCTAGCATTTGGGTGTGAATCAATTATGAAAAGTGTTGCACACCGCCCCTGCACATGAGCTTACACATACACCCCACCTGAGAACCCGACATTGCGTTAATGTCTGGAATCGTGAACGTTCATGCAGAGTACTTCAAACAATACCAAAACGCAGCCACTTGCAAAGAGTGAGTGAGTAACCACAGAAATCCATCATTATATAAACCAGTTCTAATAAAATAATTCAGATCCTTTTAGTGCTTTATAGTTTGACAACAGTGCTTTTATATTTATTTTCCATTTTTCTTCTATAAATACTACACAAGCTATTATCTATTTTTCTGCTCCAAGAAAGTAAAAAACCAAAAGTTTAGCCCATAGTGTCATAGTCCAGAAAAATGGCAACACTATTAAATTTATGCTTTAAATTGCATTTTGCTTTTCTTTCTTTCTTCCCCATTTTCTGCCATCTATTTTCGGAGACATCAGGGTATAGGTAACTTTAATCCCTCAAAGGAGCAGAGCAAAAGGGCCCATGTAAGTTTGACCCTTAGAAGTTCACATTGGCATTTCATTACCATTGGAGAAGGCCAACCATTCTTCGTGGTAAGTCTTGTGTTGGAGACCTCTCACCCTCAGTCCAAATATCTCTCTAGAAAGTAGAACAGTAGCATTCCCGTGAATCAAAGCTCTTTCCTAGCAAATACTTTGAAATAAAATCTAGAAATTGTCAATAAATGATATTTTTAACTAAATATTTTATTTGATATTATATTTATATTTATTCTTGGGGAATTTGTTAAGAGATTACAATGTATTTTGACTATATTCATCCCCTTTCCCTATCTCAAAATTCTCTTGGATACAACCTCTCCCAAGTTGCCCTCTCAAGTTTACATCTTCTTCTTTTTAGTATTAGTAAATCATTGAGCTCAATTAGTGATATTCATGTGTGCATGCATGTAGGGCCATATACTAGAACATGGTCAACCTACCAGTGACCACACCCTTAAATCCAACTGACTCTTCTTTGCTAGCAGTCAGTAGCTCATTTGCTAGGGGTAGAGGGGCATGATGATATTTTTAAATTTTTATTATAAAGAATCTTCCTTCATTAAAGTTTGGAAAGAGAAATACAGCTTTGATATTCCCTGTGTTTTCTAGCTACCATGGTTACTATGCTGTAGAGAGCACTGACATCATTGAAAATAAGTTACTATGGATTTCTGTTACATTTGAAGGATGGGGTATGACAAACATGTAAAGCTTTACAGCCAAAATCATTAAGGTCATTGTCTACTTGGGATTTATAGGACTAAGGCATGATCCAAGTTGTAAATTTGGGGGGCAGAAATCATTGGGCAGAATTCAAATAAAATCACTGGGGAATTTAAAGAAGCAGAAGGCAGAAGGTAGCGACAGAGGTGGAACTTCTTTGAAATATCAAGACAGAAAATGTTCTAGATGTATAAAAATGTTCTGAAATAAGAAGCAAAATCCCTGTTGTAGCACTCTGATTATATATATATATATATATATAATATATATATATAACTTAATATATATAACTTAATATATATATATATATATATATATATATATATAACTTAAAGAAAAATGAACAAAACTACTTCCAAAGCAGAGACAATTAGAAAAACCATCATAGGAAGAACTTTCCTTACAGAGGGTCAGAGGCCACTAGTAGTGATCTTATGAAGAATTTTAATAATCCTCATAGTCTCAAAGTTCTGTCCAACCCATTTACTTAATCCTTCTTATCTATTGTCAAGACCAACAGCTTCATCAACACCAATTTAATTGTGTCTCTGAATGAGTAATGATGAAACTGTGAGGAGAACAATAGAGTACTTCTAGATAACTGTCTAAAAATCATCTCTGGATCGTTCTTGAAAAGTAAATGTGACAAATGATCTCCATGTAAGGGCTCAGCTAATGACTTTCAACTCTAAAGAACACAGTTTTATTTGGCTTTTTGTGAAGTTCCAATATCTTGTCAGAGGAATACTCCAGGAGTTCTCTTGGTCAACCAGTCAGTAGAGACATGTATATGTCTATTCCTGTATAAGTCATCCTGCATCACACATGCCTTGATTCCCATTATATTCTGTGGTAAGGAAAAGAAATGGGTCCTAATAAATAAGGTCATCCATGTTCGAGACAGAAGTCTTATGATTTCGCTTTTATCCAGTGATAGTAAAAGTTTATTCTCACAACACACTTAATATAAATGTTCAGTGTCATGCCTGGCCAAATATCAAATAGCTTTCCAGAAAGACTGTGACTCGTTCTTAAATGGCTCACTTAATCCCCTCATTAGCTAGATCCCTCTTTAGCCTTTATTTTGGATTACAGAAATATTCATTTTATGTTTGAAAGTACTTAGTTTAATGATTAAAATTTCTATTTTCCAGTGGTAGTTGATAAATGTCCTAAGACTTTTGACAGAAGTCTAGCGAACCTTCAAAATAAAATAAAAATCAATATTATCGTTATTTCACATCACAGGATGAATTTGAGCTTACGTTTAGAAGTAAACACTGCCAGAATTGAGCACTCCAAGGTTTTCTTTGAAATATGGCTTATACAAATGATATATGCATATATGCAACTGGTAATGGAAACACAGGAAATGATGTGAAGAAAACCTCTTTTGTTCATGTCTGAAAGCTACATTTGTTTCCATTTCTAGAAGATGCTAAAATTGTTTGTCACTCAAACTAAATCCATTTGCTTCATTATCTATTAGTTTTTGCCTCTTCACATGGCTTGGATTGGTGACAGGGGAAGCAGGCCATGAAGATGCCATGGGAAAAATGATTTTTGCATATTATCCCTCCAATAGAATTTAGAAACTAACGATAGATGCTTTGTTTAGACATGTGGTGCTTTCATGAACTGGAAATCTTTGATTGGAGGCAAATCAAATTTTAATGCTCTCTCCCTATGTATATCTATTGGACAGATGAGGGCTGGTGTTTCAGAAATTTGGAAGCATGGCCTCTTCTTTGCCTGTTCTGAGCAAGGTGACAATGGTAATAAGCGCGCTGTACCCTTCAAGAATGGCTAGTATTGAGGTGAGAGCCTTTGTAACTACCAGGACACTTTTAATTTGGAATCACTCTCATTCTGCCTCCTGATTGTACTTGGATAATCATTTTTCTTAACTGTAACTGTGTCATGTAGCAACTGTTATTATCATTGTGTGGCAAGAGGGAGGAGAGCTATGTGATCCTCAGTAGAAGTTTGTTGACAAAAAAAAAAAAAAGAAAATACAAGTCACTTAAATTAGCATGAGTGCCATACAAAGAGGTGTGAATATTGAAGATATTTAGGAGGATAAGAAAAGTTGATATTTCATTCTTTCTCCCTTTGAACACTTAGACAGCTAATTTCAATCGATAAACACTGTATTATTAGCTCCTTTAAAGTGCCTTAACCTTACTAAGGTTTGGCCTTCTAATGGGTATGTCTTATGTATCTATAATAAAAAATGCAAATCTAACCATTTGAACACAAAAGCACATACTAATATATGCAGATTTTTATATAAATTTTATATAAATTTATATGTACCAGGATTTCTTAGAGGAACAGAACACAGATAGAATGAATTTTAGATTACAAAAGACATTTATTAAATTAGCTTTCATAATTTGAACTCAGTAGTCTAGCAATGACTGTCTACATGTTGTCTACCTGGAGAGGCTAAGAAGCCAGCAACTGCTCACTCCTACAGATTGGATGGATGCCTCAGTGGTCTTGATGTAGTCCTGGTAGTTTGAAGGTTTTCTAGAGAGTCAGTCTTCAGTGTCACTCAATCCACATTAGCAAGTGGAAGAAGTTTAGTTTTGAAGTCAGAGTAAACAATGATGGGGCCCCAAAAGGTACGTGCATTCATCCCCAATGTGCAAAATTAGCCAGGAAAACATCAGTTTCTCCTTTGGACCTTAAGAGAGTATCGTCTATTTTGGGGAAAGGTCTTTCCTATGCAGTTACTCCTCCTGGAAATGCCCCCATAGACCCACCCAGAGACATAGCTGTTAGCTGAGTCCATAGGCAAACACTTTGATTAAATACTATCTGGACAGTGTTACGTATTTTTAAGAAGACATTAAGCTACGAGAAATGCTGGTGTGAAGAAAATGATCCATCATGTAACATGTACCAATCTCACCTTATCAAATGAAGCAGACACAATTTTCACCTTGACTCCTCATTTGGAGAATTTTTTCTCAGGGTGATGAGCTCAAAGATAATAAGATAAAAGTAAAGTTCATCCCAGGGGTAGATTCCTACAGCCTCAAGGGTCTCCAAAATGGGTCCAGCTGTTTATATTGCTTTGAAAGCATACTGTATCTACCTCCATTAAATTGTCCTTTCCTGTCAATGACTGTCCCTTTAACCCATGTCACTGTTGACTACCTCCCTTAATGTCACTAATAAATGAGTGTATTTAATGACTATGCTTAGCATTCTACACAGCTCTTTATAAGCACTCGATAAAGGAAAGCTGCTCTAGTTATTACTCTTTGATCCTTGCCACATTCCTAGGGTGTATTTAGTGCAAATAATTTAACCCCAGTTTTATTACTGAAACTAACATAGGTGAGAAGGTTATCTGACTTGATGTCAGGCTTTCTCAGAATTAGTGAACGAACAGCATGATGGGTACTAGAACCAAGAACTCTAGTCTTTTAGGCCAGTGCTTGCTCCTAAAAATGTTTTGTGCATGTGTTTAGGTTTTGCTTTTCTTTATCCTATGAATTAACCTTGTATACTCTCTCTGAGTTTTCAGTCTGTGTCTTGTCTTAATGTAATAGCAATACATTTCTTTAAGGTTTTTGGTGTCACTGAAGTGACAGCCAATACATAATCCTAAATGACCTCTCTGGAAGCCTAGAACTTTCTATATATATATTCAGTACATTTCATTAACTACAATCACATGAAGGTGTCACAAACAAATCAATCACTACTGACTTAATTTTCAGCTATCATCAGCATCTGTTGAGAATCTTCGCAATTAACCTATCTATACCACTATCACTTGTCAGTGAGAAACACATAAAGCACTATGTGAACAGATAGAAAGAACTACTTCCCTTGACTGTGTCATTTGAACCCAGTAGAAAGCGATGGGTCATCATGTGTCCAGAGAAGGCTCAATAAAAGGGGACAGGTAAGATGGGGGAGGGGTGATATTCAGACTGAAGGATACATTTGAGCAAAGATACTAAATAAACAATGAATAATCTGTAATAGTCAGACTGAGCTATGGCAAAAAGTAGGTGTCGTTGTCAGCCTAAGGTATATCTTGCAGGCCAAGTTAAGCAGTTTCAAAAGAACTTGCAACTATTTGAGCATTATTAGAGCCATGCTATGACCAGATGTGTGATTTAGAAGGAGAATTCTGGCAGGAACGTGGTAAACCAATGATAAGAACTGTGATGGCTGTCAAGCTAGCTCTTGATTTTAGGATGAATATTGACACTAAGGAAGTGACCACCGAGGTGAGAAAGGGAATAATTGTCAGGGCATAGCAGCTGATAAAACATACAGAAGACTGAGATGGAAGAGACCGGAAATTAGCTTAGACAAATGTGTTGATAAGTAGAGCTATCACTAAGACATGTAAGTAAATTAGACTCTTGAATGTAGATGAGATTTAGTAGAAGAATCTAATCTATTCATCTGTCTCTTTATTACAGTACAATGTGTGTTTTCATGCAAATGTAGTTCTGTTCATCTTCTGAATTGTCTTGGAGGAGTTTCTTACCATCCTCAGCATTAAGTCCCTGGAGGACAAAGCCAGCTGAATCTATTCTACTCTTGTCATAGGGAACCCCAGGATCTTGGTACTCAACATAGAGGAGAACTTCACACATGTTTGAATTTAAATATATTTACAGTGGTAGGAAAACTTAAAAGGTTTCTTTGCCCATGTTTGAATTCTTTGGTTTAGCTCAGCCTTTTCATTTTGGCTCCTGTGAGCTTTGTGGAGTGCTGCAAACACTTCCCACTGACAGGAAAGAAAAAGGGAGTGAGTGAGCAAAGCAGAGGAGGGGGCATTGTGGCTTCCAGATTGAACTCTGCAGGTTTGCCTCGCTCATAATTTTCACCTTTGATGGGGAACTGTCCCAGACTTCATCCACTAGGCTAGGGTTCTGACATGGTACCTTCCTAAATCAAGCTTGAAGGGAAATTGATTGAAAAGAAAACACCATTATGGGAAAACAATTCATTCTCTTCCCCTTGACAGAAGGTAGACTTTTGTCTATACTGTAGAATAAATATTAGCTAGCTGATTGCTTTAAGATCTAGGAGCTGGGAGCAGGCATGATGGCTGTGCTCACTGCAGGGCTATATTCCCTCCATTTTAAAGACATTTGATACAAGGTTTTGGTTACCTTCCACGAAATAGTATTTTTTCTACCTATGTAATTATTTATATTAATGTGAATGCACAAAAACTTTTGCAGGTATTTCTATGTGACATGGTATATTTCCTGAAGAATACATCCATCTAGGCAGAGAATACATTATTTTTTGTTATTTAGTTCCTACTAAAGTCTTAATACAACAGTTTGTTTATGTTTTTGTTGTTGGAAGCCCATACATCTTCTTGATTATCTATTTTCTAACGAGTTGACTTTTCTCCCAAGCCAGGGATATGCTGATCTTCTTAGTTGATGGATTTCTTCTCCTTCCCGCTATATCTCTATTTTTTCTCCCTCTCTTCTTTCTTACCCTTTTTCTCTGCCATCTTTTTTCAGTCTTCTTATTCTTTCATTTCTTCCATCCCTTCATCATTTATTTCTTTTAGCTTATCAAGAGTTAATGGATGTAAAAAGTAGGTTATTACAGATCTCTGTCATAAATCCTGGAGAACTGATGTTTGAGTTTTCCTTGGCTTGAGTCAATCCTTTATCCTTTTTAGGTAAATGAATTAAGTTTCATGCAATTTCCTGTGTGGGAGACTCTTTTTAGATGAATCATTTAAATTGAAAGCCTGTCTCCTCATCAAAGGGCACAATTCAGAGTTCTCCTGAGTGTTACAAGCACACTTAGTACAGTCATTGAGACTCATGAGGCAACATGTGCCTTAAATCTATATCAAGCCTTGATTCATGTGTAGTTTGGGGGGCAAAGGGTAAAACTGAGTTTTGAATCTTTGGATCTCTTTCTAAAAATTTCCTTGGCCAATTTCAAAATAATTCTTGGTTACTTTTCATCATGAAACATTCCCATTGGGAAGTTTCAGACTTAAATTTGGCATCACAACGAAGTCTTTTTTATTTAGTTCTGCATCCCCTAATCAAGTGTTGATCTCAAAGTAGATTAAATAGTAAAGAAGCTATTATTCTCCCAGTACAGAGAATGCTATGAATAATGTGATTGTGCTTCTTAACTGTAGAGAGATTTTAATGAGCCTTTGGAGGAACTATAGGGACATACATGCCCTAAATCAATTTCATTTCAGCCTCTTATAGTGTTCTGTGGAAGAATACTCTGGTATATTTATTTTTGAGTCTGCTGTATGGTTCCTGTTAAATCTGCTTTCAATTCTACTCTTCTGAATAAAGAAACACTCCTAGTAAGAGAAATTAGGAGTCTCCTTTGCTCTTAGATGGGCTCACCCTTGTACTTGTAAGTTTACTGCATTGTCATTGATCATTAATGAGTGTCTTTCTGTCTTGAAGCTCCAAACTTCCCTTTAGAGTCTTGTGACAGAGATTAAGAAGGAGAAGGCAGGCAAAGATTGTTAATACCTTCATGGTGCTGGTTACATAAATAACCTAGTGGATCCCTTTTGTACTGTTAGAGACAAGGACATGGAGACATGCAGATGTTGCTTCACAGCTGCAAGTCCATGCAGCTACTGAACCATGGAGATGCATTTTGAAGCTGTGTTCTTTCCTCAGCAAGTTGTCTTATTTATCTTGCACTAACTGCAGTTCCCTCATTGGTAGAGCCTGCCAGGTACAACAATGGTTTGTTCCTACTTGCAGCTATCCCAAAACTTTAGTGATTAGTGATTCCCCAAATATTTCTGTTTATATTCTTTATTCAATGCTTCACTGCAATTCTTTGCAGTCTTGTTTTTTTTTTTTTTTTTTTTTTTTTATTTTTGTTGGTGGTGGTGATAGTGGTTTGGAAAAGGTGTGGTTCTTTGCATTGAAGAGACTGATAGAAGTATCAAGGTATTTGCATGGGTAATTTTTGCCTTGTTTTTTCTCTGTTTCTGACTATAGATGTAGACTCAGTCAGACAACAGGTAGTCACTTCCTACTGTGTGTCTGGTGTGGAAGTAGGCATTATTGTGATAGAAATGCTTTTATTGTGGCAATGTTTTGTGTAAATTGTTTTATCCTCTCTTTATAGGCTTGTGATATATACACACTGTGATGCACCCGCAATTTTCTGCTAAAGAAACTATGACTCTGCCAAACATAAGCCTTTAATTCCAGCATTCTGGCTGTAGAAACAGCTAGATCTGAGTTCAAAGCCAGCCTTCTGTATATAACCAGTTCCAGACTGACAAGGATAAAACCACAAATTCAAGAAATAAATTATATTTCAGGGCTTGGAGTATATATAGTTCGGTTGGTTGGGTGTTGCTAATATACATGAAAACTGCTGTTTGATCCCAGTACCACATAAATCGAACTTGGGGGCACACTTTTGTTATTTGAGAATTTGAATTTGAGAGGTGGAAACAGGAATGCTAGTTTAAGGTCATTCCTAGCTACATTTGACATCAGCCTAGGCTACATGAAAACCTGGAAAGAGAGAGGATGGAGAGAGGAAGGGACTCCAGGAATTTGAGAGGAAGAGGTAATTTACCCAGGGAAAAAGAGAGGTAGTCCTGGAAATTCCACAGGAGGTTTGTCACCACACATTTCACAAAACATGCCTATGAGTACCAATGATTAGCCAGCAACTTCTGAGGCGAAGGGGAACAAAGACAACTGAGCAATTAACCTTTAGTGATGGGTGTGAAACTCTAATTAAGAGCAATCTCTCTTGTGTGGAGGGGTTTACAGCAGAAAAAAAAAAAAAAAAAAAAAAAAAAAAAAGCACATGAAGGAGTGGAAATAGATCAGTGAGTTAGCCAGTTAGATTTAACAGGCAGGCAGATGGGTGCAAAGGGTGAGAGCAAAAAAATCTTTCTGTTTCCCAGGCTCCCCATCTTCTCCTTCTGCAGTAACTCTGCCCTGACTGAGCTATGCAGAAGCCAGCAGCAGCTCTCTGGGAGGCAGCTGACTTTCAAGGCTTACACGCCCCTCTGTTGTAATTCCTTCTTTCATTTGCTGAGTATCATTGGTAATTTTCATGTAAATTTGCTCAGGGTAGCAATTTAGCAGCTTCTCTGTTGACAAATGAGGAGCAGCTCAATAGTCAAGTGATGGCATTTCATCATTTGTGCGGAGGTGGAATTGGCATTTTTTGGAAGGGTGCAGAGATTGATGCTGAAAGTGGGTTTTCTTGGGAAAGCCACATTTTCTGGGTATTCTTTTAATTTTCTATATTTTTAGATAGGGAGGGGGGATACAAGGAGTGGGGTGTTTTCTAGAGAAAGGTTCTTCCTTCTATCATGTGCTTAGTAAAAGCAATTCAAAGACAATCAGAAAGGACATTCCTAAGTGGCCAAGAGCCTTCAAAAATAGGTGTGTAGCTTGGTCAAGTGTCTCCCATAGTCCATTCTTGGAGAAAGACTTTGGAATTCTGTCTGAGATAACTAGGGAGAGTTACAGGGTAGGCAACATCACTTCATTGACAAGACCCACTATTTGTATTTTAAGTTTGTGTGTGAGTGCATGTATGTGTATATTTGTGTGTCTTTTAGTATGTGGTAAGTATGTATACAGATATGAGTGCACAGATATGTGTTTGTGCATTGTCCATGTGTTCCTTTTATACTGATCTCTAACAAGTCTGTCACTGAACCTGGAGCTCCTGATTTAGAGAGCAAGCTCCAGGAAGGGCCTATCTCTGCCTTGCCCCTGTTTGAATTACAAGTATATATTGCTTCTGCTGGTTGTGTGTGTGTGTGTGTGTGTGTGTGTGTGTGTGTCTGTGTGTATCCAATCTCAGGTCCCCTTGCGTTAGTGGCAAGGAATTTATCAACTGACCACTATTTTTTTTTTTGTGAAGCCACTGTTTTTTCTACATGAATCAAAGCCTTTAGCTTTGATCTAAGTTCACTCTGAGACAGTTCATCTCCATCTCTCCTGCCACTTATCCCTGAAACTGGATAGCCTCCTACACTGATACTGCCAGTGCAAAGGCAGGCAGATGAAGAGGTTTTTAAAAGTCCTTCCTCCAGGGTGCCTGGTATCTCTTTATCACAACCAGTGATTTTTGTCCTTTATGCATTCACAATATAGCTATGAATATGTCCCACTAATTTATAGTGTTCTTTGTTCTAAATGCTGGAAGGTCCAAACAATGTTAAGGAGCCCTTAGTTTAGGGAGCAGGAAAGAGCCAATAAGCAAATAAACCATGAACTGTATCAGAGCACCAGAAGGACCAAGCTCATGTTTAGAGAAGACAGTTAAACAAAGGGATGACTATAAGACAGCAGTTCTTCACAGATCCTGGGAGTAATGTTCCTGTCAGAAAAGATTGCTGAGGTTCGAAAGCACTTGGCAAGTTGATGAATTGGGCACAGAGCCAGATGACTGTCTTCAAGTGAGGCTTGTCCAGAGTGGGAAGAGGATGCTACAGTTTTAGCTATGCATACTATCTCTGGCAGAGTGGGCTTTATTATGAAGTTCAAGCTGACAGAATAAAGAACACTACAGCTCCTCCATTGTCCCATGTATCACTTTCTTTTCTTCTTTTCTCTCTATCCTTCCCTCCCTCCTTCTTCCTTTGCTTCCTTTTATCTTCCTTTCTTTTGGTTTTTTTTTTCTGTTTATTTGCTTGCTTCAGTTTGGTTTTTTGTTTGTTTGTTTGTTTGTTTGTTTTTTCAAGAAGGGTTGTGTGGCCCTTGCTATCCAGGAACTCACTCTGTAGACCAGACTGGCTTTGAACTCAGAGATCTGCCTGCCTCTGCCTCCAAGTGCTAGGATTAAATGTGGGTGTCACCACTGCCCTGACTGAATATATTCTTGTCACACTCTTTCTGATGTGATCATATCACATCAGCAAACTCAGAAACTATTTTCTTTTTCCTTGGATCCAGAAAAAGTTAGGGACTGCCTTAGGTCCTAGATCTTTCTTTGGATTTGTGTTAAAACAAGTTTTCTTGCTGTCATTTAGACACCAGCTCAATAAACATCCTCTGTCCCTTTCCACATAGACTCTGTAGCCTGCCTGACATCTTAACATCCATTTTAGTTTCTTCCCACCATAATCTGCCTTAAAGAATTTTCATGATTGCAGTCTTTCCTTTCTTATATCTAAAGGCAAAGCTGATATTTTTGTTTTTGTTTTCCTTCTTTAAAACTCATTTTATCCACTTGAAAAATGCAACAGTTAGTATTTTGCGAGGACTAGAAATGTTTTCAGTTCAGAATCCTTTCATTCATTTTAAAATGCATACACACACACAGACACACAGACACACAGACACACACACACATACATGTATACATATATAGAGAAAGGAGAGAGACAGAGAGAGATGGAGATGTATTATGGATCAGACCAAGAACCTGATAAAAAAATCATTTTCTGGTATCATCTTGTTCTACACTATGATTTACTTTGGATTGGACAGTAGGTAGGTTGGGGCATAATAACCATATCTGACATCTCTCCAGAGTAACTAAAGTGCCCTAAAATAATACTATATTACTTTTCTGTTGCAGTGAGAAAAATACCATGACCTAGATTGACCTGAATAAGCATTTGTTTTGCTTATGGTTCCAGAGGGAGAGCCCATAATGGCAGAGGAGGCATGGCAACAGACAGCCAGGACAGGAAGATCATATTTTCAACCACAGGCAGAAAGCAGAGAGTGCCAACTAGAAATGGGGCAAGGCTATAAACTCTCAAAGCCTTCCTTGAATGATGTGCTTCCCCCAGCAAGGTTGCACCTAGGAGGTGTGTCAGTTCCCAAAACAGTGCCATCCACTGGGTAAGGATTATTCAAATACACAGCTTATTGGGGACGGTCCTCAGTCAAATCACCACAGATACATCCCCCCTTTCTATCTTTTCAATGATTAGTCAAAGCGTTCTCACACAGAACACAGGCAAGCAGATCTACTGTGTATCTCTTGCTCTCGCCTATGGTTAATCATGAGTATGTGTGCTCACATCACATAATGAGAATCCTGCTTAGTGTGTGTGTGTGTGTGTGTGTGTGTGTGTGTGTGTGTCACTCCTGGATTAACTTAAAAGCTTTCTTACTGAGCTACATTGCTGTACAATGGGAACTGATTTCTACACTAGGCAGGGTCAGGTTCAAATTTTGAAATTAACAAGATAATAAAAAATAGGTGTTTGCTATTGTGATACTTACAAATAACTCTCCCCTCCCCCACTTTTCTTCCTTTGTTCACTTCAGTGAATAGTATCGAAAAATTTGCCTTTGTAGGTATGTCCAGTGTGGTGGTGGAAGACTGTGAGAAGCAGGTTTAGAGGAAATGTGACTGCCATCCCCTGCCACTCGTTCCTCACATTCAAACCAAAGTCACCACTTCCTGCTGCCAGCTTGAGTTCACCTCCCCATCCTCCGTGTGAAGTTGCCATCTGACCTGGCTATGGAGGAGATGCAGCTTCTCTGCAGGAGATCTACCACAGGAGCTAAAAATAAGGGCTGCTATATCTCCGCAGACACTGCTAACCCAATTAGAGAAAAAAAAATTAAAGGAAATTACAGCCTCATTAACTAGAAGCAGGAAAACTCTAATAAGGCAAACTAAATCAGTTACACAAAAATCAAAATAATTTGAAACCACTTATCACTGAAATGGAGGCAGAAGCTGAATTACAGTCTTTACATGAACCAGTAAATCACATAAGTCCATGATTCCCACACAGCAAGAGGTATCACAAGCCATCCTTCATGGAAATCCAAAACAAACTGAAAAGAGATTTCTAGAAATTATATATATATATATATATATATATATATATATATATATATATATATATTACTTCTTGATGGTAATTTGTTTAAAATGTGATCAGGATCTGGAACTATTTTAAGTCTTTGATATTGACAAAAGGTATGAATTTCTCAAAATATTTTATCAGAGAGATGTGAATGGGGGTCTGATTGATTGGTGTCAGAATTTGATTTATCCTCAATTACAGGTGCCAGGTTATTAAGCCTGTACCACTCAGCAATAACTACCTCGCATCTCATTATCTTATTATTTGCATTATTAAAATTCTCTTCATAGATTTATCTTATTTTTAATTGACAAATAATTTTATGTGTATGTGGGATATGATGTCATCCCTGAATATGTTTATACACTGGAAAACTATCAGGTAATGGCTACAAAGTTGCTGTTAGAAATTCAAAGCTTTTTTTTTTTTGCTTGTTTTGGTTTGCACATTTGTTTGTTTTGGTTCATTTGATAGCCAAGTGGAAGCAAAATGTACTTTGTCAAGGAAATTTATCTTGAAATAGCTTAGAGGAGTTTCTACCTGTCTACAATAGACTGTAACACACACACACACACACACACACACACACACTCAAATATGAATCAGACAGAATATTTTGTGTTCTGGTGAATACATAGGAAATTGCACACATAGACTACAAAATGGTTTCATGAATCAGGTAAAAATAAGAGACACTGAAATGCCCCTGGAGGGTTACTGCTTCCTTTGGACCATGATGAAATCATTTCTCACCACTTTCTGTTATCTTACTCATAAAATCCAAGAGTTCAATCAATTAGATCCATGTGACAAGAATTCTGTGCTGATTTTGGGAAGATGGGCAGTGAGGTAGAGACAACTTTCCCATGGCATATTTCCAATTTGCCGGCAAAAATGAACCTTCTTAAAATCATCTGGCTCACACATTGCTTAACAACTGGCTTGTATCACCTGAACTTTAATGTGTAAAGCTAAGTAACCATAATCATTTTCAAAATATCCCTCTGTTCTTGTAAAAAATGATTTTTAATATGTTATGTTTTGAAAAACTTCCATGTAACAATTTTATTAATGCAAGTACATATGCATATAAGAGTCTCTATCAAACAGAAGACTTAAAACTAAATGATCCTTCCTTTTTACTTAAAAGAGAGAAAGAATTTCCATACAGCCAGAGAAGAACATTCATGTCACATGTATGCTGACCTGTTTGAGCTATTGTGCTAATGTTTAGAATAATGTCACTGAAGCCCCTGATCTGTCATCTCTAGTTAGCAGTCACCTTTGTTGAAATGTTATTGTGAAGAAACTAATGCTGGGAAGCTGATCACTGATTTGGGAATTGTGAGGATTTCCAGAAACACTTAGACTTGAAAATCTCTGGTCATTTTCATTTGGCCCCACGTGACATTCTCCAAGGCTCTATAATAAACTATTCATTGGAGTTTCCCATCTCCAGTCTTCCCAATGTGTCTTTTGTTTATTTTAAGCATGCTAAAAAATCAAGATATGGGAAAATTAAAAGACCAATTTAACTATGGAGCTCATAAATACTGATTTAGAAAAAGCAGCAGTCTCACAGATGAAATCTGAATGGCATGACTGAGCTTAGATTGTCTGGGCGTTTCCTGAGTTTTCCACAAAGATCATACGACTCATCAAAAACCAGTGGCATTTCACATCTTTGCCTTTTCTAGCGATTGCAACTCTTCTTTCCTTCTTATCAAACAACTGCTATGCTATTTTTATTTATCAGAAATATTCACTAGGGTACTCAAGGATTGTCGTGTAAGCTGGCACGCCCCGCTTTGACTCACTACATTTGGAATGTGAATGGCTCTTTTAGAAATGCTTAATTCACAGCCTACATAACTATATCTGATAGCATGTTGTCAATGTCTTAACTGGAATTTAAACATTTAAAGCTCGGAGATTATTGAATACACAAGGAGCTCAATAAGCCTTCAAGGAATCCAATTGAACTGACAAAGTCAGATACTTGTTCCTCCCCCGACTGCCAGAAAATCGGCTGAGTTTTTCTAGTGTAGAGCCTACCTTGCAACCATACGCTGTTTGGTGAACTATATTCTGAACACTTGGAATCATGGTGCCTCCTGTTTTCCCTTTGTAATCCTAATTTCCTCTCTTATTATGGCAAGACTATCCTTCATTTGTATATGTGTCAGGCTGCTGTAAGAGCATTGACATGTGTCTTGCCCTTTCTGGACCTCACTTAACCTCTCTTGACTGCAGCTTTCACCTTTCAGAATGATCATCATCCCTACTCTGTGTTCACCACAAGATCTTATGATGATCTAAAGGAGTCATTCAGTCAGAAAGGCTCAGTGATAACTGGATCATATCATTGTTAAATTTAGCTAATCATCTTATGAATTTCATAACATTTTGATTATACTAAAAATCTAAACAAACAAACAAAAGTTCCTTTCCATGTAAGAGGGAATCTCCCTAAACATTATCTTATGACACTGGGGCTTCATCATCTAACTGAGAAGCAGAAGAGCACAGTAAAGCTTGGAAGGTCTTGAGTTTCCAAACACGTTTTCTTCTTTCTTTATATTCCCCCAGGGATCACTTGTGAGTGTACAAAGATTAGGAGGCCACTGCACAGGTTACTCTTCATTCAGAGGTTGTGACATTCTATTCATGGCTAAGCTTTAGAGCATTTTTTTTTTCTCCTCATCACAGGAAATTGGTGTCACCTGGAGCATCTCCTGGCTCTTGCAGCTACTAAAATTGAAGCAGTCTCTGAAACGTGGCAGGTTGATATCCATAACTGTGTGTCTCAGAGTTGAAGGGTCCATCAAGATTGACATCCATCAATGGGTGTCTCAAATAGACACCCATAGTAGAGTCTATCAGGGGACACTCTCAACCTGTAGGAAAAAAATTTAAATTTGAACCTATCAAATCTTGAAAAAATACTAAATAAAATGAGAGACAAAATACATATTTGTGTAAGGATGTATGAAATTGACAGGATTCAAATCCTCCCTCCAATAAGTGCAGGAAAAGGTTGCATGATATTTATTACCCTTGTCATTGGAACACTACCTTCAGTGAATTTTGTCAAAGACATTTTTTCATCTGTACTATTTATTCAATGCTTAAGTTGATTTATTTTTGCTTTAAAATAAATACATTTGTTTGAAAAGCAGTATACATAACATTAGGTAAATGGAAAGTTAGTCTCACTTCACATAAGTAAAAGACAATATTAAAGATAAATGCAATATAAGCAAAGGATGTTATTAAGTTTCAGCCATTTAATAAGGTGACAAAACCCAAGGCTTATTCTCCCTGTCCCCATTAAAAAATAATAACAACAAACAAATGGGTCTAGCTGAGTTTTAAGTGTTTTTGAGATCTGTAAGTACCAGTTTTCTGAATGAGCAAAGATAAATCAAAAGGAAGCTTAAGGTTAGCCATTTTCTATATGCATTATTTGGTATGATTTATCATTTCCTTCATTCTAACTTGAAATTGTTTAGTATATCAAATGCAGTAGTCATAAACATTAGTGAATTCCTAGACAGATTATGGGGACTCTTATCTTTATCCACAGATGTTTTGAATAATGTAACCCAAATTCTTTTGTATTATAAGTCTAAAGTATTACTTGAAACTTTACTTCCCTTCCCTACCTTCCTCATTAAAGGAACATGAAGTTTTTCTTAACTCAGAGTTATACTATGTAAAATAAATCCATGCCTATAGCAGAAACCACTAGACTGTTCTGTTTTCAAATCGATAGATATTTTCTCTACCTAGCCCAGTTTATTTCCCATCAGCTTTATAAAGACAACATTGTCTTAGTATTCTCTTACAGGTGTAGAAAACACAGCTTACAAGATATTTCAGTTTGATACAAATATACAATAAGTAAGATTGCCCAGTCTGAAGTCTGGAATCTATATTCTTCCCCGGATAATATTTTTGAGAGAAGAATTACTAATTATGAAAAGAACCTAGGGTATTTGGGAGGGAATATAATAGTCTACCCTAATGAAATAAAGTTAACATTCTGAATGCTTAGAAAAATTATATTTTATATCTTGAGTTTTTGCTTTAGAAGCAATGTTTAAAAAATGAACTATGACAACAACAATAAAAACAACAAAACTCCTTTATCACAAAAAGGTTAATTTTTTATTCATTTAAACATTGAATATTCAATGTTCCTTCCTTGTATTGTATTACTTCCATTTAATCCTTAATAAAATTTCATTTTAACGGTGACAACAAATTTAGGGGGAAGATTCGAAAGGATTTTGTAGGCTTGTGAAAGTACAAGATTTTGTTAGTCTACAGGATACAAATTTAAAAAGGTTTGTTTAAAGTTTGTAGTAACACATGGGCGTGCTAGTGAACACTCAACTTCAGCATAATTGAGAGTGGAGAACAGGAGGATCTGGGGTTTAAGGATAGCCTGGACCACACAGCAGGTTCCATGATAACCTAGGTAATGTGGGACACTGCCTTAAACAAACAAACAAACAAACAAACCAGCATCAAAGTGTTAGTAACCACTCTCACTTCAGTGTTTAGCATTCTGTAGCCATCTTGTTTGTCTTTCCAGTTTCTTTTCTCAACCTCAAGACTGGGCACATTCTGGGTCAGGTGAATGGCTGTTCTATGCATGGTTCTGTGCATGCAAATGAATTTTGATATTCCTAGGCTTAACCCATAGCACACCAGAAGTGTTCTCTACCCGAATAGTAACAATAAAGTCATTTACATACAGGCTTTTGGGTTGACCAGGGTAGGGACACTTTTCTGCCTATTCTTCTTATAATTGGTACTATGACTGATGATGGTGCTATTATTTCTTTGCCATCTAGTGAAAGCTCTTTCTTTGCTTAGAGAGGAGACATGCTCAGAATCCTTTGGGTTTCATTTAAATAAGCATCTGTTGTTTTCCAAGATCTAGAAGTGAGGTGAAAAAAAGTTATTGAATATCAGCAAATACACACCAAGTGTTTTCAGCACTGGATCAAATCTTTCCATTTGTCTTCCTAAAAACGGGATTTTTGTTTTTTTTTTGAGGGTGTGAATCAAGCTAGATCATTAACAAACAGGTGAGAATCTCACCAGATTGAATCAGTAATAAATGGGTGAGAATCTCATCATCCCAAAACTACTCAGGATACAAGTGGGAAACTGAGCAATGCTGGGATTGCTTTTGTTCTAAGAATGGGGCTTCCAGAATCCACGGTCCTTTGTTACCAACAAAAGTTTAACTAGTGTTTTACTTTTGCTGGTAGCATTAAAGGAAGCATAAAATGATTTTGGCATGCCCTGTCGTGTCCTGAGCCCGAGGGCATCATATCTGTAGCCCCAGCTCCCATCTTTCTTATGGCAACTCCCTCATCACTATTGAAAGGAAACATTCAAGAAAAATTGGGGAGGCTCTATAAGGCTGCACACCATCATTTGGCGAGTAGATGATTCAAAATTAATATTGTGTACATTGTTTTAAATTCATACTTGTTAAACTAGTGAAAGAACCCCAGGAAGTCTGTCAGGAAAGATAATAGAGACAAAGAACATGAATGTCTGAGAAGTGCTTATAACAGAAGATAAGATAAGCATTTTAAGAAGGACATAGACTTTGTTGTCGGAAGGTATTTGTGACAGCGTTTCATGGGCCACTTCCTACACTTTGCTCACCTTCAAACATTTCCTGTTTCCATATTTTTACCCTAAAATGCAGGTACACTGGGGCTAGGATGGGACAGAAATCTTTTTCATCTAAAAAAAAATCCACCTTTAGATGTAGGACCTCATCGGAAGAATGTGTTTTCATTTATATCATGAAGATAAAATTTTGTCTCCCAATTAAGTCATCTTATGTCACTTTTCTTGTCCCCCAAACAGTATTCTAGGAAGTGACTGTTTTTCTACTCCTGTAGAATCAAAATTGACCCTCAGCTAATGTAGCAGAGGTTCTGACAAGGCACTCCACGCCTTCCTAAAAGACATGTTAGTATCTGGTGAAGCCTTGATGTTTGCACACTGCCTCTCTTGAATATCTAATGACATGATTTAGTGCGAGCTCACATGGTGAACGCTTCTGGAAGAACTCATTCTGAGAACACGACACAATGCCCACTGTTACCACTAGGGAGGCTGATTTATTTTCTGTTACAACTCAAAGAAATACTTCTTGGAATGCGTATTTGGGTGTCATTATTTATTAAAGATTGCTTGTTTGTAAACATCAAAGAAGAGTGAATATGAAGCAATTGTAAGAGGTCTGAGAGGAGGAGAAAGAGGAGTACAAGAGAAGTGCTATGGAGATAAAGACAAAAGATTATGTATTTTATTAATCTATAGATCTTATTAATCTACAGATAAATATACATAATATTCTTTACATATACACACATATATATGTATACATATTACATAATATGTTTAAATATATACATATATTTATGTATTTATACATAAATATATTTATGTATATGTGTATATACATAAATACATATACATATTAAATATGTATATATTTAAACATATTATGTAATATGAAGTCAGAAGGGAATGTCTTTGTACAGAGAAGGGGGACCAATGAGGTGGGAAGGAAAGAAAAGGGACAAATATGAAACAGGTCTGATGACACTTGTATCTGAAAATTTCCTAACAAAAATGCTACAAAGTTAATTAAATATTTACTTGCCTCACTTACTTATAGCATAACCACACTTCTCCATTATTGAACTTGTTTGCATAACTTTGATATGTCAACTTAGTTTTGTGTGCATGTGCTCTTTTGATTTGCTTTTGGTTTTATTTGGGGCATGTTCTCATATATCCCAAACTAACCTAGAAGACACTGAATCCCATTGAGTTTGAGACTGGTTTGAATCCTTAATCCTCCTGTCTCTGAAGCATTGGATTACAGGTACGAGTCACTCAGACTTGACTTGGTGATACACTACTGATATTCAGAGACTTTGTGTATAATTAAATAGCTATATATCTCCATATATGTCTTTTGCTATATTTTAATATTTATAATGGGAACTGAGGACACAGCTTACTCCAGTGAAAAGTATCTGTGATTAATTTTAACTGGGTTGGAGAGTTCAATCCTTGCAGAAACAATAAAAACTCAAAAGCAAATCCCTTTAAGAGACATTGGTTGTAGAAAAATAATGCCTCATGCAACCAGAATTGTTACCCACTCAGATCTCTTCAGAACATCAGATATTTTCAAATAATTGAAGAGAAATCACTCTGAGTAAATCCCAACTGCTGGTTGAGAGAAGTTAAGGGGTCCCTCTCTTCTTTTGCTTCATCATTACCCAAGATATTTCCTCCTGCTTCTATAACATCTGCAGTAGTTATACCTTTCAAGGGGCTTTCCAAACAGCCTCAACCTAAACTATGGAAGGTCTTTAAGTAGCTTCTTAAAAGTTAACATATAAGCTAAAGCAGAAAATTGTAAGTCCACAATTAGGAAAAAAAAGATGTCAAATATGAGGCGCCTTCACAGAAAATCTGTTATATGTGGTTGAAAACAGGTACTAGTGACTTAGTCCTCTTCTCTGACCTGGCTTGTTTCCCCAAGCTTTGTATGTGAGTTCATTCTACATATGTCCTATCATGTCTAAGCATGCTGCAGGTACACCACCAGTTTGTCTTCTTTTGCTTCTTGTATGGAGGGTATAACCCAGGGCCTTGAGTGTGCTAACTACTCATCTATTCCTAATCTCCTGTCCTGACACACTTTTGTCTCAAAGGCGTCCATCCTCTCACAAAGTGTGATGGTGATCACTGGGCTCCTTGAATCCCACACATTTCCTCACTGTAGAATCTTTTCAAGTGCAATTCTTCCATCTTTTGCTGAATGACTGGCTGGCACAGAGCTGTGCTTTTGCACATGCTTCGTGTTGAGTAGGTGCTGTGTAACATCACTTGCTCTTTCTTTAATGTGACTCATGGCAGAACTATCCCAGCTTTCAGTAGTCTAAAGGAAAAAAATAATCACTCGCCATCTGCAATTTACTACTTTTAACCTGAAAAAAAAAAGGGAACTGAAATGATGCTCAGATCCTTAAGACACTTCGTGTGTTGGGAGAAGCTGACAGATGGCACATGTGGTCGGCTGGCGCAGCAGAGGGAGAGGCACAGAAACAAATAGATAGCACTGTGCGTAAGCCACTTGGAAGAAGGTCATGGCTACTCTTCTACCAGATATAATAGTGATTTCCTCTAGTCTCCGAATAGCTGGTTTATATAAAGTTTTATGCTGATGACTTGGTAACACATTTCAGTGGATGGAAGGAAAGGAACCTTAATAGTGCAACAGAAATTTACCAAGGTCTGTGGCTTAGAAGAGTGTCCTAACATCCAACTTGAAGTATGCAACTTAAAATGTTGACTCAGTGTGCAGAAGTCTTATTATTCCTCCCTTTAATCCATTCCTTGGGTTAATACCTCCAGCGTTATAATTTCTTCTCTTTAACACCTTAATTTGCTTTGGAGATAGGTGATCAAGGCGTGTAAAGTGGATGAGTCCTTGAAACTGTGTCTTTCCTGGGACATATCCCTACTCACTAAACATCACAGATTTTCAGGATATATTTCTAGAATTGATACTGGGACAAGCTTTTCTATCTTTAATCCCAGGTTCTCCAGACGCCTACATGTCTATTCTGATTTTATTCTGATGGCAAAAGACATTTGTCACAGATTGCTTCAATTACCATTTCCCAATGTATATCATGGAAATAAATATAATGGGAAAAATATGCTTGATACATTGTAATTAGTTGAATTGATTTTGACATGACCCATTCAGAGAGACTTGACATAGAGACCACACACAGCACAGGGGAATGTGTGGTCCTGGGTGTGGATCATATTCTCTCACTGCTGAAAACACTCTTGGCTGAATAAAGATAAATATAAGCTTTGCTCTAGAATTCATCCCTTGTGAGAATAAAGTGGCACTGCCAAGCCTGAATAGATTTTCCTCCTTGGGAAGAATGGGAGCTATCCATGGTGCTGAATGTTTTCTGAATAAATGACAATAGGATCATCTATCAAGAAAACTGTTGAAAGTCTCCTAATCAGCACCGACTTACAGTAATGAAGTCACTAAACCAGTGATGTCACAAGAAACCAAACAAACAAACAAACGAACAACAGAAAAAAAAAGTCTCATCTGCTAGGAAAAGGTAGTCCTGGCTTCAGTTTAAAGGCCAGCAGCCTCTAAGAGAATATTCAGACAGAATATTAGGGCCCTGTGTCATATCTCAAGGTAGTATTTTCTAAACAGTGTTTGATATAATCATTTCAAATTCAGCTATATCACATGAATCAATGATTTTGCCAGGGTGTGGTTCTGAGATCATGCCTTTTTCTCTTCCTCTCTGTCTTTTCTCTTTTCTGTCCAGCCTTTCTATATCTCCTGCCTTCTCTTTCCTCTCTTCTCCAATATGTCTATCCCTCATCCTCCCCCTCTCTGTATCTTTCCTTTTATTTATTAATTTTATTTTTTTTCTATCTTGTCAGGGATATGGGTCTTTATGGTTTTCAGGACTGGGAGGATATTTCCAAGAGAGGTGCTTGTGAGTGGTGGGTCATGAGTCTATTTAGAGACTACCACCTAAGTAGCATAGTCCACATTGAATTGGAAGCCATTTAACCAATTGTTTAACCCCACTCCACTGCATTTATTAACTTTTCTGTGAACATCATGTATACCTCTCTGACAATACATCAATAGAGTTTCTTGGGGAAAAATGGTATCATAAGAAACGGGTTCATTCAACTAAGAAGGAAAACGTGGTATCTTTTAGTTTCAAGTAGAATATTTCATTTGTTCCAGGATGAAATAATGTAAACACAATTTCTCAGTGTAAACACAATCTAATGCTGGCACTGGCTATAGTATAGTCTAGTTTAAGAGTGACTCAGATGGCAAAGTTTCTGTCTTGATATCAATATGACACATGCAGGGTCCACCTGTGAGGCCTGAATTCTTGGTTGCCCTTGGTATAATTTTTCACTCTCATTTTAAATTTATCCCTTCCTTACTCCCCCATGTTATTTAATTGAGTAAGCAAATGTCCCCTGGTATAAGCTGTGTAAATATTGTAACTGAATTACTGTCTGTTTACTTAACTCATTACAGAAAACCATGATAAGCTTTTTAATTACAAAATTAGCTCTGCTGAATCAATTTCTTCCATTTAATGAACTGCAGAAAATGGTAGAGTAGGGATAAAATCATGCCCTTTTGCCATCCCTCTTAATAGTGCTCTTTGTCTAAAATTAATTGTTATAATAAAAACTAGCATAGATAGTGATATTGTTTACTTTATCTGGTCTTATGTGTTCTTTAAACTTACAACCTATTCTACATCTATGTATTTCATGACATGCAAAGTGCTTTTCTCTCTACCTTATTTTTAGCCTTCTGATGAACATTTTGTTCTTACCTGTCTGGATCTTGAGACTATATTTTCTGTATATTGCCTTGTGAAACCAACCTGGATGCCTGTCACTAGACACTTGTAGGATTCTCAGGTCAACTTTAGCTTCTGTATCTGCTCAAGGTGGGTGTCAAATCAAGCTCAAGGAAGCAAAGCTCACCAAGAAAGACATGGGACACTTAAGCTTATAGGGATTCTTTTAGCTTCCTCCATTGTCTTTCTAAGCTACATAGTTACTCCATTTCATTAGTATATTCAATTAAATTATTTTTCTTTTTATCTAATTAAGTTACTTGAAAGTTTTAGAATATGACTACTTAACAAGATCATTAAAATTTCACAATGATACTTCTGTAATAGCATAGCAAAATGTCTCTAAAATGCTGTCCTCAAAGGCAAATGTAGAAGGTAATATTTGTGAAGAAGGAACTGTCTTTTATATACATGGAAAACAGTATACACAATGGGAGTTTTTTCTTACTTTCCCTTTTATCTTCATACCAATGAAATTGTCCTATATGACCAATTAAGCTTATTTAATAATCTAAAGCTAAGATAAATTAATGGCTCATCATTTAAAAAAAAAACTGGGTAGTAATCAGGCTTTTTAAGATTGTCATACATGTGAACCAAAGGTGTTTTATATTGTAATGTTATAGCTGCATTTCCTGGACATTGCGAGAAGCATATAAAAATAGATTTAAATATGTTTGCCTATAGCTAGGAAAGAAAGAGAAAAGATTTTTTTAAAAAGATGTAGTATTTATGTTACAACACATAATTTAGAAAATGAATCTTGGAGGTGAGACATTTTTTCCCCATTAATGTACGAAAACAAAATCCCTCTTGATGTAGTTATAAATATATTGACATTAATTATATAAATTCTTTCATTTTAATCTTCTTATTTTTTCCAAATTCTTGGTGGCTGAGTTTTAGAGTTTTACTACCTAGTGAGTGATAATCTTTGAAGAATGATATATTTATAGGACCCCTCTCATGAATACTATATTTTGCCTTGTGCCTTATGCTTTTCAATATGTGTGTCTGTTGGTATGTGTGGATGTTCATGCGTGTGTGTGCTTATGGTTGTGTCACATGTCTTCCTTAATCATTTTCTACCTTGATTTTATCTATTTACCTATCTATCATCTATCTATCGATCTATCAACCTATCCATCATCTATCCATCTATCCCTCTACCTCTCCGTCTATCTATCTATCTATCTATCTATCTATCTATCTATCTATCTATCTGGTTTGTTTTTATTTGAGATGAGGCCTCTTGATGAGCTTGGAGCTTTCAAATTCAGCTATACTAGCCATACAGTCCCAGGTATCTGAAGCACTGTACATAATTCACCATGCCCACTTTTTTTGTGAGTGGGTACAAGAGATCAAACATGTGTCCTTAGACTTTGCAGCAGGCACTGTACTTACTGAGATTTCTCCCCAACTCCTTTTGTTTCACTGCATTACCACTGTTTGTTGTTGCATTTGCTATTACCTAAGAAAACATAAAAATTAATTTAGAATATTGTTTTCCCCCCAGGATGATAGGGAACAGTATCAGATAATTAAAATAATCATCTACATGCAATTACAGTTACATGTCATTTCAAAAAAAAAATCCCACTTGTGTAGACTTTTCAATATCTTCATCAAAGAACAAATCTGAATGCATGATTCGGTTACTGGAACTTCACACATAGAAACAAAATTCAATATTTGGAGCCTCTGGCAATAAAGTAGTTATGGCATGAGTCATGACAGTGCATGAGAAATTTCTACTTTAAAAGAGATCACTGCTTTTGATGATTGCCTTTTCTACCACCATCATGGAAGAACTTAAGACTGGTAGGTGTGTACCTGTATGGAAGCAGGTCTTGATTCTCTGGAACCATCAGATTTCATACTGTCAAATAGCAGCATCTCTTTGTGGCCAGCCATTTACCACTTTCTCTCCAAAACAGCTTCCCTACTGACCATAACTGGTTATATAATCCTGTATCTTCTATTATCCTGACTGCTGATCCATGCCTGATGGCTATGCCAGGTCTCAAAACGCCACAGGCTCTTGATTGCTGTGCTCTAAGCTGCTTAATAAGACAATTAAAAATGATTTACAAATGGGCACTGCAATGTGACTGGGGATGAAGGCAAACACATTCTATGGACTGTAATGTTAAAATTGAATGTCCTTACACATTCCCTTTGCAGCTGCCTTCAATTCCAATACTGGTTTCTTTCCTGAATGTTCTCTTAATCAAACATCTTAAAATACCTATTTCTAACTACCCATCAAGGTACATGCCACTGGTTCTTGAGTTTTTACCAAACTTCTTCCATGTATTAGAGACAGGAAAGTGAAACTGCCTAGCATCTTGAAGTAGTAAAGAGGTGACACAAATGTTCATGCATCAAGCCACCTCATTCTTGGTCTAAGAGTCAAAACTAATCTAATCAGTGACATATCCATCCTTATTATTTCATCTTCCCTCTACACTGATGTTGTCAGGATGATTAAAATGGGCAAATTTCCCAAATATTCTATTGTGAGTCACACATCATAACTAATGACCTTGAAGCTTGATTATGATAGCTAGGAAATTAAAGAAGAATTTCATTTGTTCTTGTACACATTGAAAATGTGTATTTATTTATTCATTATTTTAAGGTTAGAGGAATGGGAACCATTATTGGAATAAATATTGAGAAGATTTCATATTTTGAGCTAAGCTCAAAGGTTGAATAAGATTGGTATTGATTGGCTTACAATAACTTTTCGTAGGATTCCACAACTCTGTGGAATAGATATTTTAAATAGGAGAGGGCTGGGAAAATAGCTCAGTGGCAATATGTTTGCTGAACTTCTACAAAATCCTAGATTTAATCCTCAATAAAGTGGAGAGGAGGGGGAGAGACATGAAACAATTTGAGAAATAAGATATTTTCTTTCATTCCTCCTTCAAGAATTTAGCAAAAGTATAAGAGTTTGAGCTACACATCACAAGTATATCTGATATACATACTATATATATATATATATATATATATATATATATATATATTCATGTCATATATATGTATTTATAAAGTCATGTCATTATTCAAAGCTGTCTATATGAAGTGTCTGGACCACAGTGCTTACTCAGGATTTTCTCTATTTTGTTCAATTGCCCACTTATTAAGTGCATGGATAATAAAATGCATATAGATATTTGTAACATTCTCCCTGGGATAAGAAAACAGGTGCTGTGAGATACTAAGCAGTTAATAATGGCATTTCCACTAAACCATAATCATTTGTGACCTCATTTGAAAATTAACCCCTCTTATGTGTACCAATAGTCTACTATTGTGTACTTTTCAAATGATATAAATTCTACAGTAATGGGGAGTGGCACCCACATACCATGTTTCGAAGGATGTTTTGAAAAAAAAAAAGTAACAGAGAACTTTCCACAATATTTTGTTATTGAGAAATAGCAATAAAATAAAACCAGTAAACGTGCCATTGGAAACCATTGAAGATACATGGCTTTAAAAGTTCCTGTTCTTGTAGACAGTCACTGACAATAAGATAAAAGGCAGGAAATGTGAGTTCCTTCAGGTTCCCACTGGATTCTAATTCTTTCTCCTCTCTTCAACCTGCTGAGAGTCACGTTCATGCTAAAAAGCCCTCTAACTTGATCACTCATGAAAAATGACCAGCATACTCACTGTTCAAAGGCTCAGAACTCAAAAATCTGATCTCAGTTGTACCTTGCTTTCACCTAGCCTTTATCTTCCTTAATATTAGTTAGTAGATCTTCTCTATCTATTCCATTCCTCTGGAGATTCCAGAAACTCCCCCTTGCCCATACCTATTTGCCCCCTATTTTAATCATGTTCATGTATAAATGTACTATGTTCAACTATGTTCTATCTTTCCATAGAGACCAGGCTTAAATGTATCCTTCTTTGCCTTCAAGATCTTATCTTTCTCAGAGAAAAGAAGTGGCCAAAAACAGCCCATGTCATGACTATCCCTCATGAGTTTCTGTGCCTTACCCAATTCTCAACATGCCATGCCAAGGACAAGGTTATTCCTTCAATCTATACATATCAATTAGACATGTATTATGGGAAACTTACTTAGAAAGGGTACACAAAGATTCAAGAAAGATAAGACTTTTATTCTGCCTCATATATGTCTACAATATAGGTTCAGAAGAAAAATCTTCCAGTGACAGCTGTTGGCATACTTTGAAGATTATTTATGTCATAGTAGAGGCTCTTCATATGCAAATATTAGGAGATTGATCTTAGTCTTTTAAAATTGTTCTTATTCTGGAATTCCAAGAACATTAGACTTTCATGTTTGCATGGTTATTTTCAGGTGAGTGCTAGCCATACTAGGTGTTAAAGATACTAGGAAAAGGGCATTTTTTTTTTTTTTTTTTACAAGATAGGTATTTAGAAGATAGGTATTCATGGGTATCTTACTTACTTTCCTATTGCCATGGCAAAAATACCATGACCATGGAAACTTATAAAAGAAAGCATTTAATTTGGCCTCATGGTTTAGGAAGAGTCTGTGAGCATCACAGAAAGAAGCATGGCAGCGGGCAGGCATAACATCTGACCCATATGTGGGAGGTAGAGAGGAATGACATGAACTTTTGAAACCTCAAAGCTCACCTCCAGCAGCATACCTTTTCTAGGAAGGCCACACCCCCTAATCCTTCCCAAGTAGTTTTACCAACTAGAGACCAAACATTCCAACATATGAGTATACGGAGACCACTCTCGTTCAAACCACCACAAACAAGACACTGGAAGTTTAATTGATTTTGACATGATTAATCTGGATGGGAAATTTCTCTTTCACTAATGAACAGCCTGTGCAAAGATATTGGGAGTTTACACTTTTTGATAGGAAAAAGTTTCAGTCAAAGAGGCATCTAGAATTGTTCTGTCCTCCTCTGTCCCCAATATATTTTCAGGATCTAAGTATTTGAGAAGTACTGAATATATTAAAAGAACACAGATTCATCAGGATATAATACCTGTAGGAATAGGATATGCTCAGGATTTCAAGAAAGAACTGTGCTTTTGGTGCCTGAACTGATCCAGCCTCAAGGCTTTGGGATACTAATCGATGCTTCCCTACATAACCTCTCTGAATCTGTCAAAAATCAAGAATTGTCACATCTCAGAATACTGTTTTCAGTGGAAGGATTATTTCTCTTTTAATCCATTCTTCTGTTGAGGTGGGGAAATGCAAATAACCCTTTTGAGAACCCCTTGAAATACCTGGGCTCCTCACTTAGGGCCCAATTAGTAGGAAAAACCTACTCTTCTATAAGATTTCACTGTGCCCTTGAAATTGCACTTCAAAACTATATGCACTGACTTCCCCTCAGGCACTGAAGCAGGCTCCTGTTTTAATTCTGGCCTTAATTAAATCTCTACACATAATGTCTATTTGATTCTCCAGTGACACAGGACAGGCAGAGGAAAGGTAAGTGGCCTACACTTCTAGTTTTATTTTGTTGCTATAATAAAACGCCATGACCGAATAAAGCTTAGGAGGAAAAAGATTGTGTTTTGGCTCACAGATCACAGTCTATTACTGAGGGAAGTCAAATCAGGCACTCAACTGGGATCAGGAAAGCAGAAATCATAGAGTTCCACTGCTTCCTGGCTCACTTACAAGTTCATGCTTCCTTAGCTTTTTTAAACAGCCCAGGGCCACCTTGCCAGGAAATGGTACCACCTCTGTGGAATAGACCCTTCTATCAATTAACAATCAAGACAATTCACCACAGATGTGTCCAGTGGACAGTCTTATCTGGGAAATCCCTCAATTAAGACTCACTTCTAAGGTGACCTTCTGCATTTTCTCTTTTTCAAATTTCCTCTCCATGTCTCAATCTCTATCTCTGTTTCTCTCTTCCTCTCTCTCTCTTTTTTAATAGAAAGAATTAGACTTCAAGAAAACGTCCTCACTTGTGTTACAACATTACAAGAATGAGGTAGTTAAAAATCATGCCCAGAGTCAGGCTGGTGGCTTCTCTACTACTGATCCAGCCTCATCTAGTTTTTTGCACTTGATAAAACCAGTCATTGAAAGATGCACTGCATGAGTTTTTCCTGTGGTTGATCCTTACTAACCCAACTGCAGGAGTGCCATGCAAAATGATAGCACTGTTTGAAATCCAAGGAAGGGAAGTCCCAGATTCAGGAGGGAGTCTCTCCCCATCCCCCAGGGGCTTAAAACAGGAAAAAGTGTTTTATTTTGTCTTGCAACAGACCAAAAAAAAAAAAAAAAAAAAAAAAAAAAAAAAAGTGAAGACTACATTCTAGATGATTTGCCCAGTACAGAAAAGATCCCTTTTGTTGATAAGAGCAGAGTTTAAGTTATTTTTATCCCTTGTGGTATTTGAGTTAATTAGTCTAATGAATGCTTAAGTGGGAAGTGGAGAAATAGTTAGAGAAAGTCCCTGGGAGAAACGCTAAGAGAAAGGCTGGAGCCATGCAGTGCTAGTTTGAATAGGGACCTTGGTGTTGGATTGGCCCCAGTGCTGGGGCTTCCACTGACTCTGCTTACAATGGTTAGAGAAAAAAGCAAAACAAAACAAATCAAATCAACACAAAAGTTACTTCCAAAGCTTTGGTGAAAAGAGATAAAAACTAACGCCCCCATCATGTCCATCCTGGTTTACATTTCCATTCTATTACTTTTCCCAATAACAGATATGTATATGAACATTAGTAAAAGAGAAGCACAATAAAGGGAAGGGAAGAGAAAGAGAGATGGTGAAAAGAGGACAGTGAAAAGAGGGGTGTTTGTTTGCCTTGTCTAGGACAATGAGATGTAGGAAAATGATAATATATTTAAATCTAATATCTAGGAATGCATTTAACAAGAGCCCATGTATTTTCTTAATTTCAAAATTGACATTATGGAACCCAATGCAAGCCTGGTCTGGAGGAGTTGACTGAACAATGCTGGCTGTTTATCTCCTGCACTGCTAAACAAAATCTTCACTGGTTTGTTTCATTGTCCGATGTAATGGTAAAGTTCACATGAAAAATAAATGTCTTAATATAATCAAGGGATTAGAGAATATTTTGAAGATGGACCATCTGACACAATTCTAACATAAAAACATTTTAAGAAAAGTAATCATGTATGAGTTTGATATAGAGATGAGTGAATTAATAAGAACACTGAGAGGAGTGCCCCTAGAATTATCCCATAACATACGTAGGAATTTGATATTTTACAAAGGTCTTATTATAGTGGAGGTATGGAAAAATTTATTTGACAAATGATAAAAGTCCATTTTTCTATCCACATGAAATAAACTTACATTAAATAACTAGCTTACCTCATAAACAAATTTCAAAAGAACTAAAAGAAATAATATTAAAAGAAAAATATCCAGGAAAAAAATTATGTTATTTGCACAACCTAGTTATTGACTGAAAGGTTTTTAGCAGTATAGGAAATCCCAGATGCCTGCATGATTGATATATATATATGATATATGTGTATAATTTACACATATAGCATTTAAAGTATAATCTGTAATCTAACGATTTGTTTTTATAGTAAAATATATCTTTAGTGAATTCAATATATAAGTAATATGGTTAAAGAATGAGATATATGTTCATGGGGATTATAAAAAAAATCAAACACACCACAGTGTGTTTTCTTTTATCTCATATAACAAGCAACCAGAAGATAAGCAACCCCGAGCCCTACAGAAGCTGCATGTGGCATCCCAAGGTGTTTTCATTTATCTCTACATGGCAGGCCTCCGTCTTCATGTTTATCACCTCAGGGACAAGCCGAAAGTGCTGGCCAAATGTGATTTTTTGGAAGGAAGGGATACAGAAACTTCCTGTGACAGCTGCAGGTATAAGGAACATCACTTGCTAACATCTGGATCTAAGAATTGCTTTTTTTGGCTTCATCGTGACCCATTTGTACCCTTGTCACTGTAATGCCTTAGCTATGGAGAAGAGGGATACATTAATGATGGATAGAGGGGTCAGAGCGCCCGCTGTGCACTCTGATAGAGGGGAATGTCTAGATTCTTCACGGGGCATCTTCAAACTGATACCAAAAGACAACTCAGTAGAAGATTAAGTAAAAATATTTCAAGTGGGCATATACCAGGATGGAAGGAGCCAAGCTGCCTTCACAGTCATGAAATTGTGTGTCTAAGGAACAATGAGATAGAATTTTATAGTCATCCTGTCCATGCAGGTTTTATGGTGTGCTAATTCTTGCTATTGCTTGGAATGCTGAAAGGAATTACTATAGCTTGTTTCCTTCCTTAAAGGAGAAACTTTCAAATGGCAATTTCACTGAACTTCAAGCATGCAATTGTGTGTATGTGTGTGTCTCCTTTGACCTAGAAATCATAGAAATGAAGCCTATTTCATCAAAATAAAGATACGATTATCCAAACATTTATCCTCAAGGGTTTTTATTGTATAATTTGTTTTGGATTGGTTAAAAAGAAGAGGAGAGGTTAAATAAACTTTCATAACAAGAAAAGTGGACTTTATAAGTAAATTGTGGTGAATACCAATACTGTTATGCAGTTGTTTGGTGACAAAGATCTTGGTCTATCTTGATCTACACATAACATAGAAGCATTTTTTTTTACAATATATTATTAAGTTACAAAATGAATTAACAATGGAGAAAGAGAAGAATGATATAAGTTATTAATCAGGGTTGCTGCGGCTGGGAGGAGAGAAGCAACTGCCAAAAGGGAGAAATGGAGCAAAAAAACAAAAACAAAAAAAAACCACCACACACAAATTTTACTTGTACATAGTACAATGACTTAGAATTTTTTTAATGGTAGACAAGAAATCACAGTACAAACAGTATGCGGTGAAGTTAACAAGGATAAAGAATAGTAAGCTGAAATTTTGCATGCAACTGTTCCCCATTAGATGATAAAAGAACTATCAAAAGTTCTTTTTCATAGAAAAAAAAATGTATCAATGCCAAAAGATCCATGGTGAGTGTTTTATATAAGTAGTAAACACTATGGAGTTCTCTTTTATAATAAATAGATTACGTATCTTCTTTTTAAAGCAGGTGGTAAATGTATGTTTTCACATTAAGAAAATGAATCCTGTCTACAGGAGGGATAACGAGAAGGCTGCGTGGTTTGGATGCACACATGCAAAGTGTGGGCTACTTCAGTGCAGGGAAGATTCCTCACTGGCTCATAATTGAGTCCCAGAATGTTCCCAGCCATCTGATTCCAAGCCCAGAGTTTTGGCTCCTGGGCTGTGTTGCTGGCAAGGAAGAAGTAGGGTGGCATGTTGTTTAAATCACAGCACTTCTCTGTTTCCTGGCTAAGTTACAAAACAACGCTGTAGTCGTGAAACTAAATGTCATCAACACGCATTTGTGGCATGTACGGAGCACGCACGACACTGTAGTAGCGCTTTAGGCAAGTGCGCGATTCCATTTGAAAGAGGTGTTGTTGCTTCCTGTAGGAAGTTTACAAACTGAAGGAAGACAAAAAAACCACGAAACAAAGCAGCCAAACAGAAAAGCAAGCCAGTGGGTTTTTCCAAACTGCATTAACTGATTCCAGAGCTTAGCTCCGGGCTTTGCACATTTTAAATACTCAATAGCAACAACTGAATTACCATAAAAATCAAACCTGTTATAAGGCATAGGGCCATTAACTGCAGTATTTAGCTGAGTGTTTTGTCTTTTGCCAGAATCTATCTAGCTTGTAAGCAGTTAAATGCAAATATGATTTCCCCCAGGATTTTCAGTTACTTTGTATAGAAAGGGGCTCTGCCTCTGGTTGGCACTTAGTTGAGTCAAGTAAGTTTTGAGGAAGCACATACTATCGGTTTCTAGCATGGCACCTCTCCTCTATGGAGAGGTGAGCCATGGTCTTAGGGAAAGGCTAGCATCGCATCTCTACTGTTAGTCTGAGCCCTTTGCCCTGTGGAGTCAGAACTCCAGCACTTCAGCCACCTAGGAGACACAATGCTGTTTTCTAGCGCGCACCATGCTGGTCTGGGTATCTAGACACATGCCTGCTTCTTGCTTCCATTGAAATGCCAGTATGGTCCCATTTACATAGACCCTAGACGTCCATGTTTGATTAAAGAGATGCTGTTCTTGCCATGCTTTTAATTAAGATTATCTAGAAAAGTATTAAATACTCACATCTTCATTATTCTGCTTATTTATCATTTGTGGCCCTTTTCACAATGATATTTATTTACAGACCATGTGCTTTATCACAAGATCTTTGTAACGGTGTCTCTTAACTGTCAAATGGGAGTGGGAATGAGTGATTGAATGAGTAAGCTAGTAAGGGAGACGAGGGATATGATACATTTGGAAAGTGGGAAACTATTCCCCTATTTAAAGTAGATTTCCTATTCTATTTCCTACTTTAGAGACTATTTAGATATCTCTAGGGAAATCCCTTTAAATTATTTTTAGACATATTTTGTTCATTTTATGTGGATGAATGTCATGTCTGCTTCTATGCCGACACACCACATGCCTACCTCGTGTCTTCAGAAGTTGAAGAGGCCGTTGGAGCCCCTGGAGTTATGAATGGTTGTGAACCACCATGTGGGTACTGGGGATCAGCCTTGGGTCCACTTCAAGAGCAACAAGTGCTCTAAACCACTGAGCCAACTCTCCAGCCCCAAGAAAAATGTTGTGAATAAGGATTTTATAGATGTGATAAAGGTAAGGTGAGTTTCCTTCCTTTTATCTTTAGAAATTATGGGTTAACATTTGTAAATAGGAGGGCTATTTCGGACACAAAGTGCTGCATAACCGCAGTACACTTATTTAGGCTCCCCTAAAATAGTCTCTTCCTTGGGCATGTTTAAAACCTGAAGTCTGGTGGGTTTATAAATATGCATGAGCTGTTGGGGAAAAGAGCCTAGGGTGTGAATCACACTTCAGACAGGACCCACCCGCTCGCTCCTGACTTCAAGTTTTTCAGAAGTGTGAAATGAAAATGTTTTTAAAATTAGAAAATGTGCCATCAGAACTTTATCAGCCCAAAGAGAAAATAAATAATCTCTTTAAAGGTGGGGAGGGCTGGGGATAGTTAGTTTCACAGCTAAAATGCTTAGATAAGATTTCGTTAGAAAATGCACAAATTAATTTTAATGAATATGGAAGATATATATATATATATTTTTCTTTGAACAAACTGGTACAGAATGCAGCAATCTGAGGGTTTCTGAGGGATTGTTTACACCTAATTTATGAGCAAATTGTTTCACAGGGAAAAAGAAACTCTCAGGAGGTGTCTTTGTAAGGTCTATTTGCATTTGAAGAGACACCCGGGAACATTTGAGGAGTGGATGATTTCTGCAGAACCATTTGGATCTTAAATTGCTAAATGTTAACAACAAAAATGAGAGTAAAATAGTATTGTTTGTGCTCAGGTGTGTGGTAGATGGATTTTTGTTTTCCATTGTTACTGTTGACTTTTAAGTAGCTAAGATTGAACTGGGTGTATGTATACAGGAAAATCGTAAGGGAACAGATAAAGGATAATGATCTGAGTTCTCTACTGTTTAATCACTAAATCACTAATCACAGAATGTAACTTCACCAATCCACTTCTTTGACATCAGGCATTTAGCATCAGGCACAATGGAAGAGCAAACACCCATTGGGAACAGCACACGGAATGATGCAAAATGCTACTGAAATTGAGCCAAATTGAAAAATGTAAACATCAAGATAAAATCCATGAAACATTAAAATAAAAAAAAAATAAAATATCGAGGTGGATGTGTTACTTGAAGAACAGTTTGCCATTTCCAAAAACTGTTGCTACTAAAACCAGCCTGGTACATTAAAGTCTGCAATGGAGAACAGGGGGTGGGGGTGGGGGGGGGAGAGCAGTGTTCACTGAGACAGGCTTCAACATGGGCTACTTTGGCACCAGCTAGCAGGCTCCATCTATCCCATACTTCTGTGTCCTGCTCAGGGTTGCTCATGTGGTGGGGGCAGGGAGATCCGGATAACCTGCATCTCTGATAAACTTCCAAATAATATGGATAGGGTCTACCCATGAAAGGACACATTAAGAACGTAGCTCTGTCACATGGGCAAGATTGAATTTGAAAATACTATAACCACCTGTAATTAAACACAGAGCTTATTTCTTAGGTGTCTAGTACTCCCCCCCCCCCATGTGTGTGTTTGTGTGTGTGTGATATGATCATTTAAAATGCCATGTCATTGTTTTGAGCCTTCTACTATAAAGACTGAGGTTCTTTTAATCAATGTTGCTATTGCTGACCAGTGTACATTTTCTGAGACCACTTGAGACAGACATTGTTCCTAACGGACATAAAAGAAAATAACATTTACCCGAGTAAAGCGGTTGTCTAGCTTCTTGACACTGCTGTAGATTTTGACACTAATTTATTACTGTAATTTGGCTTTTCTCCCATGGTTGAGATTGGGAGTAAATTTCCAATGATGAAACTTAATATTAGTAAATACTGCCGGATCCTACCCTTAGGATATAAGAGAAAAATGAAACCAGGACCCAAAATCATAAAACTGACAATTGTTTATGAGAGTGCATATGTCTAAGTACATGTTTTTTATATCTCCCCAAACTGTGTTTCTTTCCTTGCCTTCTTCTCCCTTCCCTTTTTTTCTCTCTATCCTTTCCTTCTTTATATGTAGTATAGAAACATGAGTGTGTGTGTGTGTGTGTGTGTGTGTGTATCAGAGGTTGGCTTTATTGTTTTTCTACTTTGTCTGTTCATAAGTAGTGGTTCTTAGCCTTCCTAATGCAGTGACCCTTTAATACAGTCCCTCATGTTCCAGTGAGCTCCCCCAACCATAAAACTGTTTTTGTTGCTACTTCATAATTGTCATTTTGCTACTTTTATGAATCATAATGCCAATATGTGCATTTTCGATGGTCTTAGATGACGCCTGTGAAAGGGTTGTTTGATCCCTTCTAAGGAGTCACAACCCATAGCTTGAGAAACACTAATATAAGATCTCTGAACCAGAAGCTCACAGACTAGACTGGCTAGTTAGGCTTATCAGTAAACCTGATGATTTTTTTCTTCATTCCCACTGCTGGGGTCATAACCACTGGGGTTATAGTTTTTGTATAGATGCTGGAGATCTGAACTCAAGTCCTCATTGTCTCAGTTAGGGTTTTACTGGTGTGAGCAGACACCATGACCAAAGCAAGTCTTATAAGGACAACATTTAATTGGAGCTGCATTACAGGTTCAGAGGTTCAATCCATTATCATCAAGGTGTGTGCATGGCAGCATCCAGGCAGGCGTGGTACAGGCAGAAGTTCTGAGAGTTCTAAATCTTCATCTGAAGGCTACTACTTGGAAGACTGAATTTCAGGTAGCTAGGATAAAGGTCTTAAGCCTACGCCCATACCTACTCCAACAAGGCCACACATTATATTAGTGCTACTCCCTGGGCCAAGCAAATACCAGCCATCACACTCCTGTTTGCACAGCAAGCGCTTTATGTACTAAGCCATCTCCCCATTGGTAAATACACACCTTCTTGCTTAGTACCGTTCTAGACCTTGGAGCCCAAAAGCTACAATGACTTTATCCCTAGACGTGAATGTCATTAAGTCAGCAGCTCCTGGAAAGTCATTAATCTCTGCTCAGGCCCAAGCTGCTTCAGTGATTTTCTCTCACTCAGCAGTGTCCTTACAAAGAGGTCCTTCAGACTCAAGGCTGCTGCCTGCTCTCTGTTTACTTTCAACTGGAGAGAAGGCTTCCTCCACAGATACTTCCCTAGTGAGGCCAAGGGTAAGCGTTTCTCTGTGAAGAAATGCAGCTCCCGAGCTTCGTTATCCTTAAAACTTCACTCTTGTTTTTGCAACTACACAACCTATGGCAGTAATTTCTTTTAAAAGCGTATTGCATCCTGTTTGGTGCTGTTTATTCTCACCTCATTTTTGGAGGGTTCTAAAACCGATCACTCCTAAGCGGGATACATACAAAGCGTGAGGAAACCATACTAACCTTCTGACAGTATGGATAGAAGACACAGCATCAATACAAACCTCCCCCTATCTTTGCCTGTTCTCTTTCAAACATCTGCCTTTGAGTTCTACTAGAAATGTACTTGAGGAGAGTTGATATTCATTTTTGAAAGAATAAATATCTGCTGAGATGACTTTAGTCAGTAGTTCTTAAGGGGTGGACAATAAATTCCCAGGCCCCATTTTAATCCTCTTGAGTCAGAATTTCTCAGGGGTGTCATCCAGTGATTTGCTTTGTAACAAACCCTCCCAGATGGTTTCATTGAGTATGTATACCAGAGGGTAGTGCACAGATATATTTGTTTCTTTGGCTCTACTGATAGAAGGCTTTGTTCTAAACTCCTATACCGGTGGGTGATGCAGAGGGCTCGTGGGTTATTTTTCTTCCAAAGCATTGAGTTCCAACTACCAACTAATTCTCTTCTATTTCCTGCTCAATAATTGCCCTTGGCCACTGAGACTTACCCATTTGTGTGAATGATTCAATCCCGATAGTTCAATTCAGGCTTGACTGCCTTCCCTTCTAGCAAAATGTATAGATTACTACAATAACATATGTCTGCCCCAAACCACAATTATAAAAAAAAATAAAATAAAATAACAAATTACCTCTTTCTGTAAGTCTTCTTTCAAGCTCAACATGTGGTTAGTAGTTTATGGGGTATTGATTGTGTATTATCAGTTTAGCTCACACACTGACAATTACATGTAGCGCAAAGGTAGCCATGACAATGGAGTCCAGTTGCCATAGCAATGAAAGAAGTCCTATAGCTGCTACCTACAGCCTGCTTTCCAGCGATAAATGTGCTGCTTACTCCATTTTAATTGAAAGATGAAATTATAGACTCTAGAAAGAAATAAATGGGCCCATTCCCCATTTTCCTCCTAGCCACACAGATACAAGTATAAATAGGAAATATGTAAGCATTTTCTTTAAGGTAAATATTGAGAATTTTGAGAGCATATTTTCCAGGAGTCTTGTAGACACTGGAAAGAAATGTGCGATATGTTGCTGAACAGACATTGAATTAGTGCCCATGTTTTTACATTTTTAATTAGTTAAGATTCTTTTTGTCTCAAGTCCCATGTCTTAACTGTTAGCATTGTATGGTCTACCTCCTCTTCCACAGTTAAATCTTTAATGGGTTTACTTGCTGAGTTTAGTTCATGCTTAAAAACTCATGGCAGATGCCATTTTATGGTTTTACAATTAACATCATGTAGCACCATGGAAGTTTTTTATATAACTGAAAAAAATCAGTAATGATAACAAATATGTAATCATGTGTGGTTCCACTTCCATGCTAGTGTACTGTATGCTTTAAATCTAACAGCCTTTGTGTGCTTGTCCAGCCATATGCTATAACCCTACAGAGTCTGGAATGCTTCCCATAGCACAGAGGAAGATATACAATGGGGACTCAGGAATGAATAGACTTTACTCTTACAGATCCCCTGTTCCCAAAGGATAGAAAGCTAATACAGACAGCAGAGCAAATGATTAACAAAATAAGGAATAAGGTAGAGAATGAAAGAAATTTCAGGAGGCAGAGACAGGAGCCAGGGAGAGAGAAGGACGGGATGGGAGAGTCAGGGTAGGAGAAGGCATAAAGGACAGAGAGAAGAAAAAGGAGAAATAGGCAGGATGAGAGAGAGAGAGGGAAAGGGAGAGAGACAAATCTTTAACACTCCCATATATGTAAGTTGAAATCTCAATCAATCCTTTTCACTTTAATTAAGAAATTTCTTTTACTAATATGTTAAAAGGACCCTTCTGTTGACCCCAGATCACTTTTGAAAACTTTAAAGTTGCCATTCGTGAACTCCCACCTCCTTTCTCTTCTTTCAGTCTTTTCTCAAAAGTCAGATGATTTTCCTTTCCAGAAACAACCATATGAGACCCCACTGAACTAGTTTGTTTCTGTTGTGTGAAATAAATAGCTATATTCAGGCACAGAAATATCTGGAACACTTTTGTGGCATGATGCAATAAGATGTCCATGGGAATAAAGATTGTAGGGTCTTCTGGGAAATTATTATTAATGAAATGATCCCAGAAATCATGAATTCATATTGGTTGGCTTTATCTTCAGAGTGGGTGTCTATAGGTAAGGTAGAGGCCATTTCAATCATGGCTTCCAAAGTTCAGCTTTTAGAGGAAGAAAAAAAAATGACTTGGGGATTAAATGGCTCTCTCTATAACAGTGAATTATTTACAGATTTGTTTCTAAGTTACTTGGGCTATAACACAAAGCAAAAGGTCCTTTGTCTGACATTTTCAATCATTGTTCTTACTCTATAGTCATCCTTGTTGAAATAAGGATGTTGATAGAATAATCACTGGATGTTCTTCTTCTAAAATTTTTATTAGTACTCATTAAGGTCGATTGCTGGACCATCAAGCATACATACATGCTCTTCTTGTGTTTGTATTTTGTAAACATATACAAAGTGTATGGAAGCCTTATTCCATGTGAAAGGACAGAGCTTTTACACATTTTCTAGCCCCATGCTCCTGTTTTATAGAAGGACTAGTGTGGATTTGACACATAATCACACAATAAATGATTTAAGTTCCATAGAATTAAAAGAAATGATACGTCTTATGAGAGAATTCCTTAAACAGAACATAAAATTGTCTACCCTCAGTTTTCTCCCTCCTGCTCCCTCTCCAGCTTCCTCTTTCTCCTTTTTAAGACAGGTTCACCCCAGGAAGCCCAGACCAGCCTCAACTCATCATCTTTCTGTTTTCCTATATCTAGCTGCCAAATATTGGGTTATAACCATGTTTACCACGCTTGGTTTAACAACAAAATTCTAGAGTGTTCAACAGTTTACACATCAAGGAAACCTAGTGTAATAGGTTAAATAAATTTTTAAGTGGGAAGTAACTTTTTTGAGTACACTCACTATAAATAAAAGCATAAAAATTGGGACATGGTAAACACACATACACACACACACACACAATTAGAATGAATACTACTACAAGTTTCCATTTATTTCTGTTCTATTTCAGGGTGGTTAAACATATATTCTAAGATACATTTATTTACTGTTTTATTCTTGGTGTATTTTTACTCTCCATGCCTTTAATTGTTAAATTTAAATTTTTATTAGACTCTAAAATCTATAGTTTTAATCTGTTTGAGTTACAACACTGAATTTATTAGTGTCACTATACTCCTTTGTATTTTAAACTTTCATAAGAGATAGTGAGCTTTTCCCTGGAGCCAGTCAGTTCAGCCTAATCGTGCCTCACAACCTTATCTCTCCTTCTGTATAACTCAATGGCTCTCTATTTCATGTGTGGACTAATTCTCTAGTATGTCACTATTCCAAAGCAACTCTGTCAAAAAGAACCAAATCCCACAGGAACATTCAAAGCAGTTAGGAAAATACTCACCATCCTATAGATGCTTGGTAAACATGAATCCTGGGAGATCAGGAGCCTACTCGTGTCCAGTGGTGCCTATTTAAATCAACAAGCGTGCTACTTAAAATGTGAAACTTCAAAATTCCGGCAAAATTCTCAGTTGAGCCAACTCGGCTTTGCAGTCACAATGCCTTCTCTTTTCTTGCTTGATGCTCACACAGCCACAGCCTCTCTCATTAGGAGACTCAAGTTATTTCTTTCAATGCCTCGGTTTATTTACTTTTCTTAAACTTTCTTTTCTTATACAACCTAAGACTCTCGGGTGAAAGCCAAAGGAATTTCAACTTCAGGCAAACCCCAGCAGATTGGTTTCCCTACCTAAGCAGGCACATCTGTCTGTGGATAGATCTGGAACCCTCTGATGCTTTGGCAGCCATTACTAGCAGAAGGTCTGAGATTGTATTAAGTGAGAAGAAAAGCTGAGGCTGGGGAGCTACAGAGAGTCTCCATGTATTTGAAGTAATATCAAAGCAGCGAGGGGTGCTAAGAAGTGGCACAAGGGAGGCTTTCTGATTGCTAGGACCACAAGCCACCTACCCTGCACACACAATCCCTGTTTCAGGCTTCAGATCTTTAAATATGCTCAGTTTGTAATTAAGTGTCAAAGAATTGATTAGGAAAGCTCCTGCAACGTGAGCTCATTGATGGAGCCGCTGTTGTTTTTGTTTTTGGCAGGCTTCATGGTATAATTAGTCTAAACAAGAGGTAAAGTCTGTGGTGGTTTGGGCTACTGGCCAATCATTTAAGTTTTGTAATAAAAAGAGGCAAAGAAAGAAAAGAAACAGCAAAAGATCATTTATGCTGATCTGCAAAACAAATCAAAGGAAGAGGATGCAAAGGTATTGTTTGCTGGAGACGGATGGTAATTTTAGCCTTCTGTTTCTCTTCTGGGAGAGGAGAACTTAGGAAAATTGTGGAATGTCTAATGTTGTGAGTATTGGTGCTCTGTCAAGAATGGTGCAAAGATGCTCCTGCAGGCAGCTGGATTGACACAATGATATGCATCTGTAACCCTGGCTATGGGAGGCTGAGGCAGGATTGTTTATTGGATTGCAGCCAGCCAAGGCTATAGTGTAATATCTTGTACCAGAAAAATCAAAGAAACAAATGGAAATCTTCAAAATGCAGGATAATTTACGACCCTTCCCTACCATTGGAACACAGACATTGGCTAGAGATGACCTGGGGCTAGTCCACTTGTGTTGAAGCTAGACCCATAATTTCCTATCTCTCTCCCCTATAGTTGCCCTTGTAAGGTTCAAATACCATGAAAAACTGTGGTAATGCATTGAAAATAAGCAGCATGTGACAGACATATATTGAGCATGCAATAATGTTTTTGCTGTTTTATCCCTTGCAATTTCAGTGGGTAAACCTAAAATTGATATATTTTTTCCCAGGAAGTATTTCTGCCAGGAAGTCAAAATTATTATCAGAAAATAGGTAGCGTTTCCTAAATGTATTTGGTAAATGTAGGGTAGGATATGCATTTAGTAGTTTGTGCCAGATGGAGTCAGAATGGCTTGTATTCTATATTTCTCTAGCCTATAAAAATAGCTTTCATTCTCATGTTCAACATCAAACATCTCTAGTGAGTTAAGTTTGGGTAGCAATAGGGCAGCCAAGATAAGATATATTTTTGAATACTCCGAAGTTAAACCTTTCATGCTTTCTATGGTTACACAGGGAAGAGAAATGGGAACAATACCTATTTTCCCCCTCTCTCCAATCCCCCCCCAAAGACCTTGAGGGCCATTGAACATTGTAATGAGGGGAAATATTTTCTTTGAGGAAACATCACCTGAAAGGGGGAGTACCACAGGAGCCTATTGCTTGCTCTTGGCATGTGAATTCCTTTTTTGGTGCATCTGTGGGGAATGCAAGACACAGATTTTTCTGTATTCAAACTGGCAAAAGATATAGATCAAATGTTTAAGGTGATTAGGAAGAAGTTAAATCAGGGACAAACACAGATACAGCAGCATTAATTCAGGATAAGAGTGAAATGCATTGCAGCTTCGATTCTGGCATGTTCTTCTGTTCCTAATGGCTCTAAGCATTTGATCTATATGTTCTACAGTCCTAAATGAAATGAAATAAATGTCTGGACAGATTCCCTGTGATCGTGTTTTCTTCTTAACATTTTTTTCTACTTTGGTAGTGAGCTAAGGCCACAGCTTCATTCACCTAGAACAGCTATGAAATTGAGGATGCTGACCAGGGTACCAAAGTGTGGTGCTTGCAGTTTTCAAGCATGTAAATAATTTCCCTTTGAACAAATCCAAACCAGTGTACCATGAGCAGAGTTGGAAAACCTCCTTAAAGCTGATAGGTAAATTTTCCAGAACCACTTAGCAGTTTTTGTAGGTTGCAGGGTGCTGGACTCTTATGTTTATTGTTGAGAGCTAATGTTTATTTCTGAGAATTAGACTAAAACATTAAAGTCCATTATCTCCCCTAGTCTTCACAGTAAACCCATGAGGTAAAATATAATACTTCCATTTTTTTTTTTTTTTTAGAAGAAGGATCTAGAGTTGAGATAGATCCGATGGTTTTCCTTTGGGAAATTAGTCCATGTCATATTGTCTCCAAGATCATCCCCTAGAGGATGTATAGAATGAGTTTGCTATCATTGCAGATGGTGTTACTGAGCTGTTTGCTCTTGACAATATGGGTCCTGTCTTGATGTGCACCACTCCCCAAATCTCTTAGCAAAAGACTCTGAGTAAAGCATGAACTTGCCAAGTTTCTGTGCTTGTATACAGCTGTTTTCTTTGTTACCCAGAAGTCTGTTTTCTGGGGTGGAATATTAGTGGGTTGTGTTTTTCTTCCATAGATTATTACTATATGAGGTCAGCTAGAATTTCTGTATGTTTGGTCATACAGAAGTACAGAAGTGAATATATATATATATATATATATATATATATATATATATTCACACACACACACACAAACATCCATATATACCATTGTTCTTTTAGTCAACATTGCCAAGAAAGTACATGTAACATGCTTTGTGTCATAAGTAAGATGTAAAAATAAGATGGAGACATGATATGGATTTGTTAAACTGTCATTTTCATAATAAATTCAAATGAATTGTGTATATGAATTCAAAGCAGCCTCTGGAAAATTTGTGGTGATAATAGCTTCCTATTTAAGTTTCCTTAAATCTAAGGCTAAGAAATACCTTTAACTTTTTTATTTCTTGTGCTTTGGATGTCTAATAGAGCTATAAAAAAGAATACAAAGCTTTGACGAGCCAACTTACACTGCTGCTAGTCCTATATCTTCTATGGCCCATGTCTCTTTCCAATAGAATCTATTTGGAACATGGAATCTACAATACTCTCTTAGTGCAGAATAGCATATACATAGACAGTTCTTTTTCACAGGGCAAATAGGGGCACCCATGTACATGTTCCTAATGGAGAAAGCAATTTTCTTTCCCAAACAAAGTCATTAAGAAAAATGAGTTAAAGGACTATTCATTCTCTACAGGAAGCACTAACCACCCCTAAGTCCAATCCAATTGAGAATCACTAAATGTGGCTATTCCACCATGACAAGTGTGTCATTGCTCTTAACTCAGGGCTCATGGGATTGCTTTTGGGTGGAGGGGCTTTAACAGGTAGAGATATGGAAGCAGGCATTTGTGTGGCAGTCTTGGTCATCAGAAGTCAAAAAGAGTCTCCAGAGCAAAGTCCAAGTCATATACAGAGAAAAGTCTTTTGGCTTTCTACTAAAGACTTTTCTAAGTCTCTTCTGAACAAAACATGTGCCATGTAGGCCTGGATATAATTTTCTATGATAACACAGAAGTGGAAAAACTCTAAGTCAGTCCATGATGAGGGCTAGCCCAACTCCACCACACGTAACAAAAGAATCACACAACTATTCACATATATAAGTTATTTCATGCTAACAATAATAACATACTTATCAATTCATCAAAAAGAAGACAAGTTTGTTATGTCTATCTAAATGCATTATGTGGTAGGTTTTCCCCTTCCTTCAAAAAGATTTCCCTGAAATATTTATGGCAGGAGAAGAAATATTTGGAAACCTTGTTTCTTAATTTTACAGACACTAGGTATCTGAAGTCTAAATGTCCAATATTCATAGACATTTAGTGGTTTCATATACTAGGTGACCAGAGTTGACATTTATATATCTTAATAGTTCTTAGGTGCTACTGAAAATGAATATCAAAATTCAAAAGATATTTGGTTTTTCTTAATCCTGTAAACACTGAAAAAATCTGCAATCATTATACTTACCAATCCAGACAGTCTCCCCCAAAGCAAATTATTGTAGATGTTTCATTTTAGATTGAATTATACTGTTAACTTTCTACCTATAAGAACATATAATATATATAAATGTGTGTATTAATATACATATATAGTTTCAGTGAAAACTTTCCTTTTGGGACTGAAAGTGCTCACCCTAAGAGTCAAAGACCAAGTAACAAAACCCCAACAGCAGGCATTAGTATCTCTCTTCAGAGGTCAGAATTGTCTAAGAGATTTCCAAAAATCACAGGTTATTGCTATCAGCCTTGATTGGTCCCGAAAGGAGGAAGGTAAGTCCCTATTGCTGAATATACAATACACTTCAAAAATAGGGCTCAGGGACTCCTGCACTGGTGTTGGTTTGAAATCCTCCTCTCTGAGTGTCAGCTTTTATGATACCAGAAAGTACCTTTAAATTGAAAGTAAACTTTCAGTGGAGGGAAGGAACCAACACTCCTATCCAGATATGAACTACAACAATGAGTATGGCATAGTAACTCAAAGGATGCATTAGTAGTATGCATATGTTAGCAGTAAGCAACAGGTCTGCAATTGGACTTTAGACCCACTGCACCAGGTAAGTCATGCCTGGTTCTGGAAACCTAGCTAACTGCCCAGGACTACTAAAGTCATGGATTTTGGAGAAGAACCTATAATCCACTGGGGTTTTGAATCTCTCAGTAGAGATACATAAAAGAGAAAGCAAAACTTGACTTAACTTATTCTAAACCTCCTCTTTCTCATCTTGGTCATTTACTCAATCACATAGAAACTAGAAACAATGAGAGCAAACAGCCATTGTAGCAGAGATCTACAGTATTAAGGATTCTTTATGATTTCAGTGCTTACCCTAATGAAAAGTGCACTCAATAGAGAGTGTCAAAAAATTCACTATGAACCAGAGTTGTGCATGCATGTGTCACTTATCCTATATTCTGTTTCTTCAGTGAGTTGAGGTTACTTTGTACCTCAGGTATAGCAACTGTGGACAAACAGAAGTTAGCAGAGAGCTCCATAGCAGGGCATACTTCCTTGTGATCTAGAAACTAAGGCCTGTGTATCAGTGGGGGGAAATTGTCTCAGAATGTTACTGTGCCTATCAAATGAGACAGCTGAACTATGAAGAGCTTCTTCAATCCAGTATTTCATTGCTTATCCAAAAAATGTATTTCAAGTACCAACAAGATACATTTTGGGAAGAAGGGGTGTAAATATCAATGAAGAGGTATAGCCATCCACCAGAATCAGGCAAACCCTAGATTCATGACATATAGAGATAATCGGTATACCAGTTGTCCAGAGGCAGGTAGTTCTTGAGAGGCAGTCTTTCAGTGGCACTCACTCAGTGTGTACTGCATGAACCTGTCCAGTCTCGGGATCATAAGTGATTAGTGTTCAGCCTATGTAGTGATTCCCAATGTCAACTTACATTAAGATATTGCTGTGATTATAAAAATATAGAAATTTCCCCAATATTACAATTCTTTGCTATAGATGGCTGCAAATGAAAACTCTCCTTTTGTCTTTAGTCTCTGTAGACATTATTTACTGACAGTTCTCAATTTAGCAAGATGATTATGAATACTTTAATCAACGATATGTTAAACAACTTAGTAAGATTCAATGGAGTAAAGTTTGCTGAAATGACACAGTAGCTGATTAACAGGATCTGTTTTTTGGTTGTTAAAGTAACCCTAATGCTATATATTACCATTGCATTGTTAATGAGTCAGGCTGTCTTCCTGTTTCTTAGATTGAAAGGTGAATTCTTATGTAAATCTTCTGCAGCTACAAGAAAGGAGGAAAAGATGCCTCCGAGATCCTGGTTAAACTTTATACTGTAGATACATTGAGAAAACCTGAAAACTGGAGTCAACCTATCCTGAATTGGGGTTCTGGTCCTGTTACTTCTCAGTTGTGGTTACTGAGTTCCATTCAGATCTCTGACTCACATTCTGTAAAAAATACCAGATGTGGGACCATGGTTCAGAGGATAAGAGCTCTTAATAATTTAAGCATAAAAATCTGAGTGTAGGTCCCATGTAGAAACCTGAGCATGATTGTCTATGCACTCATAGTCCTAGCCTTATGCAAGGTAGAGAGTTGGGAAATAGTAGGACTTGCTGGATAGCTAGGCCAGTTAAAATTATGAGCTCCAGGCTCATTTAGAGACCTTACCTCAAGGGCATAGAATGGAGAGTGATGGAACAGGACAAGGAATCTTCCTACACCCTTGGCACATGCATGTGTGGGCAATTGTACCTGTGTAATCAGACAAACACACCTCACACATAGATATTCATTTAATTAAAAATAGTAATAGTTCTCAGAATAATGCTAGTGCCTCTTTTAGATACTCTGTGCCTGCTGTTTGACAATAGGAAAAAGGAAATCTGTGTTCAGAGATATCTTCATCATTTTCTTCTGTCGATGAACATGCAGGAAGAATTGAACACATATAGCATCGAAGTAGAACATTACAGTGAGGTATTGAACGTGTGAGGAACTATTTGGAGATGGCAAAACTATTGTTTCTAGTAGACATACAAAATGTTATCTGCAACAAGATAATGTTATCCAACACCTAATCTCGAGAGCACGGCCTAAAAGATAAATATGTTACTTCATCTCCCTTGTGCTTAGAAACACTACACAGATATTCACAAACTTCCTGTCCGCTCTGAAGGTCTGTGATTATTCTTGGTAAGTATATACTCTGTGCACCTTATCAGAGCCAAGAATGGAGTAGGCATACTGAGAGTAGTAACAGGGTAAAAAAAAGCCACAAACCATTCTTGTGTAGAATTAGCTTAAATGTTAAACTTACCTTTGACCTTGTCATAGAAGAGAATAAGAATGAAGACAATACATGAAAAGGTTTAGAGTCTGAGAATAGTGAAATCTAAAGAATAGTGAAAATATAGAGATATATATCATGATCTAGAAATAGGAATGGCAGTGTACAAAGGAGATTAATTCAAAAGAAAACTAAAGGCAAAACAGAGGTATTTACCCTCTGAATCTGGCTTTGGTTTTAAATTAAACAGGGAAGAATTTGTTAGAGAACATTATTCTGGCCTTTAGTTGTATATTACCAATGTCACAGAGCAAAAGATATAGTTAAGGGAGAGAGGAGAAGAAAGCATCTTAGAATCTAACATATTTACATTTACATTATTGCTATTATGTTAACTCTTATATAAATCATAATTTTGAGCACTTCAAAAAAAGATTATGTTCAAGTGAATAGGCAACTTTTTAGTTTGATAATTTTACAAACTTTTAGCATATTAACTATTAGGAATTCTGAATGCTTTTTTTAAAAAAAAATCACCAATCATTAACCTAATAAAATTGATGTTCTAATTGGCTAAAGTAAGAAATCAATCCTGCTGATATAGAAATGATGAGTTGGCAGAATCATAGTGCTAAATTGTACATGGTTTCCTAATGTGCATTGCTTGGCCAAGATCATCTGGGATTCCCTATTGAACAGAATCCTATTTATTTGAAATTAGCAGTGCTCTGTCAACTAATTTTAGGACTGCATTTTTCAGAATGCAGATGTGATTAATACAGTCCAGATGGGGCATCCTATAAATGTATGAACCAACTCTTATGAAGTTAAAAACAGAAGTGTTTTAACTGTTTTCCAACCCTTAGGCAATGATATCTAAATTATAACCCAAAATGGTTAGTACAATGTTTAGAGAATACATTAGTAACATCAGTAATTTTTTGAGATATTTGGGTCCATGGGTGTCGTCGACTCTGTTGCTTTATTGGTTCAGGAATCTTGTCCCTCCTACCTTGGGCTACTTCCAGCTTTTGGTCAGATTCTCTTAGATTAGTGGTTCTCAGCCTTCCTAATGCTGTGACCTTTTAATACATTTCCTCATGTTGTGGTGACCTCATTCATACAATTATTTTTATTGCTACTTCATAACTGTAATTATTGCTACTGTTATGAATCAGAATGTAAGTATCAGACACACAGGATATCTCATACACAACCCTTACAAAAGTGTCATGTGACTCACCAAGGGTTATGACTCAAAGGTTGAGAACTGTTATCTTAGATGATGGCATGCCTATACTTTTTCAGTGACACTCAAAATTACCCAAGCTATCTGTTCATTCTCTCTGTTCCCAGAAAGGAAGTACTATGTAACCCTGGGCTCAATTGCAAAATGGTCATTTTTGCTCTAGGAACTTTCAAGTGAACATATTTTGTATTTCACTGAGTCATCCCAGGGACAGGATTCTCCAGTGTGAAGAATTCTACTTCTGGGAATTTCTAGCAAACCAGAAGGTAGCTGGAGGGTTACTTATAGGTCAGCAGATGCTGCAGGACACAGGAAGGAAACAATGTAGAGACACTTTCGAAGACTCCCACAAAAGACATCAGGAACCATGCAATTTTACTGTGGAGATGGAACAGGCAGGCAACCTGGGAGATCTTGGTGGCTGTGTGCTTGCTACAATGGCTGCTCAGGACATGGTGTAATGTATACATGAGCCTGGCTTTAGTTTTTATTGGTTTTCAGAGATCATCTTTTCAGACTCCCACCCCACCCTACCCCATTCTCATAGTTGTGCTGGGCCTCCCTGGAAGCACAGACCCTGAGCTTTGTGTGTTATTTGTAGTTCTCAACTTCTCATATTCTATTTTTAAGGCATCTGAGTAACCAACTTTTATTCACGTATTTATTGGGTTTATTGGTTTGTTACTCAGAACATACATGAATTTGTTCTACCTAATTTAAGTTACATTTGTTTTCTCTGTAAGAAGAGACTGTAAAGTGGCTGTCTTATTTACCTACCCTTCCATAACTTTCTTCTTCCCAAATTCTTTCTCCTCCTGCTTTTATCTATCACACTCATCACTGTCAAGCCCAGTAATTAATCAACACTCAGTCATAGATGGCTCCATTTCCCTCCCCTTTCCTTCATTTTCTTTTTTCCTGCCTGAATGATGAAGAGTGATGTCTGCTGTCCTGAATTCCTGACTCCTTATCCTGGGAGCATTCAAGCCAGATCAACCAAGAGGAAAGCACTCAGATGACAAATGTGACTCCAAAGGCTAGGCATCAAGGGGTGGACCACTTGACCCCCAGCAATGGGCACCATCTATCTCCTCATGTCAGGATGCCTTTAGGGGAAAGTAGAAACTAGCCAGAAAGAAAAAGGTTCTCATCTCTGTCTTTTGCTTCGGTCAGTGACCTGGGACTCACCATCATAAGAAGCCTCCAGGTACATTGGCAGGAGTTCTAGGAATGGATGGCTTTGATTGTATTCTGAGGCTTAGATATTCACTCACCCCAAAGAACATATGCCAGCACATTTTTTCTCTCTGTTCTTTCTTCACTTGTGTTTGTCCTAAATGTCTATAGGAAAATTTATGATTAGGCAAAGATTCTCATTTATAGAATTATTCACAAATCTCTTTTCCTATTGTATGATCTGTTGAAGAGTCAATGTCTGGTACTATTTAATTGACATTAAGGAAAAAATTTCCAGACCCATCACAGAATCTACAGCTCTGTGATTAGACATGCACACTCTCTGAGTTAAGATGTCACATTGCTAGTAGACTCCATGGAAACAGAAACGGTCTTAGGTAGAATCGATGCTACAACATGACTCACTCACCTATATCCTCCTACAAATTCCTTTAATGGACACACGACAAAGAACATTAATTGAAAGTATGTCCTCTCGGCAATGAAAAAAAAATCACCTCAAATTGGGTTTTTAGGGAATCTCTAAGAAAGGGTGTCAGTGCCTGGCAATATTACTCTAACCATTTGAAGAATGACAACATGAAGGAGCTATTGGCAGATTGTTGCAGCTGAAAGAAATGATTTAATGGCTGAGTTCAAATGTATCTGTGGTTTTCAAAGAATTATCTACCTTATAAATAGATAAAAATTGGCCTCAATCTGTTATGATGGCTTTTGTTTTCTTTTCAGTGTGTTTTAGAGTATGATTTGGATCTTCTTTGCTTAAACTATTTTATACAAAAAAGAGAAATTCACTGCAAGGATACAGACATAGCTTTTGAAATTTATACTAGGCTCTGTATGTTATTGACTTAAGTTACATTTACACACGACCTGCTGTGTACAAACAGGTCCAATATCTCAGCAGTATTGGACAGTTAATGTTTAGTTTTCATGGATCTATGAGACAATGAAAGCTCAGTTACTATATGGAGACATAGAATGAAATGTCAGTCTTTCAGCTGAGCTCAGTCATGGGCCCAGTGTTCAAGTGATGGGGCATTTTCTAGTGGGGTACATCATATCTACTGTCTTCTCACCTACTTTTCTGAGAAGCTAGCAAAGGCAGGTTTCTCTTGGTTTGCATATTACTCTTTAATATTTCCTGGCACATATGCCAACATGGTAATACTAACACTGAGGCACTACTTATATGTATTTACTCTGACAGTAAGATTGGTATTGTAGGGTGCCAAGGCAACATCCTGGAGACAGTGATGTAGAAACACGTAAGTCAGTGAGTGAGGTGCTTATAGAAAAGGGTGACTCTGTTATAAGCATCTAGAAAGAAAGAAAGAAAATCAGGGTGTGGGTGAGACAAAGATTATGCTATGCCATGATAGTGACATGTTATCTGAGTTAGCTGATTTTGCTAAAGCCAGAGATAATGAAGAGGTAGTTTTTATTCACTGCTTATTCAAAACAAGATTCTGAGTTAAGTGATAATTGTAATCCCTTGCATTTGAATATTGCTAAGAAGACTGTGGATGGCTTATTAAATTACTTCCTTGTCTTTGTCAATTGCATTGCTATATCTGAGACTTTCATTTTTCTGTGACTCCATGTTTTATTGGAGATCCCTCAGGTTGTTTCCATTAACTGGATACTCATTTTCCTTGCTGTTGATGACACTATAGGCAATGCCCAAACCAGCCTTTAACTTAGGATGGAGAAAATACTTTGAGATCTGAAGAGCCCTATGATATCTGACATAGAGATGTAGAATGTAGAGTTTGCCTGGCTATGTTTAGGTCTTGTTGCTTTAGTCCAGTATTTTGTTACTGTGCTCCATTTTTTTTTTCCATTTTGGAATGGTAAAGTATATTCTGTGACATTGTATGTTGGCAGTATGCAATTGTGATCTGCTTTTTGATTTTGACATTGCAGAGGGTTGTAGTTACAAGGTTGCCATGGATCTCAGAAGAGACTTTGAACTTTAAATTTTTAAACATGTTGAGACTGTAATAGTCTGTCTATGGGGACTATTAAAGTGCATGCATTTTTACATTATGATATGGCTACAAGCCTTCGGGGGGGGGTAAGAGGGAATGTGCTTGTATGAATAAGAATGACCCCCCCCCCATAGGCTCAGATATTGAATGCTTAATTACCAGGGAGTGAGACTGTTTAAAAGAATTAGAAGGATTAGAAGACGTAACCTCATTTAAGTAGGTGTGGTCTTTTTGGAGAAAGGATATTACTGGGGGTAGGCTTTGATGTTCCAAAAGTCCGTGATAGGCCTGGTGTCTTTCTCTGCTTGTGGATCAGGACTTAGCCATCAGCTACTTCCCCAGTACCATGCTTGCCTGCTGCCATGTTCCCTGCCATGATGGTAGTGGAGTAAACCTCCAGAATTATAAGAAGTCCCTAATTAAATGCCTTCTTTTTATTAAGAGTCACCTTTGTCATGGTGTCTCTTCACAGTAACAGAACAGTGTCTAAGAAAAATCCTTCCTGGGTGATGTGTAGGAGGAGCTAAGGTAGGAGGAGTATTGAGAGGAAGAAAAGGAGTAAGAAGAGGAGAAGAAGAAAGAGAGGAGAAGCTAGGTGAAGAGAGAAAGAGGGGGGAGACAGGGAGGCAGAGGTTCAAGTATCTCCACCAGTCAAAGATAGTTGTTATATCTAGGTTGGTCAGTGGGTTACACCTCTGATTGAACAATTCCAAACTTATAAAGCCTATGATTAACATTATTTTTAAAAAATGTATAAATGCAAAAAGGAAAAGGGGGCATGGGATAAGGGTTTCCTAAGGGGGGTGGGGGGGGAATGGGGAAAGGGGATGCCATCTGAAGTGTAAATAAAATATCTAATAAAAAAAAGAAAAAAGAAAAAAAAAAGAAAAATTCTTCCTAAGAGACAAAAAAAATTAAAATAAAAAATTGAGTGCTCCCTGAGAATCAGAGACAGTGTCATTTACATAGTAGGTTCTTAATGAGCACACATTAATTATTTGGTCACAGTGTCCTTATTTGAAACTCAGAATGGTTATACTGAAATCAGAAGGCCATTTGTCATCTTTTATTGAATGATCCCATTTTCCACTAAGGTTTAGTGCTCAGTCTTTATCATTTTCTTCCTAAAGACTATTTTTCATTATCAGGGCACTTTCTGGGAGTGGGAAACTCTTCCTTCACCTGGCCATGCAATTCTCAGTGAGTATGGTAAAAAATGGATGATCCAAATAACTTCATTCTAACGTGATTTATATGGTATTTTTTATTTCCCCCTTATGGGTTCTTGCTTTGAATTGCAAATACTCTGTTTCACATATATTTAAAAGTTATTTTGACAGCATGTAATGCAGATTTAAAACATTCTGAACTTGGTTGTTTTCCCTTGATCAATTCTTTTTTTAGTTGAAACCCTGTAAATACACCAACAAGTGTCAGAACATACAGTATAGTGAACAGCCAAGGACAATCTGTTATGATGTTCTGTGTATTAAAGATGAATTTGTTTATGCCAGCAGGAGGGATTTATTTTTAGTATTTGGATTTGATAGATCTAGTGAGAATGATATAATTTGCTTCAGTAGACAACAAAGTCATGGCTGAAAGATAAGTGATGATTTTTATTCACTGCTAAAGAAAGAGAAATTTAAAGCTAGAATTAAGTCAGCTAAAGAGGCAATGCCTTTCAAATTAATAGGAGGAAATCCAAATATGGTGCATAGGAACTGAATGTCGATTGACTCCATTCAAATAGGTCAGCAGATGAAAGTGTTAGCTGTATTACTTGGGAAGTATAAAACTGAGGAAGAGTTTCCAGAGAGTAACCAATGTGTGTTCTAACCTTCTTGACTGATTCTCCAAAATTAGACTTGAGCGGTGAGATGGACCAGGATTAATTTCTGAGTTGTCAAATTTAAATGAAACAACATAGTAGGACTACTTTCTCTTCTTTCTTTTCTTTTTTTTTTCAAATCTTCATTTTCTATCTACTTCTTCTTTCTTCTTTATATTAACTAATTTTTTACTCTCTCATTCCTTTATATTGTATATCACTGTGTAAATGGACCTTTGATATGACTGAGTGCTTCTTATCTGGTGTGGATAAACAATGAAGTGTGCTGGATTTTATTTGTATCTGTCCCGAAGACAGCAAAAGAAGCAGCACTCAAAATTAAAGATTAGAAAGATTAACTATGATCAATATTTATTTACACTGTTCTTTAAAGAAGATACAATGATATAATGTTATAATGTAGTAATCATCTATAATCATTTGAATGTCTTTAAAAAATCATATGGTCAAGTGATAGTTTAAGTTGATGTCTGTTAATTAAATTAACAGAAGAGTGGATGACAAATACAATTACTATTTACTTCGGTGGTTCAAGTACATTTTCAGAAACTAGATTTTGAATACTATTGTATAAAATCTAAATGGGTAGCCAATAGCTTGGACTGAATTTAAACAAAGGTTCAAAGGCTGTCCAAAAGAGTATGTTTATTTGGTCCATGTAGAATAACTTCAAATGGCAGATAACTATGATACATAACTGGAAGCCAGTTTGTGAAAGATCTTGGAAGCTAAACTGAAAGCATAAAATTCAGAATAGACTGGCAAATTCTTGACAACAGAAGAATAGAATGTGAAAGCATGAATTGATGTCACTAACTGGTGAAAGAGTTGCCTAAATCCAGAGAAGGGCAAAGCAGTTGTATTTTGAATGCTGGCACATCAAACAAATGGGAGTATCCATAATTTTTTAAGCCAGTGGGAAGAGATTAAGGCAATAACTCTGATGTTTGGATGACTATGAGAACACACATTAGGACTACCCAGTAGCCCATATGATATTCTGAACAAGAGTTTAAGCATGACTACTCAGATGACATTGTGACACATACATTATCCACTTAAAGACAATAATTCAATGCATGTAAATGGGTGTTACTTTCCAAATAATTAATGGTATCTATAGTTTGGCATTTTTATAATAAGCACCTTGTAGTAGAGAGCTAGCAGAAGGAAAAGTTAGAAGAACTGGAGGACTCAGACACTGTAAAGAACAGCAGATGTCATAGATACCACAGATGTTCTGGGAGTCATATTGAGACTAGAGAAGAAAACATCATTTGTGAAAAAGAACAAAAGATGTGAAATGTATTTTTTGCAAAGATGACATTCACCTGTAGAGTTATAACACTGAAAAGGGAGTGTGTTAGTTAGTTTTTGAATACTCTTTCTTCGGTATACAAATAGAAAACAGGTAATCAAACAAATTGGAAAACACCATATTCAAAGCTACAATACATAGATAACAAGGATTCACACTCTCTGTCTCCTGATAACATGGCCCAATAATGTGCGTCATTTGTTACCCAAAGAGGTTTTTTATCAATTAATTATCCATTGCTCTCATTTAAGGTGTAATTTTTAACTTTCCTTTGTTTATTCTCAAGGGACATGACAAACATATGGTAACTATCTCCCAATAAATAGGCCCTCATAATTTTGAATTAGTTATCACAGATGATATTTCATAATCAGTCTTCTATTCTTTGAGCTAAATAATACTGAAAGTAGTGTCCTATCTACAGCAGAGTTTCTGTCTATAATAATAGTTGAAACTGGTTCAACATCGGTTCCTAGGTTTTGGGCAGAATTTTAGCGAAGTCATCAGTTTGTATCAGTGAGCAGTCTTGGAGTCTATTTTGCCTTAGGTTGAAATGCTAGAATGAAATTATCATGGGTCTTTAGGAACAACTCTTGGTGTCTCTATAGCATCCTGAGCATACTAATCAAAACTACTAGGCTCAAAGTAAATTTAAACTACTACTACTTTTACTACTAGTAGTACTAGTACTAGTGGTTTTTATGTACTAGTAATACTAGTAGTAAAACATGTGCATCAAAAGATAAGTCGTTTTTGTCTTTTCTTTTCAATGATGAGTACTACATGCCACCTCTACTTTTATTTGAAAGAAAGCATTAACCAAAATGTATTAATTCAGGTAATGAAAGCCAAGTGATCAAAACCAATCATTTGAAGGATGATATTTTATTTCTTTTAATGTATGTCCTTTTTCTAGAATCTGTGTCATCCTTCATTCTTTCAGTTTAATGAAGCTACTGAAGAACAGTGAGTACTGTTGTTGCAATAAGCATTTGTTATAACCCTATCAAGAGTTTGGCACCGCGCTCCAGTGGGAAATTAAGCAAACACAAAAACCACAAACTACTGAAGTTGATGAAGTTTCTTTTTTAACTGTCAACAGAAATTCTGTAAACAGCATGGCAAACTTGAACAGCTGTTTAGCAGTGACCCTTTGCTGAGCACGGTTTCAGCACTTTCAGTATAACTCTAGTTTTTTTAATACAAAACCTGTTGACTTGGCTACTGTTATTGTGTTCACTTAGCACATGAGCAAACCTTTGAGAATTGCCTGAGATTATATGGTTAGTATCCAACCAAGCCAGGATTTGAGCTTCCTTCTAAATAAAACTATTGTAATTTACCCCTCTCCACAATAGAAACTTTTGGATCCTTTCCCCTTGAGTGATTTTAGGGATAGGACTAATTTATATTAGCTTTTACTAGCTTGATTTTTCCATCTGATGAATGGGAATCCTTCTCATTCCTCTGACGGGAGTCAGTCTTTCTACAGAAAGACCCAGGAACTGGGGTCAACCTTCTAGCTTATCTAAAAAGCATTTTTTCCTTTGAGAATAATATTATTCACTCTCTTTTCTATTACAGATAATATTTGTGTTGGTTAATCAGATATACTACAATTGCTTATTCTATAAAAGATATTTGACGGTTTACTCAAATGAATATAGTAGACAAGCAAATTTGTGTAGTACTCCCTCCCGGGTTTTTGTTATTAATAGATTTGGTAAAGATGCCTCTTGTGTCTTTATTGAGTGATACACAGAGTGTGTATGGAGGTAGAGTATACAGATTCCAAAAGCACATTTCTAAATGTGTACCCCATCCCAAGAGTCTTCAAATAACTATGACACATCTTTTTATTTTAGTTTTAATGTTAGCTGCCAATTAACATGTTGATACCAAGATTGCCTGTGATAGCATTTTTTTTCTTCCCTCCAGGTTCCATAATCCAGTAAATTCAGATGACAGTGTCCTGTAGTGATAATGATAGTGGAATTTAGATTCAAAATATGTCTTAGTTAAAGATTTGTGGTCTTTCTGTATAGCAATCATAAAGAATGAGTGCTAATCTCATTCTTAAGGACAGTCATTAGGGTTAAATATGACACACCTGCAAAGTGCTTAGTGCTCAGTAGACCCTTCGTCATAACTGGTGTGTGAGTTTAGTAGGCTCTTAGTGTCCAGTGGGCTGCTAGTTTACTTAATCCTTATCTTTCTGCAGGGAAAGCTTTGCCTTGAGATATTTGCTGATTTCTGTGACATAAATTCTCCCTTTGAAGCTAATTTCGAGCTACCACTATGGTAACAGTTGGGAAGCAATATGCACAATCAAACAGCTCTTAGGAAGTAGTGTTAGCTGGCTCTGCCATGGCCCTGTGTGGCTGATGCTTGCCACCTCCTCCCACTCACAAGCAAGATTTGTAGCATTAATATGTGTGTAAAAAGATACACAGAAAACAAATTGTATTACAGGGGTTCCCATCAGGTGCAGATATTGTGTGATAAAGAGAAGTGATCACTTCAGCTGCTGTTTTCTCTCCTGGCATCGTATGCTGGTTATTCTCCCCAGATTTGCCTTTTGCCTTTCTTTGTTTCATATTCTCCCTTTACTTCTCTCTTTTTCCACACACACACTTTATCCAACACATACAACTATCAAGGGAAGGGATAGATTTTATGAGAAATTCTGAGTTTCAAGGAGAAAAATAAAATCAAGATACCCATATCTTACCAATACAGGTATCTTCCAGCTAAGAAACATATATAAAAGCAAAGAGTGGCCTGTCCAAAATCTCTGGCATCAACATTTTGGCATATGAAGAATGGATTTGCTCAGTATCTGTCTGTATAGTCTTTCCATGTAAAGACAAATGTTGAAATATGACTGGTCTGTTTTAACTCACCATCAATTGCAGATTGTTCAGGATTTCTTGCAGGTTGCCTCCAGTGGTTCTGTGAAAACTAGCAGCTGTTAGGTAGATATTGAAGAGAGGTTCCCTGGGTCCTGCCCTCCTGTTTTCTCCTTCAGGCACAGGTGGAGATATTTATGCACAGGAAAAGAAATAAAAGGCACGTGTCCAGCTTCCTTTTTAGCTGTCTCCTTAGAAAGCACTGTTTTCTGTACCATCCTCAAAACACAACACAGCTGAGACTTGGTCCAGAGCCACACACAGCATTGCTTTTTCCTTTGCTGCCTGCTTCCTTCTGGCAGCTCTTTGCCAGGTAGCATCATATCCCTGAACAACATTCTCAATGGAGAGTGGGCTGGCTAGTTTTATGTCAACTTGACACAAGCTAGAGTCATTTGAGAAGAAGGAGCCTCAGTTGAGAAAATGCCTTCATATGATTTGGCTATAGGCAAACCTGGGCACTGCTGGTCCTGGGTTCCCTGAGAAAGCAAGCTTCTTAAGCCATAAGGAATAAGCCAGTAAGAGGCACTCCTTCATGGGCATTGCAACCGCTATTGCCTTGGGTTCCATCCATGTCTGAGTTCTTGTCCTGGCTTCCAAGTGTGAGCCATGTAATACCTTTCCTTCCCAAGTAGCTTGGTCATGATGGTTCACCACAGCAACAGTAACTCTAAGATGGAGACCTCCCTTCATGATTAGGAAGTATTTAGGCATTGTAGGTTATGGCCCTATTGACTTCTTTTATGCCTCAATCGTTAGAAGAAAAGTCCTTCCTTAGCACTTGACAGTTCTTGATTTGAGAAACTATTAATGACAGGAGAATAGTGAATAAGCCATTAGATCACATATTTCCTATTATTCTTGGAAAGCATACCTTTTAAGTTTGCTATACCTTTAATACCTCATTAAGTTGGAAACCTAATTGCATGCTGGGTCTGGATGATGCTGCTCAATTCAACCCACTTATCAAATTGCATTTGTTTTTCAATAGTTGTTAATGTTGATTTTTAAAGTTGGGATTTTTTTTTTTTTTTTTTTTTGAGCTAAAGGGCATTGCCATAGAGACACTGGCAAAGTGAAGAGGAGATCTAACAAAAATTCCATAAGTAGAAACAATTTAGATTCAAAACTTTGTTACTCAGTCTTGTCATCACAGCATCAGACTAAGTTCCTTTACATGTAAAACATCAACCAAATCAGAAATAGCACCATATTTCATCATCATCGTCATCATCATCATCATCATCATCATCATTATCATATCTGTGTCTTCAATCATCACCATTATTATTACATTTATATTTATGGCTTGGATTAATTTACTCTTAATAGAGCATCATGGTCTGAAAATTATTTGGTTATAGTGCTTGCTCTGCAACACAGTGGTGTTATTCCTGCTATGTCAAACACTGCATTCTTTGTCCAAAATTGCATAACTTTTTCTCAGTAGAGTTCAGGTTTGACTACAGTTCCATCTCTAGCTAAAGCTCACCCTGACAAGCATCATGTCATGCTGACTCTAAAATCCTCCTTTACTAAGTCTTAGACTTTTTTTCCCCCTTAATTTCCAAAGGCTTTGTCAGAGGAGTTCTAGACGTATGACTTTATCACCTTCAAATGCAAACACCAGTCCTGAAAAATGTTTCCTGTAAACTCTGTCATTATCATAGCAATCTAGACACCCCTCCCCTTTAAGAATGCCCACAGCTGAGAACACTACCTCACCCTTTCACCAATGTTATGCTCTCATTTAAATTCTCTAGGCATTAAAGTTTCAGAACACTCAAGGCTGGACTTGGACAGAAACAGATTTTTGCTTTACTTTATTTCTGTAGGTGTTGGGTTTGGTTTTTTCCTTTCCCTTTAATCTATTTTCCCAGCCTTGACCTAAAGGGTGATTTCCTTTGCCTGTCAGGAATATGTGGCAAAGGGAAGATGCTTACTTACTAGTTGGCTGGTTGCTGTCTGTTACTCCTGGGACTCAGCCTACACCAGCACAATGGACAGAGGCAGAGAGTACTCTCCTGCTTATAAGGCAGTGTCACTTGCCAGAGTTCTTTCCCTTGGCATTTCTGACACTTTCTCTGTCTAAAGAACAAATCCCCCTGTCCACAATTTTCTTTCTAGGCTTCTTTGGAAAAAGACAGTGAAATGATTTATTCCTCTGTACAAATAAAGTACCACTTTATTCTCAGTACAGAGCTCTAGCCTCTGATCCTTGGTGTTCTTAGGTTAATCTAGTATTAGGTTAGCTTGCTAGCTTTCTGGGGATGAAGAGAAGGACAGAGAAGATGGATGAGGTGTTAAGCAAACAGAGACATGAAAGATCTGAAAAATGTCTTGACAACTGCCTTCTTCCTTTCTGTTTTCATCTGTTCTTGGGAAGTCCCTTTCAGAAATAAGGCATATTCATAACTCTGCTTGATGCATGTTATTTAAGTTAAATCAGTTCTTTTCACTGTATGGTTATAAATAGACAGTTTATCTGTCTTTCTGTATTTGCTTCAAAGAAAGGCAGATATATGAGCACGCACACACACACACACACACACACACACACACACACACTATAAATCTGCATTCAAATGTGTGTAGGAAAAGAGATAGACTAAAGCTTACTGTATCTCTCCTATTGTTCTTCTCTACATCTTTAAAAACCTTAAAAGAATCAGTAAAGAAGGAGGCTAGAGATCATTCAGTGCTTAAGAGCACTTGATGCTTTTGCAGAAGAGCCAGATTCATTTCCTACTACTCACATGGGGGCTTACACTTGTCTGTAATTGTAGTTCCAAGGGATTCAGGTCCATATTGTGACTTTCATGGACATTGAATGTCTATGGTACAATAGACAATCTATAGACAATGTACATGCTGGTAAAACACTTATACATGTAGAATAGAAAATTAATATACCTTCAAAACAAATAAGTAAAATGTGATGGCATAGGAAAGATGGCTCAGTGGATGAAATGCTTGGTGTGCAAGTATAGAGGCCTGAGTTCAAATCCCCAGGACCTACATAAAAGCTAGGCATGGTAGCACATATCTGTCACTCTAGCACTTCCAAGGCAAGATACAGAACAGTCCCCAGAATCTTTCAAGATAACTAATCTTCTGTATGCAGTGCTTAAACAACTAGGAAGAGACTGTCTCAAACAATGAAGAAGGTGGAGAAGAAAAACACTCAAAGTAATACTATCTTATTTCCACAAGGGCAAACCCATACTCACATACATGAATGCATACACACATATATTTATATATACACATACACCCATATAAATCTCATGTGAATCACTAAGAAAGACATGAATTATGAACTCTTTTTCATTTGACCATGGAATGTTGTTTTTAGGAGCAACTTGAAGGACTGATGTTCATAGAGTATGCTGTAGAAAGAACTGGGCTACGTTCCTTTCATTGCATATTTATAGGTTAGTTTACAAAGTTAGCTTGTTGCTTGAGTAAATTGGCTTCTTAGTTCATGTGAAAATTATACACATTTTTTTTCAGGCTGGAAGTGTAATTTTATAGTAACTACCAGAAGCTGTCACTCTGTAGAAACACAAAATCATTGTCTCACAAATATCCTACCTTCTCCCTCCCTCCCACTATTCTTCCCCTAGTCTTAAAAAGCAAAATAAACAAAATAAAAACCCATGATTTTCTAAGAAAAGGAGATGAAAAGTGGGTATGCTGATTGTACATACCTTCTATAGATGGGCTTTCTTAAGGACTGGATGCAGCGTAGATTCCTTTTTGTATGCATTGTAAAACTGCTTTTCTAATTAGCTGGTTCAATTTATCACATTCATAGGATTAACATGAGTTTATAACATCAGAACATAGTATAGTAAAGCTGCAACACAATTTTCTTTGCTTATTAGTTTATTTTGATAGAATCTATGGTACAATACCTAGGATGGTATTCTATTCACTGCGCAGTTCAGACTGGTCTCAAACTTATGCTGATATCAAAAGCACATTTAACCACCCCTAGATTACAATTGTATCCTTTGAGACAATTTCATGTAACCAAGGCTGACACTGACCCAGGCTGACCTTGAACCAGTAATTCTCCCACCTTTCCCTGAAAGAGTTATGGTTACTGACCTGCATCATCACACTGAGCTTACAATTTGATTTAGTGTAAGATATTGATAATGTCATGGCAGTCATTAAATGAAATAAAAAGAATCAGTGAAGAAGCAAGGTATTGCTTAAACAGAAATGCTTGCAATGGTATCATCAGAGCTCATGGGACATTGTCTTGATGTTTCTCAGTGCTTTCTCAGATCTTTTGTTTCCATATGATAGCACAGGTTCTAGTACAGAAGACTGATTGTTATTGACTATCATGGGTAAAGTGCTTGTGCATCTGTATAGCATATTCAGTCCTGAAAAAAAAAATCTTTGTATTTAAGGGTTCAGTCATCAAAATGTGTTTTCATTTCTTCCCAAGTCAATTCATAAGTCATTTCATAAAAAATGATAAATAAAAGCAACATCGCTGAACTTTGTGTATGTATAACTAAACACACACCATGGAAAACTCTGTCAGAACATCTGGGTTTTTGGTGGGGAGGGGTGGGAGTTGGGTAGCTTGAGGGTTAAATAAAGGGAAAACAATTCTGGTTAGGAAAGTAGTCAGCTCATTGCCCTGATATGGTTTGAGTTTTCACATCTTGCATCACACAGAAAAGATAACAGTGAAGAACATTTATAGTCAGCTGAAAAGGCTTCCATAGGCATACGAAAGAAAGATGGCACGTTTGATGGTTCCTCACACACCCAATTAAGCCTGGTGGATGTAGAGGAATAGAGAGGTAGGAACATCCTTTTGAAGACAGTAGGGAGAAGGAATAGGATGAGGAACTGTGGGAGGGGAGACCAGGAAGAGGGTAATGACTGCAGTTTAAAAAAAAGTAATAAAAAAAGAAAAATGAAACATTTAAAGAATGAATCTGAGGTCTGTGTTTTTCCCAGGGTAAATAATTCTGGTATTTGAGCACTGGATAGCTAAGCAGTCCCATTCACTGCCTTCAGTGTAAAGCTTTTACAGTATCTTATTTTAGATTATTATTTTAGATTATTATATTAGATTATTATTTTAGATTATTTTAGGCAGTCCCATTCACTGCCTTCAGTGTAAAGATTTTACAGTATCTTATTTTAGTATTTTAGATTCTGTGGGTTAGGGATTTGGACAGGTCATAACAGGGTTGTCTTTGTTCTTCTGTTTATAGAGACTCAATAATAAAGACTTGAAGAACATAGGGTGATCAGATTTGAATTATCTAGGGACCTGTTTATTCCAACAACTGGAACATAGGTTGGGATTTGAAAACTGAGCTTAGCTAATACCAGCTATGCATCTATCCTTATGGTTCAATTTTTCTGTGATGGTGGGTGCAACTCTGAGAGAGAAGAAATGAAAAACTATGACATAGCTTCCAGCATGCCAGGGATACACCACTTTTCAGTGGCTGCACGTGATTGACTCAGTCCTACCACGTTTAGGAAAGAGAAGATAATACACTCCAGTTATTTTATAGGAAAGAGGCTAGACCACATTACAAAACAGTAATGAAAGATCTTCATCTTTTTATGAAAAATATGATGTCTGCATATTAAAATATGGTTCTCTATCATCTCAAAATATAGTTATGCCTTGACTTTATGTTTCATTAAGAATTGTGAGAATGGAAGACACCGAAGAAAAAAGGCCTTCTAGACACAACAGAATTGATACATATATGAACTCAGAAAGACAGAGGCAGCATGCACAGATCTGGACCAAATGACATCTCAGTGTTAAGAGAGGAAGTGAACACAAGCCCTATTTATAACCCAGAAGCTAGCTCTAACTACTAAGAGCTCACAAATGAAAAATCACTTTTTTTCCCCAGTGAAGTAATACTGGAAAAACAAGCCACTCTTCAGGGCAGGTCCCCTGGTTAGCAACAGATGACCAATACAAAATGAACTCAGTGGTGTTTTGGAGGTGTTGGGGTGTGTGTGTGTGTGTGTGTGTGTGTGTGTGTGAGACAATGCTTAATGTGTTTTATTTGATTGTTGTTTTGGATTTGTTTGGTTTGGTTTTTTGTAGCTGTACAGATACTTTGCTTATAGAATATCATTTCTGATTTTGTTTGTAATGGGTTTTCTGTGTATGCAAATGTGTGTGTTTCGGCATCTGTTTCTTTGGTTCTTTTATTTTTCTGTTTGGTTTGTTCTATTCTGGTTTATTTTTTTTTTAATCTTATTTTATTTTTAGCTACCTGTTTGAATTCTAATGAGAGAGAAGAAAGGGTGTGGATTTGGGTGCGTGGGAAGTGGAGAATCTGGAAGGGGGTAGTTGGGAAGGAGGGAAACCATGATCAGAATATATTGTATGAAAATGCTCTGTTTTCAATAAAATGAAAGAATTGTGTCGCTTGGTCACTTCCTCATGCTAATATAAAATACATCTCTTTACATTACTTGGTATTTAAAATAGTTTCTCAATGTTAATCATAAAAAGCTATAAATAAATATACAGAAACCAATTAACAGTACTACCTTTATTTGTGTAGGTCATTTAATAATAACCACTGCTTGATAAGCTGTATTGGAACAAGAGAGAAGAGAAAGCAAGAACCCAATGGGAACATTTAAGCAAGAGAGTTAGTGGCTAAACAGGACCCAGACATGCTTAGATAAGAGTAGCATTCATAAAGGATGCACCAAGGCTCTCAGCCCTTCTTGAATAATACAGTCATTCACAGAGCTACAAAATAGACAAAATCATGATGTTCTGGATCTTCTCTCAAAATATTGATTATATCGATCTTATATGTAGACCAGGCAACAATATATAATCTTCTGATATGATTCTATTGCATATCCCACCTTAAGAAATGTTTCTTTGAACTTTTTTTAAATGTACAAAGTGAAATAGAATTAAATTGCATTATTTATTGTCCTAAACAATTGTAGTAGGATCCCCGATTTTAATGACTATGGCAATCATTTTTCTCTGATTCTTTGACAGATTATTATGTCCTGGGGTCTGTGGGGTTCATAGGTCACATGTTTGCCTATGGACCCATCACCATGCCAATGTTTAAAGCAAAAAAGATAAAGAAAACTAAAATGAATTTTCTTTCATATTGATAACAGTGACTATTTAGTTGCTCTATTTTTTTTAACTTCTAAAATTACTTGATAACTTTCCTTTCTGTTTAATCCAGATATAGAACATTCTAAACCCTAGACATTTTCAAATGCTCCTCCCAGTAAACATGGCTCTGTTACAGCCGGAATCATCTGCTCGACTCTGTAGTTGGGACTGGTTTTGAATGCTGGCTCTATTTAATAAACAAGTGACTTTTAACTATGTTTCTCTCCCTGTGCCTCCAGAAATCTGAAGAGAATAGAATACCTGTTTTCCAAAATGGTTGTAGGAACAAACATCTTTCTGTTTCTATTCAGCAAACTTTCCCTCAGCATGACACTATTTCCAGACCGTGTACTTTTCATTGAAGACACAGTAATATGAGTGAGGCAACATTACTTTGCATTCTGGGGAGATGAAGGGAGTAAGTTAGAGGCAAGGAGACAATATCAGCTTCTTATAATAGAAACTGGAATAAAGAAACATGAAGCAAAAGAGTATTGTTGAGAAACACTTTATATTGTATTAAAAACTGAGGGAGCCAAGACAAAAATGATAGAAAGCTATTCAGAGAGACTGGGAGAGGGGTTGTTTGTTTCTGTGATGATGGCTCAGGTGGCCTTGAACTCATCAAGTAGCTGATGATCATCAAGATGTCCTTGAACTTCTGATCATCTTACTTCATACCCAGTTTCTGTGGTATGGGTGATGGATACAAGGGAGTTAAACATGCCATGTAAGCATTATGTCAACTGAGTAACATTGCCAGCCCCAGAGAGATGGTTAACACAAAGACTGTGGAATTAAAGTTTAGCTCAGGTTGCAACAAATTAAAGGTAATAAAATTAAAGAAAAAAAAAAACACTACAGGATCCTCTAAGGGCTCTGCAGTGTGGACGGTGAGAGCAGGTATATAGGAGAAGGAATTGGGAGCCTTCTGGTGACTCCACTTCATGCAAGGGGTAAGTCATGAAGTTTTGGATGGGAAGCCAGAAGAATAAAAGGCCCATGTAGGACAATACTACAGCTGCCCTAGTGAGGTATGGAGATATGGAAAAATATATCCATCAGTGTTTCCAGTGAATCATATTGTGTTATTAATAATAAGTAAGATCCATTCATAAAATGTGCATCGATTTAAGTAAAATTACTATGGTGAGCTCTCAACAAATGCTATTGGAATTGTCGTTCTATCATCGATATTGATAAAGCCTGGGGAGAGCTTTTGCTCTGTCTTTGGCTTGGTTTTGGCAACAAGTTCAGTAGGTAGAGAGGTGACTGCAATCTGTCATCTATTATCTTTCCAAGCTCTTTCCTAACCAGTGCTATGACAGTTCATGAGCCTAGCTAGCTGAGGGTCTCCAACAGAAAAGGAACTACCTATCAGCCCTGATCATCTAAGGGAGAATGTTCTGTCCAACTTTCCATTCCCTAAATCCCCTGCTGTCAATAATACTTCTATTGTCCCTGTAGTTTTGCTTTTCCAAAGTGTTGAAAGTTACAGTGGATTGGTTTTCTACAGTCATTTAACATTTTAAAAAAATGTGCATGGGTGTTTTGCCTGCACATATGACTGTGCAATACCCAAGAAGGCCATAAGAGGACATAGGGTCCCCTAGGACTAAAGTTGCAGATGATTTCAAATCTCCATACAGATGCTAGGAACTCAAACACCAGGTCCTTTGGAAGAGTAGCCTGTCCTCGTAAACACGTACTCATCTCTCAGGCCTCTTGGTTGTTACTTTTATTTCTAAATTTGATGGCCAAATAGAATTCTATTATAGCGACTGGAGCACTTTTACAATGGAACAGTGTAGTTGCAAGATCAAGTTGCAGTTTGAACCATTTCAACATATATTATGGTGCTATGCAGGTTCAACTGTTTCCCTATCAAAATGAAACACATATAGAAAAACAAGGTAAACACCATTTCATAGCACTACCCTTGAGAAGCGCTAGTGTTAAAATGAATGCAAATTTCCGTTCTCTTCTGCATTAGGATACCTGTGAGGAACTGTTTTACAGGCTATATACAAAGGGAAGACTGTTTTAAGTAAGGCAGTGGGGTCTGCCTTAGAAGATATTGTTCAGTTCCAAACCCAAATACTCTGCCTTTCATGTTCAACTAGGTAACTTCTTGGTGTCTTTATTTCTTAGTTTCACTCCCATAAGCTGAAATTACTGTCTGTTTTCCAGTTTAATGAATGTGACCAGTCTCAGAGAAATCTTGCTTTGACACTTGGTTGACTTTAAAAAAGCAAGGCTTCCCAGGCAGATAATATTTTGCTCACCACAGAGGGTTTTTTTTCTTCTCACTCCTTTTTTAATAGGCTGCTTTTCGAAGCAGATTTAGAGACACAGTGAGCTCAAGCACAAGGGCAGAGTGTTCACCTAGAATGTCTCCCTGTTCCTGCAGTGCCTGGTCTCTGGCAATAGCAACATTCCATACCACAGCTGGACTTCTTTGTAATTGAGTCTGTGACTATAGATTATCATGTAAAGTCTGCTGTTCATTCTGTGACCTCATGTAGTATATGTCCTATAGGTTTGGCAAATGACAAATATCCAATATCATAATGTGGTTCCTAATAACTTCAGAGATTTAAAAGCATCCTGTACTGTCTGTTTGCCTTTCCACATTCTCAGTAATCTTTTTACTGTCTCCATAGAATTTTTCCTTTTCTGGACTATCATTTAGTTAGAATAATATAGCATGAACATAGCTTCTTTATATTGGCTTCTTTAACTTTGCAACATGCATTTAGTCTTGCCTCCATGTCATATCTTAATTACTCCTTGAGTGCTGCATAATATTCCAGTATGTCATTGTACCACAGGTTGTTTAAAGTCTCTTTACCTTCTAAAGGATATCTCAATTGCTTCTGAGTTCTAAAAATTACAAATTATAAAAAACCCCTTTGAATAAATAAAAATGAATATACTTTCTAAAGTGCATAGTAAGTGTGTGTTTAGTTTTATTTAAAAAACTGCTTAGCTGTCTTTCAAAGTGGTTGTACTCTTTTGCAATCTCTGAAACTGGATGATAAATTCTCTTCTTCTATTACTAGGTTTCAATGTTGATAGTGTTCTGCATTTTATCCATTTGAATGGATAAGCATGTAATAGGATCTCATTATTGTTTTAACTTTCATTTCACATGTATATGAATAATATGAACACAACATGGATATTTAAATAACATGCTTTTTTGATACCTGTATATCTTATTTGATGGGATTTTATTATTTTTGCCTACTTTTAAATTGAGTTCTTGTTGAATTTTAAGAGTTCTTTGGATATTTGGCTAAGCATCCATTATCAGCTATGTCTTCATAAATATTCCAATTTTTGTATTGTACTTCCATTCTTTTAATAGTTAACATTTTTCTTTTAACTGCAGAGTTCTATAAAGGAAGGACAAAAATTTTGATATTATTATTTAGAAGGTACATTGTCTTCTCTCTTCCTGGTTTTCTCTGCTCTAGAGGACTGGGCTGCCATGACTTCCTCTGGCACAGTAATTCCAGTAAAATGAAATGAAATAGACTCAGAGAACTCAAAGTTAAAGCCAGGAGAGTTGTATTTAGATCATTTCTTTCTTTATTTGGTTAACTGGGACAAGGGTCTGTCAATCTTACTTAACTGTTCAAAGAACCAGCTCTCAGATTTGTCGATTCTTTCTTTGTTTCCAGTGTTTCTATTTCACTAATTTTTAGTCTATTGTTTCTTAAATTTTTTAATTTTTTAATTTCTTGAAATACAGTAGAATTGGGTTTGGTTTGTGCTTGTTTTTTGTTTTTCTAAATTCTTGAGTTACAAAGTTAAGTCATTTATTTGTGCTTTTCCTGACTTTTAAGTATAGGATCTTAAAACTATAAATTTTTCTTTTAGGACTGTTTTTAAATATGTTTAGGAATGGTGTTGTGTTTTCATTTTCATCTAGTTACAATATTTCTTTATTATTATTATTTAAAGAATATGCAGAAAACAAACATTTAGTGTGTATATTTGACTATACCTTAGAGCTAGGGACAGCAACGGATACAACTGCTCGACTCTGTATTCTTAAATCCTCTCCATGTGAAGGTTTCAACACTGCAGGTTACAATGTTGAGGGGCAAGTTCCTGCTGGACATTTTGTAGTTTTAAATATACTCATATCCTGTTTTTTTTTTCCTTAAAGAAATTTGCCATTCTCTTCCTTTTGATGAATTCTTTTGATTATTTAAAACGATGTGATTCATCTCTATGGGCAAGTAAATGCTTTTTATAGAAGTATCAAGTTTCTGAATCACATTCCCTATAAGTAAAATAAAACAAAAGAGCATCATTTACTCAAATGAGTGCGAGCTGATGGTGTTTCCTGGCCAACCTGAAAGTGACTCCCTTCCTCCTTGAGCTCAAACACATGTCTTCTATATACACATTGAGTAGCAGTCAACTCTTTATGGCTTATCTCTACCAGGCATAACAATAATAAAGCAAGGAAATATTTTGGAATACTAATGAAATGGTTTCTCAGAGCCATGAAAAACCTAATTTTGAACTATTCTTATAAATTTTTTTGCAACTGTTTCTAAAACAAAATACCCTGTATAACTTGAATATATCCAAATATCCATGTATGTTTTATGAATGGAAAAGGAGGAGAGGAAAAGAAACTATGTTACCACACTTTGGTTCTGCATTTCTCTTTTATTTTATCTCTGGGTAAAAGAAAAGAATGAGGACAGAAGCAGTGAGATGCCTTAGAGAGGATATAAAGACACCATGGCATTGAGAATCTATGTAGATCCTACTGAGACCTTTCAACTTTTGAAAAGACTCTACTTTAAATACCTGGGGTGAGGGGCATGCTTTTTTTTTTTAAATCATGATCATAGAAGACCCAGAAACTGAGATAAAACATTAAAAAAAACAGCTACACTGATTTGGTTCTCCACTGGTCATTTGTACAAATTTTGAAAAATGTATTTTCTTTCCAGTGGATCTCACTAAAAAAATTGAAAATAATGACATGTGGGTTACCATTGCTACTGTGAAGCAAGTTCATCACTTTAGTGATAAATCATAATTAAAGACAGCAGTTATGAGTTTATCTGCATTTCTCACATGTGATATTCCAGCGTTTTCTTGCTTGTCTGTCAGGATATGGGGGTCAAAGTGGTGATGAGTGGGGAGAAGCACCTAAGAAGATAGCAAATCAAACTGTTCGGAATTAAAAGTTGCTAGTGTCCTGATATGGCTCCCCACCCAAAACCCAAAACCAAAACAAGCAAAACAAACAAAAAGTTCTGAGTGTGACCTTATTGGGGATATAATCAATAAAGACGAGGCTGTACTGAAGTAGGGTAGACACTTAGTGCGGCCTAAATGGTGTTGCTATAACAAAGGACAAGAAGCACATACACAGAGGACAATCCCATACCCTCACAGAGGGAGAAAATTAACCTGATGTCTTGCTTTAAATTACCCAGTTAATTGCTTTCTGTTACAGCAGCTCTAGAAAACTGCCACTGATCTCACTGGCTGCTCTCTTCAACAAAACTAAGACGTTGGACGTGGTGGCTTGAATATACATGACCTAGGAAATGGCACTATTAGGTGGTGTGGCCTTGTTGGAGGAAGTGTATTACTATGGGGGTGGGCTTTCAGACCTTCCTCATAGCTGCCTGGAAGACAGTAGTCTTTTGTTTGCCTTCGGGACACAATGCAGACCCCTCAGTTCCTCCAGTGCCAAGCCTCCCTGGATGCTGCCATCCTTCCTGCCTTGATGATAATGGACTTAATCTCTAGAAGTGTAAGCCAGTCCCAATTAATTGTTTTCCTTTATAAGAGTTGTCTTGGTCGTGGTGTCCCTTCACAGCAATGGAAACCCCAACTAAGACACTGGGAAAACTAAACTGTCAGGAGGACATCAAACTGTATCAAAAGATATAAACACCAGTGATAAGGAGAAGGAGAAAGTCAAGTCAAGCAAGAGGCGCGCTATACGGCTTTGTTAAAGTCTATCCTTATAAACATGTAATTTGAAAATTATAGGTGTAAATCTCCATAATGTAGAGAATTGGCTGTTAAGACCATCAGACTTAGGTGGGAAATTGCTGTAATCCCGGAGGACAATGGAAGATTTCTTTCTAGTCCTATCTTCAGGACTTATTTTGACCTTAACTTTAAGCACATTAAGTATAATTTTCTCTCCTTTCCCTTCTCATTGTGCCTTCAAACTTAGTAAATCTCAACAAATCACAAGTTACTTTAAGGTGAGTTTTCCTTGCTTAATGCTGTTCGGAGGAACGATGGTATCCATGCATTTGTAACACCGTTTACATATCACCTCGGGTCCCTGTTTCTAGGTGAGTTACTGATCGAGCCTTTTAAGTTAAAAGGCTTTACTACCCATGTGGGTTTTATCTCCATCTACTCTACTTATTCTATCACTAATATTGCTGTTTACTCTTATCCAGTTTTCCTATGCAGATTTTAGTTATATTTTGCTTACTTTCTCATCTTATATCTGTCTTAAAATCAAATGGAATATATTTAAAAACTTAACTTGGAAGAATTTTTTTGTGTAACAGTTGTTATTGAGCACCTCCTGTGTGCTAAACATTGTTTTCCTCATTAGAAATACACCAGGCTCTTGAGGGCTATTTTGGAAATACTCAGTTTATAACATCCTTGAGGTTACTAACATTTTTTCTAGAATCTTCCTACATAAATGTATATTCTCTTATGTTGTGATTAATATGCCTTTGTTAACTGTTCTAGTATTAAAATTCTGTATCCTGAATTTGATTCGGCCATGGCTTAATTTTTTAGCTAATTATATTTAGAATGTGTCTGATGAAGCGCATGTCACTGAAGGAGTTGAAAACAAAAGCTCTACATATGTTTTTTTATTTGTCAGGGGGTTTCTTCTTAACCTAAATGAGCAGCTTTCTGTAGATAGAGGTATAGGCATTACATATAGACTATAGATAGCAGCTGGGAAATATGACTTTGTAAGAAACTCTTCTTAGTTTTACTGACTTCTTTCTAGTTCTCTTTACCCAATCTTACAAATGGCATGACTGTGCCCAACTTTAAATCAATCAGTTAAGCACATGACAAAAGCCACTTTGCCCAAAGCAAGTTAGAGGAAGAACACTTTTCAAATAATGAGTTAAGTGTATTGAAACTAGCAGGATTTCTGCATTAAGGGAAAACAAAACTGAACATTTCAGAAACACCTAGGAATTGAGATCCATTTTATTTCACCACCAGTCCACTTTTCTAATTACTATGCCTACCAGTCAAAGCATGCCTTATGGTGACTCTACCTGGGGACTCTCAGAATCTAGAGAGCTCCTCAAGGTAAAGTCTCCCATGAACCACTGAGCTGTGTAGCCTACCTCTTTTAGAGACTCAGTTGTCTTTGTTTCCTCATGGAGCTTCTTCCATTTGATTCCTTTTGCATGGAAAAGATACAAGGATACTCAAAAACTTAGTCATTCTTAGGAACAGGTAAACATACCGCTAAGACAAATGATTAATGCAAAATTTCTTTACCACCAATAGTTTCTTCCCTCATATCAGTAGAGAGTGAGTACAGTCTTAGGAGAGTTGGCAGAGAAAAACAGCCATTGAAATTAATGGGCATGTATCAGCCAGTCATTGTAACCTTGTGTCTAGTTGAAATACCATGCACAAGGTACTTATGTAAGGCCCCCACAAATGGAGGACCTCACCCAAGCCTCGGGAATTCGAGGCCACCCATTAACTGCAAGACACCAAAGTTGATGTAATCAGCAAGAGGCATATTTTAATCAGTATACTGAGGTCAAGACCTGTAGCCCACGCAGAGGCAATGGGGTCTGACCCTGGGGCTTTGGAGACAGAGAGAATCTAAAGCCCAAAACCACAACTGGGGGGGGGGGAACCACAACCCAGGGGGAGTAAAGAAGGGCTATTGGAGAGCACCTGTGGAAAGTCCCAGCCCATTATTCAGTTTGTGACAGGGTAAAAGGAACAGGCTATTCTCTAAGAGCCTATATGTAATCAGCCATCTATCTTGTGGTCAGCCAAGTTCCTGGTATCCAGGGTGCACAGGCACGCTAACTTGAACTCCCAGCTCAAACCCTATTTAATCTATCATCTATTTTGTCTTGTGGATAGCTAGTTTCCTAGTACCCAGAGCGCAGAACAAGCTGATCTGCACTCTTGACTCCATCTCTGGAAGGTTTAAAAATTTTTAACTCTTTCACTTACAGCTCATAACTTTGTTGTCATGTGTGTGTGTGAGGAATACTTTGTGCTGATTATCTAATTTATATTAATCAAATAAACATTGTTTCTTTTTTAAAAAAAAAACTAAAATTGCATTCAATATAGTTCAAGGATTTTTATCTGGGTTCTAGAGGGTGGGAGTTGGGCAGGATTTTTACTGTAAGCTCATTGGTAAAGTCCTTTAGCTGCAGCCAGCTGATTTGTATATGGTACCTGAACAAAGTCTTCAAAGACAGGAGGTTTTCACCTATATGTGAAGTCTGTGAAGCTTGGAAAGCTCTTCCCCCAGACTTAGACATTTGGAAGTAGAAACACTCCTTATGTGTTTCTGGGTTACTCGTTTGCGGAAGTTCAGCTTTTCATTTTGCCTTAGAGTAAGCAATGCTGGTTATGTGCATCCGTTTTAAAATAGAATCCCTGAGGGAGTTTTTACTCCAGCCGGGAGCACAAAAATCTTCTCCCACAGCCCCTTTATAGATCAGCAGATTGAATCCCAGAGAAGATAAGGTAGAGTCTTAAAAAAATCATGCAAGCTTTTAACAGCCTTGCCAGGAGTAAGGCTGAGATGAATGTAATTTTCATCGTGGCATGTTTTCCCTACATCTTCATGAGGGTTGCAGGAATAAACATCTTAAATATAGAATTATTCCCCCTTTTCATTAAGAGTTCTTCCACAAGAGTGTGTTCCCTTGTCTCTATTAAGCACAATGGAAGAGTCCTGTGCCTTTAAAATCTGTTTAATTAGAACACAATTTAACACGTAATGGATCCTGCTTCTCTAGGGTGAAACACCATTCTGTTCTGATGCTCTCAGCCCAAGGCATTTCCTATTTGTTTGATTTAAAGTGGGGTTGAAGGGGCAAATGGCCCTGCGAAGCTTTCAGATGAAGTCCCATCCAGCTCTAGGCAGATGCCGCAATCTAATCGCTGCAGTCCCTTCAGTCTTTGATAATTATCGATAAATTGGATGCTAGATACATAGCAGTGCATCCGGAGAGGAGGATGTGCTGATGTCTTCTAGGGGTGACTCTTTCTGCTTGTCAGCAGGATGGAGGAGTGAGGACAGCTTGGCCCTGTTTGTCAGGAGCAGAAAGTGTGCTGGAGAAAACTAACTCCTGGGCAAGGGAGGTGTCAGGAAGATGGATTACCCTAGGAAGCCAAGCCTGCTCTCCCCCGTGGGCAGCAGCACACTTAGATATAATTTGCCAGCTGTCTGTCTTGTCCTAGAGAGTCTCTTGTCTTTTCCTCCTTTACGATGCTGCCAGCAGCCAGCCTTTGCAGTGTAGATCTAGCCTTCTGCGCAGTGAAAAAGGTGCAGGGCCTCCCAGGATGGGGAAACACTCCACCTCAGGGTTGTCAGCTTCTGCATCCTATTAGCATAATCAGGAACTCTCAGAGTACCTACCTTGTGGGGAAACCTCTTTCAATGGGCACCTTATTAGCGAATGATCCTGTTATGTGAATGAAAGGCTGATTGTACCCAGAGGTGAGCTAAGATGAGGCCCGAGATTACTGAGTGAATCAATCTTCTGCCCTTTGTATGTAGACTTGAGATGTAGTGTTACAAGTGGCATTTGGAAAAGAAAAAGGCTCTGGGGAAACCGTACAATAGACTGGAAATCATTCCATTTTTCTTGCAAAAGGGAATTTAGGGCATATTACCTGGGCGACTGTTTTGAGAGGAAAGAAGCCTAGGTGTATGCATTGTGTGTATGCGTTGCCACCTCACACTGTGAGACAGAAGCTAGTCACTGGGGTGGCTGAGTCACTCTTTGGTCCCAGCCTGTCTCTTTAAAACCACTGAGATTGTCCATACAAAGGGTCTTAGCACAATTCCTCAGCTCTGTGAACTGGAAGTTAGTAAGGATGCTAGAAACAATGGCTACCGTCTTTTCTACAGGAGTAAGCAGGGCATGACTCTACCATGTATAAGTTATCTGCACAATGTAAAGGCAAGGGTTGTAGGTTGATAGAACCAACTGTGGTAATGTTGCCTCATTGGCTATTGCTATGAAGCCCATTTCTGTGGTTGCTGTTACATAGTTTTCTTTTAAGACATGGGACAGTGTCTTACTCTGTAGCCCAGGCTGTCCTGGAGTTCGATCTGTAGAACAGGCTGGATTTGAACTTGCAGCATCCTCTTGTCTCTGCTGACAAACTGAAAGGTAGGATTTTGCCTAGCTTCTCCCCGCCCTTCTTTTTCTCATCGTGTTTTCAGTCCCCCCATAAGACCAGGCCAGAAGCCCATTTCATTAACATATTCCCTAGCCTTGGTGATCCAGGAGGGAAGAACATTTAACTGAATTGTTGGCCTAATTAATCTATATCATGACGCCAGAATGTCTGATGCTCTGGCTGTTCTTACTCTCTCTCAGATGTAGGCAGGGAGCTGAAGTCTATAGAGAACAGTAAAGTAGGAACCAAAACACAGATGTCTCAGTGGGAACAAGCTGCTTGCTAGCACTGTCAGCTCAGTATCTCTGAGCATACAAAAGGAAGGCTAAAGAGGCTGATTCTTTGTGATACCACTGGGATATGCTACCTGTTCTTATTTCAGTGGCTAAAGAAATTAGGTTAAAAAAAAAAAAAAAAAAAAAAAAAAAGCAAAACAAAGTTAGCTTAAAAACACTCTTAAAATTACCCCGGGAAAAGTAAACTCACCATGTATCCCTTTATATGAGTATTTGCCTAATTGTAAAGGATTGTCATAGCACTCATTCACATTAAGTTTCATTCTTCTCCAGTGTGAATTGTGTTCTGTGTCAACCATTAATGCTGTGGGGCTTGGCACAGAGAGGCAAGGTGTTAATTGAACAAAAAACAAAATTCTTTCTCCATGCCCTAACTCATACACCAACTTAACAGTCAACTGTGCTTATTAACGTGTCACTGGGTTTCAGTAGGTACTAGGTGTTCAGACACAACTCGTGTTCTCTAAACAAGCTCCCCTTAGACTATGGTTTAAGCCATCCACACAGCCCAAATCTGGCAGATAAAAAGCAGACAAACTCAATGATTAAATAGTCAATATGTCATGAAAGCTCTAGTCATTCACCAAAGGAAAGAGAATCTGCTTAGCTTTGTTACTTACTAGCAGCTCTCTAGATTGTCTTGATCAAGGCCATCTTGATCTGAAGTGATGAGCAACAGCCACATATGAGCTAGCTCGTGTTGACTTAGGAACAGGGGAGTGTTCGAATTTCAGTAGCTGAAAAGACTCTTCCTTTGGTAGAACACGTTGATCTGACAGTGGTAGACTATGGTCAGTAAGAGAAAGCTGGGCTTTCCGCAGCTCAAGTCAAAAGGGGCAGGGAATGGATGGCTTCTGGGGGGGGTGGGGTGGGGGGAGACAATTTCCTTCAGAAGTTCTAGTCCTGGGATGCTGCCCATATTCCAGCCAATGGCCCCGTGCATGTACTGGCAGCGTGAAGTGGGCTCAGCGGTTTGAAAAGGAATGCATAGAGTTGGAAGGGGAAAGTGGTGGTGGCATAAGCGAAGTTAGAAAGGGGGAAGAAGAGAAGGACTTGGTCAAAACACATCCTATGCACGCATAGCATCCTCAAACAACCCCCAAACCAAAGGAAACTGAAAAAGTACTTAGCATTAAACAGAAACTGACTTTACTTAATTATTCTCAGAGAAGTACATGAACACCTAGAAGATAATCAGAGAAGAAACATAAAGACTATTTTATATGGTATGAGTTGAAAACCAAGGCGTAAAAACCTCTTGGGAATTCGGCCAGCTCATGTGGCAGGAGAGTGTTAGAATCGGAAGAAGAACCTGCATTGGCCTGCTTATGACTCTAGAGGATAGTGTCATTATATGGCAGGCAGCGTTGTGACCCTTTGCTACATTTTCATTCCGTTCAGTTCACCCCCCCACCCCCAGCTCTTTAGTCTTTGAGAAACATTTTGAGATTATTATTAAGGCACAGAATATTGACTAAGAGAGTTGGTTTACTATCTTAAATTTGTGTTCAAAAGGAGCTCATTTTTTTTAAAAACTTGAAAATCCATATCGATTATGCCCGCCCAAGTTAAATGTTTTTTAGGTTTGAATGTGTAGAAAATCTTCATATTTTTTGCCTATTGAGCATTTCAACATTAAAGTGCATCCTCTTCTCCCATTACCTTACAGTTGGCTCACTTTCAGTGCCACTTGCTCTCTAGCCGGAGAAATTCTTTCAGTCATGGGTACCACATCGGAATGTCTTTCATTTAAGATGACAGATCCAATATACTGTATGGGTGAGAAGTGCAGATAAGAGTAATCAGATCTCATGCTTCAGGGAATAAACTGACTACCTGGGATGGTCAGGAAGGCTTTTTCCCCACAGAGACACAAGCCAAGTACAACATCCAACTTGCTACTGTGCTAATGTTGCCTCATTGAATCTCATTAGATGCAGGGCATAAAATATGACCTTGTTCTAGTAAGTGCCTTATGTGATGGGATTCATACATGGAAAACTCGTTCATAAGGAGCAAAAAATAGATATCAGAGATTTGTTGACACAAAAGAAAGATGATTTCTTAAAGATAAACTACTTACAATCTTCCCATATTTTTTTCCATGGGCCTGAAAGTGCTTTCCGAAACTGAGTTCATTAATCCTCATGAATATTTTGTCACATCAATTCTATTGCACAGGTCCAATCTGAAAAGACAGATCCATCCTACTTTCTTTAAGAATTATTTTTCATTATTGCTTATGACTGTGTATGTGTGTATGGTCTCTCTTTTAGTCAGTCACTCTCACTCTCCCTCTCCCTCCCCTTTTCCCTTCCCCTTCCCCACCATTTTCCTTCCCTCTTCTGTCTCTCTGTCTCTGTCTGTCTGTCTCTGTGTCACTGTGTCTCTCTGTCTATCTCTGTGTCTCTGTCTCTGTCTGTGTCTCTGTCTGTCTCTGTATCACTGTGTCTTTGTGTCTCTGTGTCTCTGTCTGTCTCTGTCTCTGTCTGTCTGTCTCTCTCTCTCTCTCTCTCTCTCTCTCTCTCTCTCTCTCTGTGTGTGTGTGTGTGTATGTGTGTGTGCTGGTATGTGAGTATCAAAGCATGTATGTGGAGGTCTGAGGACAACTTTTGGAAGCCAGTGCTCTCCTTCCACACTTACAAGTCTCCAGTATCTAACTCAGCTCATCAAGTGTGCACAGCAAGTGCTTTCATCCAGTGAACCTTCTTGCTGGCCCTATCCTCCTAATCAGTAAGTCCTTTAGTACAGTTTTTACGGTATTCTAAACATGTTTATTACCTTGATAGCTCAATAGAGATTCTATTTCTAAGACTATCAGCTTGATAGTTTCCCACTGAAACTACACTTCTTGGCTTTTTTTGTAGACTATAGAGTCATTTTATTCTTAAAAGGGGCCCCATTTCATCTTACTCTATTGTCATTTTGGCCATACATTTACATAGGTGACAAAGATGGCCCCTCCTTGGGAATAAACATGGTTCTATATAAGGTCAGAACAAGGTTTTTTCTTTCTGCCTTTTCTCTCTCTACTTCTGCTTTTAATAACATATGGTCCTGAAACACAGACTCAAAAATCAGAGCCTACTAGTGGCTCAAGACCACCCTTAAAGAAATCTCTCTGGTTCTCATAAGCTCTGTGACCTGGGTCTCAGAGGGTCCGGCAGGGTTACCATTTCTCTCAGCTATTACTTTTTTCTCTCTCTGTCTGTGCCCTTTTTCATCTTAACTAACTCTCCCATCACATTCCACCCCCAGCCCATTCTCTCTCTTACCATTACAGCTGCTTTTAATAGTATAACAAAGCTAAATGGAACTTCTCACATCCAGCTCACTCACATGTGACCCTTCCAAAAAAATCTAAAGTGGGACTCAAGTACATGCAAAGTGGGGATTAGACAATGCCCTGTGCCAAGTGGGTAAGAGTTGAACTGTTTCTCAAGTAGACCTGAGTATAGCTCAGGATGCCACTCCAAAGCTAGGCTATGAAGATTCCTCTCTGTTTACTTTGGTCTTCATATAGACTTACCACCTTGGCTTGGGTACAATAAAACCTAGTCTGATTTATGGTTTGTTTGTAAAGCCTTATCAGTTGTCATTTAGAGAGACTTGGTTATGTTCTACCTCAGGGATAAATAAATCCTTTTGTGACTTTTGTTCTGTTGAACTCTGGAGTGCTGTGGAGATGTCATAAAGTATGCTTGTGAATCACAAGATTTTCTGGATAAATCTGGAGTAAGTTATGCTGATCCTGAAAAATGATAGGATAAGAAGTTACAACCCTTTTGACTATCCATATTTTAGTTTCTATGTATATTTATGATATTTTCTAATTTTTTGGATCAAAACAGTTCTAAATTTGTTGACATGTGATTTAATGAAATGCCAGGTATAAAGGGATGTGTGGGTATTTATGAAATGTTTAGATATTTATTTTGAACACTGTTGCCCTAGATACAGAGGAGACAGCACTTATACACAGGGTGTGAATAGGGCCTTCCTAGTTTTGATACATAAAGGATGCTAAAGTGATAAGAAGCAACCAACCATGTGCACCTGGTCTGTATATTCAGTCTAGCATAGCATCCACTGAGAGAAACTGATATATTTATTGGTAGTTCCTCTTAATAAAAAAAATACCATGAGATTCCCATTTCCCAAAATTCATTGCTTTCGGCACCTGCCCTGTGGTATAAAAATGAGTGGTAAAAATTAAGAAAAAGAGTGAATGATGGAATGACAGTAGTTTTCAACAGTTTTCTTGCTTTCTTAGATATTCACAGTGCATATTAGTAAATTAATGGTTCGCTTAAGTCTTGTAATAAATATCCCCTTTTTAATTTTATTTAATTCAAGGCTTTCCAAATGCATTTGACCATTCATTTGTACAGCATTCATTGTATTCATTGATAGAATATTTATTAAAATCCCGCTCTTGGGAACACAGCCTGGCAAATTCTACACTGGGGAGACAAACTGAGATAAAGAGAATCTAGCTAAGTAACAAAGTGCTTATTTGCATTAGTGAGTTATTTTATTTTATGCAGAATGCCTTTTCATGTGCATTTCTGAAGAACATTAGAATCACATATAAGTGATTTCTAAGGAAGCAATCATTTTTGGAAAAAAATCAAATATTAAGTATATGTTTAAAAATTCAAATTCTACATCTCCCCTCCTGCTCTACCCCTCCAGTCCAGCCATTCTTCTCTTCAGTGCTCCATTGATGGTAGATCAAATTTCCATCCAGCTCTTCAAAACATTCTTCATGTAATATAAAAACACACTTGATGTTATAGAGGGTATATAAACCTACTTCTGAATAGCTGGCCAATATTGGCAGTAGAAACATAAAAAGAGGAAATACAGCAATGTTTCTTTTCTTTCCAAAAGGAAGTTATCCCTTGACAATGCCATGTATAATATAATATAATATAATATAATATATATTGTAGTCATACTTATTTTTCTACCTTCTGTTATCTTCCTCCCACACCTACCAACCCTCCCTCCTCCAGATGTCACATCCCCTTTTAATTTTTACTTCATGACCCTAGACTTGCCAATCACATGAGCAAGGATGTGGAGCTATTGACTGGAAAATGATTATCTCATGTGTGTCTATGCCAGTAAAGACAATGGCTTCCTTTTCCCCAAACTGCCTGGGTCTTCAAGGAGCCCCTCAGTATCCATAATGAATGTTTAAGGGCTTTGTCTTGTCTAGATCCTCTGCAGACAACCACAGCGTAGCAGCTGGAATGAGCTCCTGAACGCTCTAAAATCTAGCTAAGAAAGAACTACTATGATCCCGACCATATTTGAAGTGACTCAGAGAGAAGGACCTAGAGATTGGTCTTGCCTTTGTGTAGAAGTCTGCTTGAGATTTAAAAAGAAGTGTTTCTGATTGTTTCTCCTACCTATCTGATTCCATTTACTAAGAAGTTATGGTTTGAATTATTCCTTCTTATTCTGGCTTCTCTGTTTCCTATTTGAATTTGTTTTTTTCCTTTGTAGAGTTTGAGCATTATAAAGCTTGGCTTCCTTTGAGTGAAACATTCATTAAAGGACAAAGAACTGTGGAAACGATGCCATTGACCAAGAGAGAATTAAAGGCCAACCATGGCCCTTCAGTCCAGAGTTGTTTTACTATACTTTATTAAAAACTAGCCACAAGGCAAAGCGATCTTGCATGGGGAGGTTCAGATTTGTTGCAAATGCCTGTAAATAAAGATCATACTCATACTCGCCAGGAGCAAAATGTCCTGGGGCAAGGCAAGAAATTACCTAAGATGATGTGGAATTCTGTCATTAGATTTTATTCAGATTAAGTTGGATTATATATTTTTTTATTCTATAAGAATATAGTGTCCGAGATTTTCTTTAAAGACTCAAGATTCCAGCTTTTTATAAAAATAATGGCCTGTGACAATTCCAATAGCTATCAAAGTTCAGTTATCTGAAAATCTGCTGCACATATGGCCCACTAGGAAAATAACTGTATGTTGTTGACATCTCTTGTTGCCATGAAAAAAAAAAAAAAGTAGAGTTTGGCTGATGCTGTGAAAAATGAGAAGTATTTATAAGCCTAAGATGTCAATTTTCTAAATTAATTTCAAATCACACACACACACACACACACACACACACACACACACACACACCACATGCTTGCCATCACCTTTATACCCCACGAGCTCATATTAAAAAAATCACTCTATGATTTATGTCTAGGCACTACATTTATAAAATAGTGAACATATGAGGTTGTTATAGACTGACATGTATAAGTATTGGCCGCCACTAGTACTATAATTTTTCCTTAATGTACTAACACCTCAGTGACATAGAAGGAAATTTTGAACTATATAAAAATTCTCTTCATGAGATCAGCATTTGTGATAGCGTTAAACTGCCTATGAACCATTAACTGCTGGGGAGGAATTATTCCTACTGTTTGCCTGGAGGATGCTTCTTCTTATTAAAGTGTGTAAGATCTATGTATCATAAAATGACATGCAGTGAGTTTCCTCCTCCTGTATTTATTTCTATTAAACAATTCACTGCTTGCAAACATGTACACATGCATATATCTATGAGATTTCCTGCACAGTAATTATATCCTGTGGTGTCACAAGGGTGTTGTTATCTTTTTTTTTTCTAGCTTGTTACATTTTGTTAAATTTTGGAGGAAGCTTGAAAAATTAATTAAAATCAACTTGTGTCTCTACATTTCCTTGCAGTGGGGGAATGCAGAAGAGCAGGAGCTGATTGGATACATACGAGGCAGACACTTGTTCTTGAAAACGATTGGGGCCTGACCAGATTCTATTTAGAGTACTGTAAGGGGAGGGCTTAATAGCTAGCTGCGGTGATACATTTATTAAGATTACAAGTTGCAAAAATTGGTGGTTGAAGATAACAGGGAAGATGACAGCTAGCCCGAGATATTAGAAACAGGGAACTATCTAAATTCAGCACAGCCTGGAAGAATGCAAATGAATATAACCAAGGCATAGGGGAATAATAAACTAAACAGCAGATCCACTTTAGCTGATATGCTTGGAGAGGCAAGCAGTGTGGCTGCTGAGCTGGCCAGGCACCTAGGAAGAACTCTCTGACACATCCTTCTCTGTTTACTTGGAGATCACAAAACATACAAGCTTTTTCCTCTGCCTAGAAATGCCTTTAATTTGCATATAATTTTTAAAATCTATTATAGACTAAGTAATAAAAGATGAGGACACACACTATATATCTATAGTGTAATCCACCAGGAAGCTGAAGTGGAAGGACTAATTATGAGTTGAAGGCCAGCCTATGCCATGTAGTAAGATCCTGGAGAAACAAAAATAAAAAGTGGAAATGGGAGGTGGAGAAGGAGAGGGAGCAGGAGAAATTATTCTTCCATTCTACCGTGTAGCCACACTCTAGGCAAAGAAAAATTGAATTAAGGAAACTAGGTATCTTAGTTAAGGTTTCACTGCTGTGAACAGACACCATGACCAAGGGGCAATGCTTATAGAGGACAACATTTAATGGGGTTGGCTTATAGGTTCAGAGTTCAGTCCATTATCATCAAGGTGGCATTGTCCAGGCAGACATGAGACTGGAGGAGCTGAGAGTTCCACCTCGGTTAGGAGGTAGCTAGGAGAAGACTGAGGTCCAGGGATCTAGGATGAGGATCTTAAAGCCTGTGACCACAATGACACACTTCTTCCCAAAAGGCCATACCCACTCCGAGACCACACCTCCTGATACTGCCACTTCCTGGGTCAAACATATTCAATCCATCACACTGGGGTTTGCTCCATCATTAAATTCTTACCCTGTCTGTGGTTTTGAATAGGACTCTTAGTCTCTGAGTCTTATACATAAAAAGGAAATAATAGTCATAGCTCCATGGGATAAAGGATAAGTGATAAAATGACCTAGTTTGAAATATGTGACATTTTGAATAATTGAAGTTTGGTTGTTGAGTCAGATTTCCGAAAAAAAAAAAAAAAAAAAAAAAAAAAAAAAAAAAAAAAAAAAAAAAAAAAAAAGCAGAGAAAACACTACTATACAAATAAGAGAATAATAAGCATAGGAAGTGCATTGTTTTATGTTAGAGGCAAGGCCAGATTCATAGATGAGCAGTCTGTGTGGGTGCACAGGGCTCTGCCTGCAGAAGGGTTGTGCTCAGCTTAATGCACTGCATCACAGCCTTGAACTGGTCCTCAGCACCATCCAAGATTGTGATGTTGTTTGGAGTCTGGCTTAATATCACTGTAAAATGTTTGCTTCTGCAGGATATAGTCTACATCTCTTCTAGGCCCTACAGGAAACCAAGTGATTATTAGTGTAATAGTGTGCACATGCACAGTGGATCAAATCAGAGGCAAGCTCATTTTGGAAACAGTTGGAACCATGCCCTCTCATGTACCTGCTTCTCACCAGAGACCCCAAATAAAAATGGAGCTAAAGATAAACTAGAAGGCTGGTTCAACGGACATTCAGCAATTTCATTCCAACTTTATGCCCTGAAAGTTAGAACTCTCACAAATTAGAGTATTTTACTGTGCCTATTGAAAAGCTTCTTTCTTTGCCTGCTGTTTCTTACACTTCTTCTTTTTCCTCTTCTGCTTCCTCAGTCTTACCTTATAATATAGTCAGCACTTTAGTTCTGCCTGAAGGCGATCATTACTATTCATTTTATCATAGTTATTTATTAAGGATGTACTTATATGCTGTATAACATGCTAATGGATGCAACTGTGTTCCAGAATTTACTCAGCATGTATTTACTGACTACCCCCGCCCCTTGCTTTCTGACCTCTGATTAAGAATGTACACCTTGTCCTCCATGAACTTCCATTTAAATGTTTGTATGCAAATAACCCTTGTTAAACATTTAAAAGAGAGATAAAAACTTTTGGAATTTAAGAGGCAATCAATCAGTAATCAAAGTTTCACAACGGAAATTCTACTTGATTTGGTCCTTGGAGGATAAGAGTCATTACTGCAGTTAGAAACATTAAAGAAGGCATTCCAAACTATGGGAATAGTATGAATAACTACACAGAGGTGAAAAGGTGTGTCCTTCACTCAGGGAGAAAAGAGGGCAGCCAGAGAAATCATTTAGATATTGTTATGGGAAAAAAGAAAGAGCCCACCCTCACCTCCAAAGTGAGGCACTACCAGTGTAGATTATGCAAATAAGCACCATAGCACACATTTCTGATTTTGTTTCCATAAGCATGGTATTCACCTGTATCGAAAAGCATTGTCTTTCTTCTCCATTTGTAAATTCATTCTACGGAGTAAAATCAATTGACTGTCATTCCCTCCCAATGACAGCAGGCCCCAGAGGAAGGTTTCTTCAGTGATACCTTAAAACTCAGCCTCTCCTGAGAGTTGCTTACTAGCTGATCTCGGGATGCTCTGATGTTTGCTTCTCTTAAGGTCCCAATGAGCTTTCATCAATTATTCAGCTCCTAGGTGCTTACTGGTTGTTCAAAGTCCTTTTGCAAATCAATGTTATTTTATCTTCTTTAAAATCCTTCATCAGGACCACAAGGGCCTTGAAAGTCTCTAGACCCTCTGTGAGAAAATAATAAACCCTGTGCAACAGTGGGAGATGGTGGCCCTTTTTTTTTTTTTCCTCTGACAACTCCACGGCATCTTTGGCTGTCCTTTTTATGTGCTTGTCATTGTGCTTCCCTCCATCAGTCTCATAAAGCATCCTTTCCTCATGCTTGACATATTGATATCATCCCACCACAGATAAAACACAGAGCAGCGTGATTTGGACAGGTGATGGAATTATTTGCAATTCACAGAAATCTCTGCTGGTGTTTAAGACTGGTGCAATATTAAACACATTACTTTCCCTGACAGGCATTTTCATTACACCCATGCTATGCAGGTAGAGAAGCTCAAAGTGAAATCTTGTTTTCCCCTTACTGGGGTCTATGACATAAAAATTTAAAATGTGGGTGGGTGTATATGTATGCGTGTCCTTTCTTCTCTGTGTATCTATCTTTGGAAGATACATAGCCTGCATTTTCTTCAAAGGAGAAGTTGTTAGAGAAACCAACTACCTTTGATCAAACCAAATTTCTTACCCTGTAGTTGGTGGTGTCATATGGGAAGGTTTGAAGAAGCACTCCAAAACAAGACAAGTTTTTAAAACCATGCTCAGAAAAGACCAAGCAAAACCACCAGAAGGTCAATCCACCTTTTAGAGTGGCATACCATGACTGTATTATGGTCTTGGCATAGAGAGAGAATCAAGGTAGCTGATAGAAATGCCTATAGTAATTGAAACAATAGTAGCCACAAAGATGGTGTCACCTAAGAATCTATCTTGCGCAAGAAACTTTCTGTGTTTATAATTCAAATTTTTATCAACATAGATGATTTAATTGCAGAAATGAACTACATAACTGAGGAGAGTAAATAACAATCTGGAGGTGAATTTTCCACATATCATACAACTTAAAGAAGCAACTATCTGTCAAAGTGTGAGAAAAATGCATTGTATATGGGACCAAAAAAGACTGGATAGTTTGTTTTTTTCACTATCCTGAGTAAAAATTTTAGTAAGCTTGTACTACAACATAGCCATGATTGGGATCTTTCTCTCTCTTTCTTTCTTTCTTTCTTTCTTTCTTTCTTTCTTTCTTTCTTTCTTTCTTTCTTTCTTTCTTTCCTTCCTTCTTTCTTTCTTGACCTGCTCGCTACGACCCAGTCCTGCTAACTCTGCTCCAAAGGTCTTCATTCATTTATTATATGTATTATATGTAAGTACATTGTAGCTGTCTTCAGACACCCCATAAGAGGACAAGAGATCTCATTATGGATGGTTGTGAGCCAGCATGTGGTTGCTGGGATTTGAACTCAGACCACCGGAAGAGTAGTCAGTGCTCTTAACTGTTGAGCCATCTCACTAGCCCCGATTAGGCTGTTTCTTAAAAAGCTAAAAGCAGTTTGGATGAATGGCTACTGTGCCAGTGGAAGAGTTGCTTAGCTGACCATGTATAAATAAAATGGGATAAAGGAATCTCCATAGTAAATTTTATAAGGCAAATTCCTCTACTTATCATTGATTCATGTGCATCTATAATGTGTCTATATTTGATTACCTTTTTCATTGCTATAAGAAAAAATCTGACCAAAGTAACTTAAAAATAGAAAGCATTTATTTTGACTCATAGTTGGAAGATATATAGTGGCTAAAGCAGTGAAAACATCTGGAGCTATGAGAACAAGAGGGTGACCAGGCTGCTCATATTGCTTCCTCAATCAGGAAGCAGAGAGTGAAAGAGATGGCAGAGCCCCACGGGAGGGTCGTCTCATATTTGTTTCATCTGGGACACCAGCCCATGGCATCATCTCACATTCTGGCTGGGTCATTTTAGTTCAGTTAAATCACCCTAACGGTTGAATTCCCGTTAAGTTGATGATCAGTTTTTTACCATGAAAGTGTCCAGGGTTACACAGCCAAGGATGTGAGCCCACATCTGTCTGAACACAAACTTTAGGCTCTTCACATAATGGATGAGGCTCAGTTTTAGGCTACAGCAGAAAAAGATGTCAGGCTGGTATGCATGGCTCCTTGTACGTATTATGACCCCTTTGGGGGGGGGGTGTACTTCAAATGACCCTTTCACAGGAATCACCTAAGACCACCCTGCATATCAGATGTTTACATTATGATTCATAACAGTAGCAAAATTTACAGCTATAAAGTAACAACAAAATGGTTTTAGGATTGGGTTAAGCACAGCATGAAGAACTGTATCAGAGTCACAGCATTAGGAAAGTTGAGAAGCACTGTTTTACAGAAATGGCACCAGCAACCTGTTTTTTTCTTTTTTTTTAAAAATAGGCTTCCCTTGTTGGTTTCCTCTTGATCCCACTGGAGGGATTTGTTTGTATTATCTTAGATCTGAAGTTAGAGTGAGGTTCTTACTGCCTGATAGAGGTGTTTATCCTTGCTTCCTTAGAGTGTTTTAAGCGGAAACTGTTATTGACATCGTTGCATACAATGTATTCTGAGACAATAGCTATGACGGCTGTTTTATAATGAATCATAGCACCTTGTATCTTGCTGTTAGGAATCATACTAGTCACATAGAGAAACTTAAAAGCATTCAGTCCCTTCCCATAATTTCATCAAGAAAAGAAAACAGAAAAATCTTAGTTGACATTAATATGTCACCATTTATTCAATTGGCCTTCAACCTAGAAATTGGATCATTCGATTTTTCTGTTCTGGAGGCACAAAATAAGATAATGCATTCATAGCAGTCACTCAACAAATATTTATGATAACATCCCATATAGCAGGTACTATGTAGATCTGGGAGATAGATACAATAGATTATAAACTAAAAAGTTAGAGTCTCTATGGTTTTGAGATTTTGTGATCTCCTCAAGAAAGCAGATATTTTCAGTATCATTTGCTGAGAATGTTTATTGAAGCACTCACAGAATATCATGAGAGCAGAGGAGATGAGTAACCAGCTCAACTACACTTGGGAGGCCAGGGATTCTCAAGCAATCAATTAATTAACAGTATACTGTAATAGAAGGCTTATCTTTTTGAATATTTACTGTGTGGGGGATTGAGTGCCCAGGGTTTTGCCTGTGTTATCAAATCAATTATCTGCTTAAATAACCCAATGGAATATGTAATGTTATCATCTCTGCACTAGAAGCTTTCAGGTAGTAGAGCAGAGATTTGAGGTTGTGTCTCTGACCCTGTACTTCACAGACTTACCACAGTTAACTATGTCTTATCATGCAGGGATACCAAGCAAAGTGATGTGTTTTTCTTCAACCTGATAATCACGATTGCTGTTAGAAAGTGAGCTCCACCCTAGTGGTTGATCATTTCCCTTTTGCAACTGGAAGTTAATGATATGGGTAGAAATTACACATGGAAATAACAAGCTTTTGTTTTGACAAGGCAGTCCCAACAGTTAGCAATTGATGTTTGTGAGGTCATGTATCCTACACAGTCTGCCCACTTTCCCAACAAAGTGCTGGGCTATTGAGATAACACATAAACAGTGATGAGATCTCCCCTGATCCCATGACCTCTGAAATCTCAAGTAGGTCCAGCAGCCACACTGATTGAGTGCCTATGAGCTGCTTTTATGAAAATGAATCTTTCCCTTTATATTTGTAGAAACTAAAACAACAATAACAACAACAACAACAACAACAAAAAAAGAGTTTTCTCATTAACCTGCCAGAGTCTTATGGAAATTCTGAGAAGCCAAGTTCAGCCTCATAATGCATGAATGTTATTTATCTTGAATGTTGTAAATTTGGCACGTTGGAGAAGGGTGACAAGGTTAGGTAGATTTATTAGCATCCTGTCAAGAAATTTCTCATGAGCAGTAGAAGTTTGTCAGAAAATTCGATGTAATTGATGGGAGCAAGTTGGGCAAGTTCTTAGCAGATCCACACTGGCAATGTTCATTCACACCCTTCCTTTACAGGCAACAAAATGTATAGGCAGAGGGCTCATTAGGAAGACCTTCCTGCAAACACGCTCTTCAGTAGGTGTCTTTCTTTGTCCTTTCTTTCATGTAGTTACTCAAGTTACTTGAGAAGATGTAAGTACATACTGGGAATATTGCCAAAGAGCCAATGAGTTTTGCTCATTTGCCTGTATTTTTTTTTAACTCTCTCAGGACTAGTGTATACTCCAGGGGATACAGATGAAAAGAAGCTAGGATCTGTTCTGGGTTTCATTCTGCTTCACTAAAGAATTAGAGTTTCCTGCCATTGAGTCTCAAGGCCATCAGTGCAGAGACAGAAGGACTTTTTGAATTAGGACACCTAGGTCCCACTGTCAAGTCTCCAGCTTGCTAGCTCCTTTAGCCCAAGTCCAGTTTCCTATAGAGTTTTGTGTCTTCCTATGAAGGTAATGTTAACAATCCCTACAACAAAGGGTTCTAAGAAATTCTAGAATGTGTCTGTATGTGTGTAGAGGGTGTGACACAGTTACTTAGCATTTTTTCTTTTTTATTGGATATTTTATTTATTTACATATCAGATATCATCCCCTTTCCCCATTTCCCCTCCCTAGAATTTCCTCCCATTTTCCCTCCTCCTTTTTGCTTTTATACCATTTGAATTACATGTAAGTATTCAGGTCAGTTCTAGGTTGAGGGACGAAGAAATACAATAGGTGCAAATAGTCAAGGAACAAGCAAGACAATAAACACAAATAATCAAAGAACAAGCAAGGCAACAAACAAAATTCCATGAACACTCCCATGATCACTGTTTCTAAGGGCTTATCAGGATGACCAAAATATCTGAGCCAACTTCCCTGTCCTAGCCCAAAGTCATTTTCATGTCTGAAGCCTACTTCCTTGTTCTAGCCTAAAATTTAGATTCCTGCCTGAAATTACTTCTTTGTTCTAGCATAATATTTATATTTCTGCCTGAAATTATTTCTTTGTTCTGGCCTAAGATTTAGATTCCTGCCTGGAATTACTTCTTTGTTCTAGTCTAATGTCAGATTCCTGCCTGAAGCCTACTTCCTTGTCCTTGCCCAATGTCATATTTCTAGCATGAACATTTTTGGTGTTTTAATTTAAACACTATCTACCCTAAAAATCCTCCCTGGAGTGCCCTCAAATTAGCTGATCCTTTATTGTTATGATGCTTCCATAGACTATAGGACAAAATTTGTAAACTTCTTGTCGCCTATTGAAATCAAAGGGACAGGGAGATGTGATCAGGACAGGAAAGGCAGAATGAGGAAAGAATGGAGAAGAGAGGAAGGAGAGGTAAAGGAGACAGCAGTGCCCAGTAGAAGGGGAGTAGGAGGAAGAGGACACCAAAGAGAAAAGAGTAAAAAAGGAGAGTGAGAAGAGGAATTGAATGAATTCCTTCACAAGTTAGGTCCAAATATCCATCTTTTCTAATACTTAGTTTTCTCATCAGTTAAATAGTAACTAGTATGATTTACTCCTTAACTCAATTTTGATAACTAAGTAAGATAATTAATGCTATCCATAGAACCCAACAGAAAGTCTTAGTAGATTAAATCTAATAATATTTTTACTTCTGAGGACTTAAGTTTTGTTTCTATTGCATGAAAACCTAGCACACATATCGAGTAACATATTAGCAATTCTGACCTTTTTTGGACCTTGTTCATTTCAGTTTTTCCCTCTTCCCTTGTAAAAGTAACTTTTATTTGCTAGATCTAAGTGTTGTCTAGGAGGTTACTACTGAATAAACTCACCCTTTGAAGTTCTTTCTGAAACCTGGCTGGCTGGTTCAACTCAGCTGTTCTGGGTCAAACGCTTGCTCCAAGCAGATGGATTCCAACTTACTTTGTTGGCTTCTCACTGAATTCTATTGCTTAGAAAAATTGCCTCACCATGAACAGAACAGCGTTGACTTCACTGACTGTACAAACTGAACAGAATTGAATAGAACTGCACAAACTTAACTACATTCAACTGAATGGCACCAAACTGTACTGCACTGAACTCAACTGAAATCCATGCATTGCCTTTAGCTTAACTGATCTGCACTCACTGAACTGCCCTACTGCCTGACTCACTCTGAGTCTATTTTCTGTCTGTTCTTGTGAGAGTTGGGCATATCTCACCCCTGGCTGATTCTGTTGAATCTTTCTCTGATTCATCACTTTGTCTGCCCCTCAATTAGTCATCACTTTCAAACATGGCTGCTTCCTTCTACAAACTAGCCTTACCTTCATTGTTAGGGATTAAAGGTGTGTACTAAGGGCATGTCTGTATCCCAGCATGATCATACTGTAATTGAAGGCATGTCTGCCTTCCAGATGGATCATATAGGCTTAGAACATCTTTAGATGTCATCCTTTGCCAGAGAAGCCATGTTGCTAAATTAGAATTACTCTACGTTTCCAGTTGCATAGATGGTAGAATTCAAAGTTTTGACTTTGGATATTTCCATTACCCAAAACATGTGCTAATTATTTTCAAATTATAAAGGGAGAAGAGATGAAGAGGAGAGAAAGTGTGGTTTCTTTGTGAGTGTAATGTACAGGGTTGGGGATAGGGTAACCAGTAAGTTAGAATAAGTAACATTTCAGGGTCAAGATCCTTATATGTTTATGCAAGAGACTGCATTATAGTGCTTCATTTTAATTGTGTTTCTTATAAAGTCCTTTCCCCAGACAGAATGTCTTTCTAGTGGCAATAAGCACTATAATCAATTAATATTACTATATTTTTTACTTTTCTTGACCATAGGTGCAATTGATAAACTAAGGTAAACTTTTTATAGATTTGCATATCCCCATGGCTAGAATAAAACAGCCAACATTTCAAGGGAAATTGAATTACTTTCATTCTTGTTTAGCCAAAACAATTTGGCCTAGCAAGGGATGGTTTTGGCCTAAGAAGCTTAGCTTTTGAATCCAGCCTGATTGGCTGGCTCTTAGTTCCAGAATTTTCTGTTTGTTTTCTTTACTCATTCCTGGAGTAACTTCAGGAGGTCAAATAAAATGTCCCTAGTAGGATATGGTACAAACAGTTGTGACGTCTGTTCTACTCAGTTTGATGCACGATATAGGTGTCCTAATTTGGTTTCTTGTTGCTGTAGTAAATCATGGACCCAAAGCAACTCCAAAAGAAAAGGGTTTATTTCAATGTACAAATTGTAGTCCAGCGTTGAGGTTCCAAGGCAGGAACTGAACAATACAATAAATATACAATATAGTAAAAATAAAAATACAATATAATAAAGTAGTAATACATATACTGGCTTGTTTCCTGGTTCTTTTCAGCTAGCTTCTTAATATAACCAAGGAGTACCTACTTAGGGGTGATACTGCCACAGTGAGCTAAGACTACCTCTGTTAGTTAGCACAAAAGAAAATGTCTTGCAGATGTGCCCATAGGCACAATTTAATAGAGGCTATCCCTCAATTGAAGTACCCTTTTCCCAGATAACTCTAGTTTGTATAAGGCTGACAAAAGCTAAGCAGGAAAAAAAGCGTGAAGCATTGCCTACACACACACACACACACACACACACACACACACACACACGCAAGCACACAAGCACACAAGTTCAATGGAGCTTCATCCACATCTGACAAAGGCATGACTATTCTATTGTCCTCTTCAAACACAGAGCTTTTCTTGACACATGCACTTTTGGCTTTGTTCACATTATGGTTTTCTCTCCATGTGAGGTATTTTGAAAAGAGAGGTGTAAGAATGTAAAGGACATCGTTAATGCTGTTCTGAAGTCTGATGACAGTCTGTAGAAAGCAGATTGCGTTGGGCTGATGGATAAGTATATAATGTGCTCTGCATGACTGCTGGGAGGGGGAATTGAGACTTTTTTAAATGTTATAATTCCCCTAAAAATGACAACAATTAATTGTTCTTGGCACATCTGAAACTATTGCAACTCCAACTCTGTATTTCTGCCCACAGAGAATTTGCTGGAGTAGATCAGTAGTGAATGTTTTAAACATTCCTTGGGTGGCTACCATCCCTGCATTTCCTATGCTACATTAATGTCAAAGCCACTGACAAGTTCTGCCATAACAACTAAGCACAAAGTGCTTAAATCTAAGAAGTTACCTTGTTCCATGAATTAGAAATTCCTTGTTGAATCGTGGAGACATTCCACGATTGTGACCCATGCTATAAACGAAGTAGAAAAGAAAATCACAAATTAGCTGCCTTGTTATTATACCTCCTTTCTGGTCAAGGTGGTGTGTGGATCAATGGGGCAAGGTGTTTGCTGCTCAACTGTGAGGATCTGAGTTTGTTCCTCATGAAAAAGCTACAGTGGCATGTGTCTGTAGCACACATGCTGGAGGGAGGTAGAGACAGTTGGATTCTGAGGCTTGCTGGCTAACTAGTCTGGCAGAAACACTGAATTTCAGATGTAGTTGAGAGTCCCTGTTTCAGCAAATAATTTTGAGAGCAATAAAGAAAGCCATCCAATGTCAACCTCTGGCATCTATGTGCACATGCAAGTACAGCCACACATACGTACATGAATACACACACATGCACATACATGTGTGCATCCACACACATATGCACACATATACACACACCACACATATGCATGGAAACAAATAATAATAATTACAATCACACCTCTCTTCTTGCCCTTCCCCCTTTCCATATATTACTTTTTCTCAACCCCTGTTACCAAAATATCTTTACCCTACATGGAAGATGCATGACCACAAGATTGTTCCTCATGTAACAGAAGGAAGAACTCTTCTAAGTTCTTCAGGCTTCTCCCTCTTCTGCTTGGAGAGGTACTTAAAGAAGTGGTGAAAAAAATTACTAAAGTCCCCATTGCCATCATAACAGGCAGGAAGAGCACAACTCATGTGTGTACACACTTCACCACCACCTGACCTTCCTAACATTTATTCAACCCTTCCATCTGTGGAACGTTCCACAGCAACTCTTGCCTATGAAGAAAAGTCGATAACTTTTCTTTCACATATTTCCCCAGCAGAAAATTATCACTTATTTTTTCTATGTTAAAAACAAATACTTCTTCTGTCTACTTTTTCCTAGTCTCTAATTTTAAAATGGAAACAGAAAAAAATCTAGGCAAGTTGCCTTATTCTTCTATTTTCATTGAACCTATTTTCTGTCCCCTTGTCACATTATACATATACATATCTAGTATTCACAGTAGCATATACATATGTGATATTCACAGTATAGACAATGCATTTATAATGTATTATTTAGCTAAATAAGCACCTCTCATTTGTAAATTTATATTTCTGTTCTTCTTTCAGTCCATATCTTGAAATTTTCAAAAGCCTGAAAAATTTTCCAGTTGTATTACTCTGTGTTATATACATTAAGTTGTGTGTGTGTGTGTGTGTGTGTGTGTGTGTGTGTGTTGGCTTTTGTGAAAAACACTAATTCACATTTCACTTCTTTCCATTCATTTCATCTTTTGCTGCTTGTGACATACTCAAATATTTAGAAACTGTTCCCACTGTGAACTTTTCACGATCTACAAGATCCAATGGTGGCCATCATATTTTGGCCTCTAAATAAATAAAGTGAGTCTTCAAAAACCTCACATTGTAATAATACTGATGCATTATGACCTACCAGACTCCACATGGTATACTATTACCGAGGTTAGCTGTGATGTATGCAGTGGTAGCATCTACCTTTTCCTTAAGAGATTCACAACCATTTGTATATATAGCAGAATTAATGTGTTAAGGGAATTATTTATCTTTGACATTTGCCACTTAATACACATTTTAGTAATACAAACAAAAAGAAGATAATGCAATTATGTAGAAGGTATATTTCTGGAAATGATGATTTCTTCAAAGTCTGTCAGTGAGTACCAGAGGACAGAAGTGAAGTCTATAACTGATGTGATATGGTGTGAGGCCGGGTTGGAGATGACTTAGAAGACTATAAAGCAGAGCTGAAACTTCCCACCTGGCTATGGTAGGTGGCAACTGGAGGATTTTTGCAAAAGACTGAAATTATGGGAGCTGGGCAATAGTAAAACTTCTATGCAAAAAGGTAACAGGTATTGTTCGTACAAGCAAAGTCGGGAGATAAGAATTGTATCAGTGTGCCGTTGTAGTCATTGAGGCAAAGAATTGTTGAGATGGAGCAAAAAGAGGCCCAATGATGTCATAAATGTAGCCAATTCTGTAGTTTAATAAGTAGAGGAGAGTGACCTGCTAAGGAATGACTTTAAATGTTGTGAGCCTGAGAAAATGACCTAATGTCATTAGCAAAGGGATCCCCCATCCTGTTTGGAGGCAAAAAGAAGACTGAGAAATAGGAATAAATATATTGAGTTTTCATTGTCGTTATTCCTAAAGTCTAGCAGGTGGTTATAGGTCAGATTCCTGGAGGAGATTAGACATGCAGACTTTAGATTCCTATTGTTAGAAGGAGTAGCTCATTGCACAGGACGAGCTACTTTGGGGTTATCAAAGTAAAGTCCAAGAAACAATGTCACCAAAGATAAAGTCCTAATGAATTAATTTTATGTCATGAATGATGGGAGAGAAACTCAAGAAAAGTTTGGTGAGAAATCATTAGGTTAACTGCATCAATATCTTCATATTCACCCTGGCTATCAATATGTAGAACTCTTGACACTAGTTAGCAGATTGCTTCTATCAAAACAAGGATTAATTATATATCCTATTATACTGAACAAAAGTGCTTGTTCATTAGAAAATGGAAATCATGTGCCTGCATCCCCATCTTTCCAAATGATGCACATCTGAACATCATGGTGATTGGCATTGCAGTACTGGATAATAACCAGAAGCTGAGCCTGTCTTCTAAGATCTTAATGTAGGAACCTCCTCAGGAGGTAAGCCTTCAGACTCATCATGCTCAGAGCTGAAATCTATTTAGTTTTCACTTAGTTTTCACCCTGACTCCTTGTTATGTCTCTTTTTTGAATCACTAGGGATATTTATACAGAAAAAGGGTTTCCTCTGATTTCTATCAAACCTTATGGTTAACATCTTGTTTCCTGCTATCATGCCAATTATCAAAACAGCAGTAGAACCTCCTCTTTGCATGTACAGTTTTGTTAACATCAGTTTGGAGATTAGATTTTAAGGGAGGGGGCAGGTGACTGAAAATGTATGTGTGTATGTATTTGCGTGGGGCTTAGGAAGGGGGCAGCCTGGGATAGCACATTAAGAACTGTTTTCAATGGAAACATGAGTTCAGAGGATTTCAGGCAGCATGGAAAAGGGACACATTCCCTGAAAGAAATTAGAGAGCTCCAGTGTAATGGCAAATGTCCAAGAGGGGTGGGGCAGCTGGCATCCTTACTTATGGAACTGTAACAGTTTTCATCAGTCCACTAGAAAGAGCATCCTCCTCCCTGTGATTTGAAAACCTTGTTGACTTTGAAAGACATGCACAGAATATATGTATAGAGTTGGCCAGCCTCATCTATTGATTGACATGGGTCAGATGTAGTTTGGACACTCTGAGATCCATGTGAGAACCTTAAGGTTTCAGGGAGTTTAGGTTAGAAGGAGAGAAGATAAGCTCCTTTGAAGTTCACAACGGATCAAACTATAATCTGGACCATTGATTAGTTTAATTGGTGTGATTTGATGTTGAAGAAAAAAAAAGTTCCAAAATGAGTTTGATCCATTTCTGAATGCCTCTAGATCTTTCTTTGCATTGTTTGTATGTTTGGAAAAGAGATCATTTGCTGAGAAAGGCACCCTGTTGCTTGGAACCTTACTGCCCTTGGGACACTTTTCTGAAAAGTCATTTGTGTGACAAAGGATAGTGCTTTTCTACTGTCCACGAGGGACTTGGGGTGCCTAGAAAGCAGTGGTCTAGATGCGGCTGCTCCATGGAGGGTGAAGAACTTTCAAGGATGATGCTATCTGTAGTTTTAGAAAACGACACTGGAAATCAGATAACTGTGACAGGTTGTTCTTTCACTCAAGAACTTCTGAAGAAAATAACTTGAGAAGAAGGTCACCAGGCTAAGTGAAAAGTTTTTGCTAATCATGTGTGTGACTTGCTTGATCAAAAGATAGTAGTAAATTGTTGTTTTTTTTGTTTTGTTTTGTTTTGTTTTTTTGTTTTTTTAAGTGACTCCCTTGATAAACTCATAGTTTCAGTCCATGGACCAGCTTTTACTTGGTCATCAGGAAATTATCTAAGAATAATGCTGGAATGAACTGACCTTTCTATTTCTGCCCTATAGTCTAAATTCTTCTCTCTTGGCCATTCATCTTATGGTTTAGGAGAGAAGGAAGATCTAATAACTAACTACATGTGTCCCTATTACATCCTGGATGCAATCCAAAAACCTGCTTTCAATGTCCATTGTCCTTGGAGATTAGTAAAATGTTTCCTCTTGGTTTAGGACGTTGTCAATAAAACCCATAGTGGGCAGTGAGGCAGGGAGAATATTGTGTTAATCCCAGTTGATCCTAAGTATTGTGTGGCAGAAATGCATTTCAAGCCATCTGTTATCTGTTAAGGAAAAAAAAAAAAAAAGAGCAATCAGTCTCAAGTAATGGGAAAAATCAGCTCATTTGTGGAGACTGTTACTTAATGAAGCTCCTTGATGGTTTCCAGAAAGAACTATGGACATTGCAAACAGTTTATTTACTTAAACTACTTTGCATAGCTAATAAGAAAGGTAGAACCTTGAGTATGCTTTCTTGTTTGGTTTTTTTTTTTTTTTTTTTTTTTTTCAGGCCATGGTTTACTAGTTTAAAGTGTGCTGAACAAGTCAGACAATGACTTCTAGGCATGACAGGGAAGCTACAACCAAGAAATCTCAACAATATGGTTGCCCAAACAAAACTTGAATTAGGACAATGCCAGTGATCATTCTAAAAGTTACAAGACCACATTCCATGACGAAGTACTATAGAAAGAAATCTGTGGCTGCTAAGAGAATCAGTTTTGTCCATGGACTGGCCCCCTTGATGGGTTATTTATTCTCAAGTTGTCAGCCTGAAACCCAGATATGTACAAGCAACACTAAATAAACTCAGTAGGTCATGAATTTGAGAGAAAGCATAGGCTGGGTTGGAGGACTTGGATGCAGGGTAGGAAAATACAGAAATGATGTAAATATAGTGCTCATGTATTTTATACTTAATAGCAGAGAACCATATTCTTGGGCCAAGGTATAAACTGCCTTTCTATTGGGCTCCTCTTCCAAGCCAAGTTCATTATCATGTTGGCTTCAGACCACATTGACTGCCATCATGTCAGATGGAGGGTGAAGACCTAAAAGGAGAATAGTTGGTGTGTATTTTGGTTCAGCGGTGAACCCCAGAGGAAAAAATGGCTACTTCTCTCAAAGATTAACCTTCCCCACTTCCTCTCCCCATTTCTCTCCTTTTCTCCTCTCTTCCCCTCCTCTCCCCCTCCTCTTTCCCCTCCTTTCCTGTTTCCTCCCCTCTTTTCCCTTCCTCTCCCCTTCTTTCTCTTCTCCTCTCTTTATTATTACTCTTCTTTTCCTCTTTGTTACCACACCATCTTTCACTTTATTCATTCATTTTCACATGATAAAAATCACTCTAGGGTGTCTCAGGAGGACAGTTAATTTAAGACTTATCTCACTGAAAGGGAATGACTTTCTTCTTTTCACAACCATCTATTTCACGATGCAAACTATGTTGTTTAATGTTAATTGTCGACTTATGAAATCTAAAATCACCTGGGAGATAAGCATATGGGTTTTCCTGTGGAAGTTTATTTTGGTTTTGTTACTTGAGCTAGGAAGATCTTCCACTGTAGATGGCACCCGTCTGTGGATGGGATTGTGAACTTTATCAATGGAGAAAAGAGAGTGAATGGCAATGTGTATCCATTGCTCTATGTTCCTAATTTTGGACACATAGTGACACATTGCTTCCAGTTCCTACTGCCGTGACTTTTCTGCAATGATAAACTACATATACTTAAGCTGTGAACTAGAATAAACCCTTTATCCTTTTACTTGCATTCATCAGAATATTTTATCCACTGAAGCAGAAGAAACTAAAACAAAACTCAGTTATTTTCTTCTTTCTGGATGCTTTCCTTGATTCCTTTACTCTGTTTTTAAAATTCAGCTCGACTTCTTCAGTCTTACAAAACTCTTGGCACAGAAACAATCACAAAATCATAGGCCATCTGGTCCCACACTGTTGCCAGTCTCTGTACTACTAGAAAGGAATTTGCCAGAGAATTTGGGAGGTAGTATGACCCTTATTTCCCTAAACCAACCAGGTACCCCTAGCACCAAGAAGTAATACTAGTTAATCACAGCTTACACATACAGATTGCTTAACATGCCTGATATTTTATAGGTGATGATTAAAAGCCAATATTAGATCTGGGGTAAGATCTAGAGCCAATGCAATAGGGTTCAAATTCTGCCAGTTAATCCCTTTAAGCCTTGTGATAAGTAGGTTTTCGAAATCTCAGTTTATATAAACTGGATGTAATTTTAGTTACTCTAAGTTGTCAACTTACAATGAGGGAATAAAAAAAACCCTCAAAACTGGTAAAAGTGAGCAATAACATGCTAATTATTATACTTTACATTCAGTGTTTATCTCCAAATGCTTAAACGTGCTCTTCAAAATCATGGGCTATACATAGAAAAAATAGTACTTTGAAACAGTACATGATCCATGTTCTCATTGACTAAAAGAGCACAGAAGCTACATTTACAGTGATATTGATGATTGCAGATGGATAGTTGAGAAAGAGAGACATGGAAGGCTTCTGTGGTAACCCCTATGTCTACCCAGCCTACCCCTGAAAAGTAGCAGCCTCAACAGGAAGCCATTGAAGAGAATTCTTTTTTTAAATTTACTTATTAATTTAAATTTATTTATTCACTTTACATCTCACTCACTGATCCCCTGACCCCCTCCCACAATCCTTTCCCCATTTCCCCCACTCCTTCTCCTCTGGCACATCAAATCTCTGCAGGCCTAGGTACATCCTCTCCTACTGAGGCCAGACAAGGCAGCCCAGCTACAAGAATATATCCCAAGGCAGGCAACAGCTTTTGGGACAACCCCTGCTCTAGTTGCTCAGGACACCCACATGAAGAGCAAGCTGCATATCTGCTACATATGTGCACGGAGGCCTAGGTCCAACCTGCGTATGCTGTTTGGTTGGTGGTTCAGTCTCTGAGAGCACCAAGGGTCTATCTAGGTTAGTTGACTCTGTAAGTCTTCCTGTGGAGTTCCTATCCCCTTCGGAGTCCACAATCCTTCCTTCTATTTTTCCATAAGAGTCCCCAAGCTTGATCCATTGTTTGGCTGTAGGTGTCTACGTCTGTCCGAGTCAGCTGGTGGGTGGAGCCTCTCAGAAAAGAATTCTTAAAAAACTGTGATAGGATGATGAAACTAGCTCCCTGCAATTGATGGCTTCTAGTGGGGTGTGGGAAGGAGGCCATGACTCAGTTCTATTTAAGAGAAAGGCCACTGAGAGTTTGACCAGTGAGTATACAAAAGACACAGATCAGCTTATATTTTTTCTTTTCTTCTTTAAATTTTGAGAGGGTGACACAAAGATGGGAAGGACTGGGAAATGAGTGTGATCAAGGTACATGATGTGAAACTACCAACAGATCAATATACATAATTTTCTAAAAAAAAGAATTATTTATTTAATTATGTACACTGTGGCTGTATACTGTACACTGTAGCTGTCTTCAGACACACCAGAAGAGGGCATCAGATGTCATTATAGATGGTTGTGAGTTACCATGTGGTTGCTGGGAATTGAACTCGGGACCTCTGGAAGAGCAGTCAGTGCTCTTAATCACTGAACCATCTTTCCAGCCCCATTATATCCATTATTAATGTAGGTTTAATATGATTTTATACGGCTCTCTGACCCTTTCTATGTCTCTGTATCTTTGTGTCTCCCTCTCTGTCTCCCTTTCCGTTTCCATCTGTATGCATGTGTCTCTCTGTCTCTCTTTCTCTTACACACATACACACAAATATACAATCACACACTCTTTTCAGAAGAAAGAGGAAATTGGCCACCTAAAGGAAAAGTGTGAGCAGTTACTGAGTTTGATCATATAAAGTACCATAAATTGTTCCTTAGGAAAAATAAAGATCCTCAGACTATTCTCATGATCATTAACTCCTAACAATAATTACTATTGTTATTAGTCAATGGTAACATCTGCTACTTTCTAAAATACCACTTATCTTCTCATTAACCATTCTGCCATTAACCCTACTCTGCCAGCTCTATGCTGAACCGCCATGGCCATTTCCTGTGGTCAAGCTCCCCCTAGCACCTCCACGCACCTTGTTTTATTTGCTCTCAGGCCCACAGAGTGGCTTACAGGTTTTAGAAGCAGCCGTCTATGATCCGGGAACATTGCCCAGGGTTAACCTGATCAGATCTGTTTATCTCATGTCACGGCGGCTAGACTAAATAGGAAAGGGGATTTTTGGGATAGCCTATTCTGGAAGAAGCTAGGCAGGTGGCTTTTTTCAAAGTCACAACTGGAGTTAAAAGTACCATTAACTTTGTCAAACCAACCCAATTCTTTTTACCCGCTAATAGCCTTTCTAAGAAGAGCAGTAAAAACAGCCTCTTAGGCAATGTTTAAAATACCCACCCCATATACATACAGATTTTCATTTGAATTTTAGCCCGATTTTATGTTTAAGGATCTGTTATTGGTATATCCCAAAATGAAGAGTTCTTGTCAGTTGGAGTATTTGTATTGAATTTGAGTGGCCCACCTTGGCATTTGATTAAAGTTAAAGTTGCAGGTCCTCTTTTAAAGTTTTGGGTGGTCTGAGATGAAGGTGGCTGACTCGTAGCAGAACCTCAAAATGTATTGCTGAAAGCTCTCTGTAAAGACAGGGAGGGCGAGGGGGAGGTGTGAGATATTTTAAAAATAAGACACTCTGCGAAATTCTTTGCCAGCCTCCGTTCCTGCTGAGTGGAGTTTAAGTAACAAGTATCAGATAGTTTCTCCAGATGTCGGCTCTTTTAAAAGGCAAATGCTAGAAGTTCTCTGGACAATAGTTGTGATATCTCTGGTAATAGTGGTGGTGGTGGTGGTGGTGATGGTGTTGGTGGTGGTAGTGGTGGTAGTGATGATAGTGGTGGTGATGGTAGTAGTAGTGGTGGTGGTGGTGGTGGTGGTGATGGTGGTGGTGGTGATGGTGGTGGTGATGGTGGTGGTGGTGATAGTGGTGGTGGTGATGGTGGTGGTGGTGATGGTAGTGGTGGTGGTGGTGATGGTGGTGGTGGTGATGGTGGTGGTGGTGATAGTGGTGCTGATGGTAGTAGTAATGGTGATGGTGGTGGTGGTGATGGTGGTGGTGGTGATGGTGGTGGTGGTGATGGTAGTAGTAGTTGTGATAGTGGTGGTGGTGGTGGTGGTGATGGTGGTAATGGTGGTGGTGGTGGTGGTGGTGGTGATGGTGGTGGTGGTGGTGGTGGTGGTGGTGGTGGTGGTGGTGGTGGTGGTGGTAGGGATGATGACCATGATAGGGTTGCAATGACAGTAATTGTGGTGATGGTAGAAGTGAAGGCAAGGTGATCTGTGATCATGTTAGTGTTATACTAGAAAGTAGATGGTACCCCACAGTAATTTTTACTTATAGCATAGCATGGTGATAATTTTGTGCACTTGGAAATAAGAAAAACTAGACAGGAGAAAAAAAATTACCTAATAATCCATAAAGGCCATCATGTCAGATTCAATACAAGTAGCATTTGATTTTTCAATGCAGGAAGCAAGAAGAACACCCTAACAAAATTATCATATTATCCTTGAGCAATTGACATACAGGTCAAGGAATTGTAAGATGATATTTTTTCAGGTTCGACTTTCAATTTTTCTCTACTGTCTTATCAAAACAGACTCAGGAAAGAGAGTTATGACAAGCTGACAAGTCTCCTGTGTTTTGAATCTCCGGGGGAAAGGACATCCTACAGAATGCCATAAATTGGTGTAAGATGGCTGCACCTGAGAGGAAGCGATAGGTCACGATTGCTTATAGTTTTAAAATTTTGCAGCATTGATCTCTTAGTTTTTAACATAGTCAATGACCCACCAGCTATTAGGGTTTTTCATTCATTCACTTCTGTTGAAAACTTCTTTAGGATAGTCATAATGCTTCAGAGTTTTCCATTTTCATGTTTTTAAAAATAATCTAATCGTCTTTGGTTTCAATGACTTCAGCTTCAGTGTCTTCCTGTAACTCAGATCTCAGCCATTTCTTGATAAGTACATCTCTAATGGGCATGAAAGAGTAAGCTTGTGTGTGACTAAGTGAATGAAGCACTTGGGAAAAAAGGAAGTTTGATTTGTCACCAACCCTCAGAAAGGAAAGAGAACACCATAAAAATGGGCAAGGTTATGTCAAGCACATTGAGTTCATGCTTCCTTTTCACAAACTGAGTTGGAAAGACTCTTGGAGTTACCAGATTTCTTTCTTTCTTGCATTGTCATCTATGGGTTCTTCTACAGAATCCCAGGATGAGATACTTGCAAAAAAAAAAAAAATATGTTGGGGTGACCACAGAAAGGAAAAATCACAACCTGTGTGGTTACAATGATCAAATGATTCCAACATCATCATTACCTCATCCCTTGGTAGTGCCTGAGAGAAGGTGGGGCTTTGCTTGCATTCAGTATGCTAAGTGACAATACTGTGTATCCAAAGGACCAGACTTCCTTATCTTCTGCCTACAGCTCCATGAGAGAATGCTTTTTCCCCCTTCCTCTTCTTTTTTTCTTTTCCCCTCCCTTCCTTTACACAATCTCAGAGAGAAAACTTTCTGCTTTTCAATATAGAACTTTTATGTTGCCAGTATTTATAGCTTTCCTGGTGTTTTCTATGACCTTTCTCTGCAGGGAACATTCTAGTAATTCTAGCATCAGTAGAATATATATATGTGTGTGTGTGTGTGTGTGTGTGTGTGTGTGTGTGTGTGTGTGTGTATGTATTTATACTTAGCTTTTCTTCTTCAATTTTGAGTCAGAAAATTGAATAAAATGGAGTGTGATGCTGATATTCTAGTGTATTCTGGGTGAGCGCTGACCTATCTTCAGTAAATTACATGGGAAGGTGACAACTTGATGAGAAAGTCAAGTGCATGCCTGGTTCTCACTCCTTCCTATCCACTCAACCCCATGGTGAGCAGAAGGCCAGTCACTTAGTTAAACCAGAGGAGAAAATGCTTATGAATTTAAATTAAAGAATGATGTAGGCCACAGTTTGTCCTGAAAATCCTCAAGTATTTATAAACACACCTGATTCACAGGTGCTTCATCTTAGTGTTGTGTTAAGTAAAACTACCTTAAGGAGATATAAACCATGTTTCTCATTAGCACAATTATATACTTACTTTGTATTTCAAAGAAATTAATATTCCTTCTTGTACACTCTACTTTTCATACTGTGGCTATGATCAAGCTATGTGGTAAGAATGAAAATCAATGACGGGAGAAGTCTTAGTAAGCTTCTAGGTAGAAGAATACTTCTAGGTAGTTCACATACTTACTAGTACATTAAGATAAAGAGATTAATGTGTGATGTGTTTATGTACATGTGTCTGTGTATAGTGTGCTTGTCACACTGTGAACATGTTGATTTCATAGGTAGACATAGTATCTTTCTCTACTGCTTTCCTTCTTATTTTTTGAGACAGGGTATCTCACCGAACTTGGAACTCACTGCTTTGGCTGGGCTGGCTTACTAGAAAATTCCTGGGAATTTGTCTGTCTCCATCCACCAACAATCTCCCCATACAAAAGCTAGGGCCACAAATATTACCTGTACCTGGCTTCTTCACAATGAGACCTCGAGATCTGAACTCGGATCCTCATACTTACACAGCATGTTCTTTAACCACTAAGCAACCTGTCCAGCTCAAAAGAGGCTAAGTTGAAAAAGAAGAACATAAAGGCAAACTCTCTTTCACTTAAGGCCCACAAAGTAGGCTAAAGCAGCAAACAGCATGGTCTGTGCTGGGGAGGACTTCTGACAAATCCCTCACCCACCCCCACTGCCTCCCACAACATAGGTGTATATTGTCTCTGCATGATTTAGGATCTGGTGCTATTCTGCACTTCTCAGTTTGGGGGATGAATTCCTCAGCATCCTTGACACATCACAAAAATAGAAAGCCCGATATCAGTCATACTGCCGCCCCACTTACCACCCACACCGTAATGGAAGAGCAGGCAGGCCTCAGTTTTCAAAAGGGTTACTTGACAAATCTACAGAGCTCAGATTAGGTTTGTCTAGAGAGACGGTGTGTTTTACTTTCAGAGCCCGGTACCTACTAACCCAAATGTTCTCCATTTCCATGTTCAACTCCATGTTGTGATCATGTACCTAGCAACATGAAAACTGCTTCTTAAGGGATGAAGATTTGGAATTTTGGCCAGGCTACCAAAGACACATCATTCCAGATTTGATAAAAAGTTTGAGGAGAGTCAAACACATATTTACTAGCTTCAAATTTCCAGCCAGTATATTCTCTGAATCAAGACAGTGGCTCAGAGTGATCCTCAAGGGAAAAGGATATGGCTAGATAGATGATGGATTGGTTTGCTGAGATGGGGTAAGAAAAAGGGGAGAAGCTGTGTACCTATTTGAAAAAGATTATAAGATCCTTGACTACATTGGAAAACAGGGAATAGGATGAAGTCTTCAGGTGCATTGGTGTCTAATAAAGAAGAAAATCAGAACCTGATTCAACACTATTTGGTACCAAACCCTAAGTGGGCCAGAAAGGTAAGCAATGCTGATCAAATGCCATGAGTGAATAGTCATCTCCATAAGCAAGCATGGTGGCAAGAGGTAAGGGCATCCATGGATTTGCATTCATGGAACATGTCTGTTTGGTGCCATACTAGATTCTCAGAAAGACTGCAATGAAAGAAAAGTTTATTCTGATTTGAGATGGGGATATTTTGTGAATTACGATGTACTGATTAACACAGGTTGAGATTAGCAACACAACCATTGTCTATGAAGATGGCGATACAATCAAAACTCTGAAATAGAGAAAAAGCCACATAGCCATGGGAAGAATGGTCATGTACATGGAAAATAATGTGAGGGAATGAGAGCAATGATTTAAGTTCGAAACTCCATTTTTCTCTCCTTTAGTGATACCCAGCCCCAACTGGCAAGTTGTAATTCTAGTGTGGCAGGCGGAACAGCCTGAGCGTTGACAGCTTGCCACTTTAGGGCAAGCAGCTATTAGTTTTATGTTCTATTCTTCTTTCTTGTTTTGCCCAAGTCTACCCAGGCCATTGTATGATTCTTGGATGCTAATGGGGTGGGAGAAAGGAGGTTATCATGCTTGGGGGCTTACTCTGCACACATCTTCTCGTATCCTGGCATGAGCAAAAATGAACATACCCACACCATAGGTAGAAGAAGTTGGTTTATGGCGCTCATTCATTGGTCATGTAAAGTGGACTTTATGGAAGTATATAGGTCATTCTATGTTTAGGGAAATAAAATCCCCTGTCCTGCTGAGCCTCCTGTGCCTACAGCTTCCTTTATAAGAACAAGTAAAAGACCAAATTCTTAAATCTCTTCTTATGTATGTCAAACCCCACAGCACAGTGCCAAGTTTATGGCTGTTGTTTGTACTCAGAACTCAGAGACACTAGAAAGAATGAGAAGAAAGGGTACAGAAGAGGAAGAAAGACCATCCTTCTAAGTAACTATCAAAGGCCAGGGCTTCTGTTAAACACTGAACTGCCCATTTCCACTTCAAGAATTCAGGGACAGCACAAATACAGACAGGTAGGCGGCTACCTTGGCAGCAAACACTGCCCACACAGAAGCCCTTCAAAGCAGGGAGAGAGCTCTACACTTCAGAGAAGGCAAATGGCTATTGACGTTCACAGATGCCTGGAGCAAGTGGATGTTTCCTGGTCGATATCAGCTCTGATATGTACATGGTGAGGGAGGAGGAGGTAGGAAACCATGACCCTCCTTGTCCTTGATTAGCTCCTACAGCCCACTCATATGACTTCTGGGTCAATGTGCAGTTCTTTGCAGATGGAGACTGGGAAGTTTATGCACCTGTGAATATAGCATGAATGCTTTCCCTGGTCTTTTTGCCTTACCCATGTCAAAGAGGAGTTACTGGGATATGGGACTTGACTGATACCTTGCCTCTTCACTGTTCTTTATGTAGAAGGTTATAGGCTTTATATTAATTAACATCCATAGCAATTTACAAGCTGGGACGTGGAGCCTTAGGAAACATTTTTTTCAGTGGAATTTCTTGTCATCTTCTCCCCCGCCCCCCAATACAGATGTTATTATGTCATTCTTAAATATCACATCTATATAACATAGTTTTGAGATTGACCTAAGTTGAAAAATTGCCAATCCAACTATTTAAAGGATTACACAAAAACTTGAGTCTCTTGTACACATCAATATACTTTGTAAGGATGAAAGATATCATTCTGTCCACAGGGAATCTCAGGTAAAGTGTTTAGCTCCTGTGAAAACATAATTTGATGTCTTTTATGAGAAGGCAAGAGATTTGGATCTGATTTTTGTTAGCATTTTTAACAGATTCGGAGGGAAATAGTTCTTTATAGGGTTGAGTTTATTCATCTGAAAAATGAGTGGTTTGAAGTCATCAATGCTTCTTACATGTTTTGAGGTCATGCGACTCAACAATCTAAAGAAACTTCTGCTTTTTTTTTTTTTTTTATCCCAAACAATTACATTCCCAGATGAAATTGGAAAGCAGTTTAGAGAGGAGTTTCACAGACCACTTTCAAGGCAGTGAGATCCTACCAAGGAAATTATATACTAAAGGATTCTAAGAGACATAGTTCACATAGACTTCAATTAAAATGGCACCCCTGGGGGAGGGCACCAAAAAATGTCCTCCTTTGTAGCAGTTCCTTAAGCTCTGACCCAAGAACCCAAGGGACAGATGAGTGAAAGATTCTTTCCTGGATTTAAATGCCTCCATTTCCACAAGTAGCATTATTTTCACCAACAATGTAACATTAGCTTTTGGGGGCTCTTAGTAAATACACAGGGAAATACATGCAGCCAAAGGACAGAAATCATCTCAGAGGTTCGGTACCTCAGTGCCCAAAACCAAGGTGTCAGATTAGAATTTCCCTCAAGGCCTCCTAACTCCATGGCTTGCAAATGGCCAGGTGTGCCCTCTGTATCTTCATGTTGTCTTTATTTTCCTATGCATGTATGCTCTCGGTGTCTCTTCCTTGTCTTGTAAATTGTCAGCCTTGTTGGATTAGGGTCCTGTCCTTGTGAACTTGCTTAACTTCAGGCTTTATTCCTAATATCCTGGAATTAACCATTATGGGTAGGTACTGGTCAAATATATGTCCAGGAGCTGGAGTGAGTAACAGAAGAGACTTAATAACATAGGAATTACCTTTAATTTTAGTTTTTTTCCCTTTAGCCAATGCACATTTTCATATTTGTGTGATATTAAGCTAAGCAATTAAAAGTTTCTTCGACATTTGGTAAGTGGGGTGGGGGCACAGTTATTTCTGCTCTTCCTGGGTTTTCTTTAACTCTTCTGGGAGAGCGGGGGCTGAGAAGAAAAGGGCAAGAGTTTCTTGTAGTTTGTATTTATTTATTTATTATTGCTCCCCAGTGCCACTTTTAGTAACCACCACCTGCTGAGTAAACTCCTAAAGCAGCAACCATGCTACACCCCACCCCCAGCTTCCAGCAGGAACTCAAAAAGGGACTCATTCCAGAAGAAGAAGAAGGAAAAAAAAAAAGTGCTTCGTGTTCTTACTCTTAAGGCTTCACTATGACTCTGTGGCTGTTTGCTTGGTAATGAGTGAGCTGAGTTCCGTCCTTGTTAGTCCTGTTATAGACCCAGCAAGACTAAGAATATAAAATAGCACGAGAAACACACTGTTCCTTTGTGTTTTAGATGTGCTGATGCCTTTCTCTATTCATTCTTTGCTTACTAGTAAGGTATCATTTTGGAATAAATGAACTGATCAGGCACAGGGAGTCCCTCTGCAAAGTTTCCCTCTCACAGCAAACTCCCTGGATAAGGTGGCCCATTGTGCTCTCCCGTCTGTCTCCTTTTTTACTCCTTCTTGTGAATTGTCTTTTGGACCCTAGGGAATCTACAGGCAATAATTTTATCTCTATTACTTTGCTTGCCATTAGCAGGTAATGGTTGGTCCAGATAAGAGAATGAACACATAGAACATACAAGTATCCCCGTGAGTATTGTTATCCCAGTTGGGCTTCTCTGTAGTTACAGTTTCTACTAGAAACTTACAGAAATGAAGCAAAGCATCTTGGGATTCTAGACGAGCTAGCCTGTGGTTAAGTGGGTTTCCTAATATCTGCCAGCCAACATCACATCTAAAGATTAAAATCCAGACATTTTAGTTTCTAAAGTAGGCTGAGACTCTGTCTTTAGGCCACACTATATGAAACTACCAGAAATCTTATACAATACACTCTCTCTTTATTAATTCAATATATGGTCTAGACACACAGAAAACAGAGGTAGATGAAGTATTTGTTGCAGGAGCACAAAGACCAAGGTTGGACCTCTGACACCCACATAAAAAGCCAGATATGGCAGTGCACATCTGCAATCCAGATGTTGGAGGAAGGGGTGCACAGGAGGATCCTTGGTGGCTAGTTTAGCCTAATGAACAAACTCCAGGTTCAGTGAGCAATCATGTCCCAACAAGTAAACAGAGAACAATTAAGGAAACCAACTGACTTCTACCCTTATTGTCTACACACATGTACCCCAAACCTGTACACCTGTAGCCCCTACACACACACACACAGACACACACACACACACACACACACACACACACACCAAAACTTTTCATCTTGTGGACATTTCCTTCTGCTTTTTTTCTGGTTTTAAGCCGTATTCCCACAAGCTTGTCTCCTTGTTTCTTTTTCTCTTGTAGCTTAAGGCAAAGAGTCATATTCACATCCCTGTTACAGATGGTGTCGATTGTATCAAAGTCCTTCTCTGGAATATTGTTTCAAATGTGTTCACTTTCAGGGGATCAAAACTCAAAGGGCTTCAGATGCATCTTCCTAACATTCTGTTCCCTGGTTGGGCAATGCATTTTTTAAATTATAATTGATTTTGTCAGGATCAGGGTTTGGGGAGTTAATGCCTGAAACGTGGGGAAACGAATGTCTTCTGAATTCATCAAATAGAAACAAGATGCTCATGAATGATCTGAGGGCTCACTCTGACCTATAAAAAAGAAGAAAGGAATGTCTGAGATAAACGCAAATTTGGCTTCATTTGTAACAGAAATCTCAGAACAGACCTGGTTATTTATAACTCCTAGGACAACTACAATTATAAGAACAGATGCACAATATTTGAGTTTGGAATGTGCTGTGGTTCAGCCACTAATATAATGAAATACCAATGTTGCATTTCCTATTTTCAGATCACGAAGACATGCTTTTTATAATCTCTATGGTGAAAACTGCTCAAGCATCATGCAATAAATATTAATATCTGATGCCAATCTCCAGGACATTATTTCATTTTAATACATCAATTAAAGTGGGCTATATGCAAGCTTAGTTTTATCAGCATTCTACAAGATAACACAAGAGATTTGTAGACAGTTATCAAGCAGCAAACATATGAGACTATTGTTTGTTTTTCTTCGCTTTTGTTATTTTGGTTTTCCTAGACAGATTTTTTTTCTGTGCAGCTCTGTCTGTCCTAGAACTCATTCTATAGACCTAGGTGGTCTTGAACTCAGAGATCTATCTGCCTCTGACTCCTGAGTGCTAGGATTAAAGGCATTTGCCACTAACAACCAGAGCATGAGACTATTACTAATATGTTTTTTCATTCATTAAAAAGAAGGGACTTTTGGCACGTATAGTGAAGCCTCTGTAGGGAGTACCATTACAGGAGTGCAGAAGAAGAGCTATATCATCGTGGATTTGCTGACATTGTAACAGTGCCATTGCTCATAACTGCCTCAGATAAAGCCCTTCGGTTAGGTGGGATTTCCCAGAGACAGCAGTTCCTGTAGGTAAGCTTACTCAAACCTTGTTGGAAAATACCTTAGATTTACCTCTCTTCTTAAAATATTTGCCTAGACACATAAATCTAGAGTGACAAAGATTTTATTTCACATACTATTATCATCTTCATTGTTTTCTGAACTTTGCTGAAAATTAATTAATTTAAAATTTTGTATTTTACTTTGGGTATTCTTTCATGTTCCTATGATGAGTTAAAGTATTGGGATTTTTGTTTTTTGTTTTTTGGGTTTTCTTTTTGTTTGTTTGTTTTACCTTGCTTATGATCTTTTAATAAAACATTGTACTACTTGACTATGAAAAGTTTCCAACCATTTTCTTTTTAAATATTGCTGATTTTATTCTCTCTCTCTCTCTCTTTCTCTCTCTCTCTCTCTTTCTCTTCCTCCCTCACTCTCTTTCTCATTTGTCTAATAGACATGTTTGTCTTTTCTTTGCTCTTTCATGAATATAATTTCTTCTGTTTTTCTGAAATCCTTTTCTCTGGCTGATGGCTGTAGTTGGAGAAGTTTCTTCATTTTTGTCCTGTAGTTCACTAATTCTCTCTTTAGCTACATCTACATAACCCAGCAAGGACATTTTTCTTTTTAACTATGTTGCATTTGCAAAAGATTAGTTCTTTTCCAAGTCTGCCATTTACTACATTTATTTTTTCCTATTCATACTATACTTTCTTCGTTTAAGTATTTCAACCATATTTATTTGACTAATTTATCTTATATTGATAGGTGGTGTAATCTTTTTGGCTTTCTTATTCTCCCATGATGGATTTTTTCTACTGTATTCTGTTTTGGTATGCTTTTTTTTTTCATATTTATTTATGTTGCCATGAGAGTTACAAATGCCTCATTCTAGAAGAATATTTAAGAATATCCAGCTTAGTCTCTCTGTCTCTACCTCTCAGTTTCTCTAACTTAAATGTCTCCTAAATAGCTAACTTACTGTTTGTCTACACCAAATGTTGAAGAGTATCTTTGTGTTAGTTAAACAACAACAACAAGGTATGACCAGAAGATTCAGTAGGATTCAGTCTGTAGGTAAAGCGGCTTGTTGCTAAGATGAAGTACTTGGATTAAACTCCTCAAGCCAGTGATAGCATGGAGAGAGAGAGAGAGAGAGAGAGAGAGAGAGAGAGAGAGAGAGAGAGAGAGAGAACATATAAAGAAGAATTTAAAGAAGAATCTTAAAAAGTAAAAAGTAGTTCTACTTTGTATTCCCAAGTATTCAAGGCAAATGCCTTTCTTGAAAAGGGTTCTTTGTATTTATGGTGTTTGGTCCACCACGGTTTCTGGTTGAGAGGTAAGGGACAATAAAGCTGAGTGATCCTACTCTCTCCATAGCAATGAACTTCCACCACTGAATAATGCCTTCTTAGATCACAGGGACAGCAGATGTGTAGGTGTTGTTAGTAGGAAAAAAAATTGATATCTAAAATAGAAACAAAATTCTTAATGTGTCTAGAGAGAACTTGTTCTGTGTGCAATCATAGAAACTAAACTCTCACACAACAATACTGCTTCTTTCATAAAAGGCTAAGTTTCCTAACCCTGGTGTACTCTGTTTCAATTAATAAAAAAAAAAAAATTCCTGAATCTTTGCAGCATATAGGAATTGGGTTTGAGCCTCAACATAAGGCCAAGTGATAACGTTTAAGCAAAGGTAGAAGCAGGATGTAAAGAGAAAGCTCAACAGAAACCTTCAAATTCATAGAATCTCAAAATCGTAAGAGAAGTTATATACCTCACCCACTCACTACAGGTTGCTTACCAAGCATCTCCTGCTTGACCATCCCCTGGGGTATCATGGCTTTACAAGGTCCCATTTCTGATTTTACAACATCTCCAAATTCTGAAAACTTCTTACTGATAAAAGAGATGTTTTTATATTTTGGAACAAATCTCCCCATCCCTGACAAACATATATGTATGTGAGAACATCTTTCAAACTCTAATTATATGTATCTCATTTGTTTCACTACCAACAACCACTATTTCCCAATGGTTTTGGGACTGTCCTAAGTTGAGATCAGGAATATTACTATCTTCAATTTATCCATGAGAATATACATTTTCAGAAGTTAATTAATATATTCAATGTCATGAAGCTAGTTTTTTAAAAAAAGAAAGAAAGAAAGAAAGAAAGAAAGAAAGAAGGAAGGAAGGAAGGAAGGAAGGAAGGAAGGGAAAAAGGAACGTGGACTTATGCTGTCTGAACATAAGCATTTTATTGATTCTAAGATCAAACTGCATTTGATATATAATGATTTTATGAATCATATACGGTACCAAGATACAAACTATCTGATAACAAGACTGTTACAAGTATTAACAGCATGATAATGTGCGAAGATAGAAAAAGACCAGCTAGCCGGGCGGTGGTGGCACATGCCTTTAATCCCAGCACTTGGGAGGCAGAGGCAGGCAGATTTCTGAGTTTGAGGCCAGCCTGATCTACAGAGTGAGTTCCAGGACAGCCAGGACTACACAGAGAAACCCTGTCTCGAAAAACAAAAAACAAAAAACAAAAAACAAAAAACAAAAAACAAAAAAACAAAAAACAAAAAAAAAAGAAAAAAGAAAAGAAAAAGACCAGCTAATTGTGCCTGTCCAGATTGAAAGTGGTAGATCTGAAAACATAGATATCACTGATGCTAAAATATTATATCAATGTTGTCCCATCTATTTTACAAATAGTCTGTTTTGTCTCCAGTATGAACCTCCTTTCAGTACCCAGCCCCCAGCTTCCCTAACAGCTCTGAGATGTGCTAAATAAATCCTTATTGTCACTGAGCTTGCCCTTATTATCCATCTTGCAAGTATTTCCAAAGCTTCTCAGGTAGCACTGAACCTCCCATTAGGAGTTTACCCATACTGTTCCTCATTAAGATTTTTCTGTTATATGGATTTAAGGCTATTAAATCAATAGAAACATACCATTTAGCTTCCCTTTCTCCCTTGCTCTCCCACTTCCTTTCTCCCTCTCTCCCTTTCTCCCTCTCTCTCCTCTCTTCCCTCTCCCCTCTCTCTCCCCTCTCTCTCCCCTCTCTCTCCCCTCTCTCTCCCCTCTCTCTCTCCTCTCTCTCCCCTCTCTCTCCCCCTCTCTCCCCCTCTCTCCCCTCTCTCTCCCCTCTCTCTCCCCTCTCTCTCCCCTCTCTCTCCCCTCTCTCTCCCCCTCTCTCCCCCTCTCTCCCCTCTCTCTCCCCTCTCTCTCCCCTCTCTCTCCCCTCTCCCCTCTCCCCTCTCCCCTCTCCCCTCTCCCCTCTCCCCTCTCCCCTCTCCCCTCCTCCCCTCTCCCCTCCTCCCCTCTCCCCTCCTCCCCTCCTCCCCTCCTCCCCTCCTTCCCTCCTCCCCTCTCCCCTCTCCCCTCTCCCCTCCTCCCCTCTCCCCTCCTCCCCTCCTCCCCTCTCCCCTCTCCCCTCTCCCCTCTCCCCTCTCCCCTCTCCCCTCTCCCCTCTCCCCTCCTCCCCTCTCCCCTCTCCCCTCTCCCTTCTTCTTCTTCTTCTTCTTCTTCTTCTTCTTCTTCTTCTTCTTCTTCTTCTTCTTCTTCTTCTTCTTCTTCTTCTTCTCTCTCTCTCTCTCTCTCTCTCTCTCTCTCTCTCTCTCTCTCTCTCTCTCCTTGTTTGTTTTGGTAGTATCTGGATTTGAATCTAAGGCTTCATTCTTGAGAGCCAGGCTCTCTAAAACTGAGCTCTTCTATAGATTTAAAAGAAAAAAAAAATCTTTGCAGAATATTTTAAATCCCTGCATCTCTTAAATCACTTCATAGAGTAGGACGTGAGATGAATGCTTGGACAAAGATACCTCTCCAAATAAACCAAAAATAGCAGGATAAACTAACAAAAGCAATGGTGGGTGTGCCATAGCTTTCCTTTTGCCTCATTGTGGAATTTATGGAACATCTCTTAGTACACCAACTCAGCCATTAGAGATAAAGAACGAGATTGTACAAGTATGTTTCCTATGGTTCTTCCATGTTTCTTTGTACTTTCTCTCTCCTTTCCCTTCCCTTTCCTTCTCTTTCATATCCTATGGCATACTTAGGATATACCATAATTCATAGCATAACTTGGTTGTTCATAGATTGAACATGTTGGCTCCTTCCTGAGTTTCTTAGGTATTGACAATTTAACATACAGGAATGTTTGCCTCTGGGAAGCTGGAGGTATGTGATTCTACCCTACATTGATAATTTCTTTCCTTTAGATTTCACTTTCTGATTTCCATTCATTTTAGGTCAGGTTCATATAGTAAACATTAAGGTATAAGGATCTCTTTAAATATATGGTCTCATTGAATCCTAAAATGTCCTTTGGTATGGGGATTATTAGTTATTCTTCTCCCAAGGAAACAAATACAGAGAGTTCAAAGTTGCTCAGGGTCAAAACAGTAATGCACAGGATGACTTCTGATTTTTCTCCTTATCTGTGAATCCCTCCAGTATCTTTTTCCTCCTTCCAGGATACGTTAACTCCATTGGCTAGTGTAGTGAGTTGGATGTGCTTGGTCCAGAGAGTTCCACTCTTAGATATGGCCTTGTTGGAGTGAGTGTGGCCTTCTTGGAGGAAGTGCATCACCGTGGGGGTAGATAGTTAGTCTTCTCCTATTTGCCTTTGTAACAAGAGGTAGAACTCTCAGCTCTTCCAGTGCCATGTCTTCCTGGAAGCTGTCTTGCTTCCCTCCATGATCGTAATGGAGTGCACCTCAGAACCAGTAAGGCAGCCCCATTTCAATGTTGTTTTTTAAAAGAGTTGCATTGGCCATGGTATCTCTTTATAGCAACAGAAACCCTCACAAAGACAGCTAGTATGTGTATCTGGTTTACACCTTTCATCTCATACTTGCTGTGGGATTTATGGTGTGATTCTTCAGGGAGGTTATTGGGTTTTACCCTATTATAGAACTTGCTTCCTTTAGGCCTGAAAGCTCTTTCTCATTGACTCTTTTTTCATTTTACACAGTATCTTGTCCTAATAAGCATAAATTTAACATTCACAGAGTAAAGTAACGGATGCCCTGAAGTGATGGGCACGGGCTGTGGCTTCTTTCTATACTGAGTAGAGCCTAGTTCAGAGGTTGGCTCATCAATATTTTAAAAAGACTATTCAATGATAATGAAATTCTTCATAAAGTCCATGGAAACTAATAAGGCTTTGGAAAATGTGCCTTTCAGGGAGAAGGACAATTAATTAGAACTTCTGCATTTGAGAGAAGGCAGTGAGAAAATTAGAGTCATTGCAGATCCCCAAACAAACTGCAATCCTATGAGTCCTCATCCTGCCACAGAAAACAATTATAAAACAATACTGGGCTTCAGTTGCTGGTACTATCTGGTTTGGGGTTAGACTATAGTCTCTATTAGCTTAGAGATGGTTTTTGAAAGACCGGTGTACAAAGAATGCAATGGAGCTAGTATCTTTTCTGCTGAGGACAAGTCAGCATGCTGGGAGCACCCACGGAGAGTTTCCATCTGTATTTTGAGGTTGCTGAGGTTACCCCAGGTAAGATGATAGTAAACACCAGGGGAGTGCTAACTGCAGGAATAACCTCGAAATGTCTGCTAGAAAAAAATGATAATAATAATAATAGAAGAAGTACTATGGTTGCTATTATTATTGACACTGATCATTTTTGGTATGGCAGGCATGGTTGGTAAAAATTTCACATGTATTAGCTATTTGAATCTATAGATAGCTTGGATAAGTATTCTTAGTTTAAAACAGAGGACCAAAGTAGAAACTGGCCAAAGATATTCTCAAAACTACACAGCAGCTAATAATTAGGATTTGAATTTAGGCTGCCAAGCAACAGAGCCCAACATTGAAACCTATATGAAGTCTCAAAATGCACGCTAAACTTTTGATTGGGTGATACATCCTATAAATATGCAAAAGACATCACTCAGTCTTGGGTTACAGTTCGGTTGCTCAAGGGGAAAGGTATGTGCAAGGCCCTAGTACTACACAGAAAATGAAGTGTTATGTTGGTTCTTTGTAACAATAACCCATTTTATTTAATTCCTCAAAACTAGAATAGAGATTTTTCACAGTGGCAATGATGAGAAGTTTGGATCAGTAATTTCTAGAAGCAGTTTATTACAGAGTAACAGGTGTATATGTCAGACTTCTAGGAAGAAGTAGGCCCTGTAATTGAGGTAAAGTAAATAATAATCATAATAATTATTTAATAAATTACTATTATTTCATTTGGATTTCAAGTGGAATTAGCTAAGAAACTTTTTTTCATACTTTTTCCTGAATTGATATATAAAACTTTAAGTGCTATAAATAATTTCCAAGCCCACTGATCAAACTCAAAAGATCTGGAAAATGTAGAGATTTGGCTCATTATCTAAAGGCCTGAAATCCCTCCTGTGGCCACAAGGAGGACAAGGGAATACTGATGTTTATAAGAAGGATGACTTTTGTGCTCAAGGGGGTGTGGCCCTAGCTAAAACATATTCTATTCATGCATCCAATTCTCAAAAATAGAAGGTGAAACATACCAGAGCAACCTAGGCTTTCTCTGGGGCCCACATTTATACAAAGATGCTATGGTCCTCTTCATTTAAATCAAATTCATGTAAGAGTGATATTTAAAAGAAAAAAAGTTTTCTCTTTTATACTCCCAAAAGAAAAACTTACTCAAAATCAGCCTTTTTGCAGGATGGCTTTCTTAAATAAATGAACAGAAGAATGAATTATGTGGCTATAAATAAATCCCCTGACATATAATAAAGCAATGTTCGACTGCTTTATGGTGTCACTGGAAGAACCCCTGGATATATTTATAGCCACGTTAACAGTCACCTGTATTTTTTCAGGACTTTTATTTCGCTGTGCACTATGAGAGTTTAGTTGGGTGAGGTTGGTGTTTGTGTTTTTCTCTTCCCCAACTGCCGATTGGAGCTGTGTAGAGACAGCAAGCAAGGATTTCTACTCTTTGGTGTTTTTTTTTTTTTTTTTTTCTTAAAAAGTGGGTCTTCACTTAATGGCTTGGGTCTCAAAGAATCAGGCTGTGCCAATGCTTTCTGGTCTTTCTAAGTCTGCAATCACATTAGATGTGCCTGCAGTGGCGAACTTGACAGGTATCTCCTGCTGACAGCGAAGTGGCACGTCAGAGCCTATCCAAGTGAGAGGAGGCTTGTGCGGAGATAAAATGCACCGTGAGGGACGATGGACAAGGCAACTTCACATTAGGTTCCTGACGCCTGACACATTTAAGGAGAAGTAGGAGGCTTATTTTAGAAGCCAGCCGATCCTTTAGACTGCCTGGAAGCTGAGGTGATGAACAAAGCAAGGTGAAGAATTAAGAGTAAATCCTTTCTTCCTTTTTGTTTGGATGGTCTCTTAAGAAGAGAGGAGAGGCAAAATTAAAAGGGCCAGGAGAGGAGTCTAGCATGACAAACTCTCTAGTCTAACCTACCCCAAAAAACCCAGCAGTTGCCCCTGTCGATCCAGCTACAACAGAAGTTTACACACCTCATTCCATTTAGAAATGCAAGCTTCTAAAGAGTTCCATCTGGGTTTCATGAAGGAGATAGACACATGGGGGTTAAGATGGATTATTCCTATGAAATTATTCTTCTTTAAATCTGTGGGGAGAATAACAATTTCCAATCTGTTTCTCTTCTTTTATGTCTTAAAACTGGACCCCCATCTTCCTCTGTGTGATGTGCCTGGGATCCCAATTAAAAAGTCCCAGTAGAGGACAGAATACAGAAAGGCAAAGGAGCACCCATGATGGGCAGTGACGATTATTTTTTCTGGGATTCTAGCTGTAGGAGGTGTTTAGAACACATCAACTTATCGCCATAGATAAAATTCTCAAAATATGCTGGCCTAATATAAACTGTAATAGACTGTAGGAACGGGAGTTAGAAAAGACATATAAATAAGACTGTGTTGACTAGAGGGAGGGATGTGAGACATAAGGAAAAATTAACAGTGTATTATATTGCAGAGGGATAAATAGTTTATCAGGATGGCTTAGCTCTTTGGAGTGGAAAAGCAATATGAAGCAGCCTTAGATTTGTTATCTGATTGGTCCTCTCCTCACTCAACTATGCCCATAAATGGAATCTCCCTCCCTGGAACCTTCAACTCCTTTTCTGACATTTTCTGAGCAGTAAATAAAGAAGCTATAAGGATAAGACCCAGAATGAATTGTCCCAGCTATAACATACCAGCAGGGCTTGCAGGTCCCATTCTACATCAAGGGTTTATTTTCCCTTTATAGCCAGGCAGAAAATTAATTGGAATGTCCATCTAGGCTCCCCTTACCTCCTTGGGATGAAGTCAAACCAGTTTCCTGTCAGTGCCAACTTGGAAAAGGAGACCACGAGATGGATAAGTGTTCCGAATATCAACTCTGGAAGGCTTGTCTCTCAGAAATCATTGTCAACAAAGTCAGATAAATGGGTCAGTGAAACTCATGGTATGAGTGCTAATAGATTCTAAGACTCGGTTGGCAACTGGCTCAATGGGTTCATTTATTCAGCAAACATTTACTGAGATCCCAATAATTAATACCCATGTGCTGCATGCAAAGGATGCAGCAGAGAGCTGGAAAAAGGCTCTGTCATCAGAGAGTTGACCATTTTTTAAGGGTATAGATCATGAACAGATGAAGCGACTTCTGAAAGCGGACAATACTGGAAAATAAACAAATCGGAACAAAAGAGTAGAATAGCCACCAGGGTGATAATGCCTTAGGTGAGATGCAGGAAGACTTTCTAAGGAAACTGCACGGCAAATGCACCCTGAGAACATTGGGGGAAAAGTCCCAGAACAGAAAGGAAGTAGGCGCAGCAGGCTTGGGTTGGTAAATATCTAGGTACATTCAATTGGTGGGAACAAAGTCTGGGGAGCAGACAGAAGTAAGTCAAGGATGTCTAACTGATGGAACTGTCAATACATCGGAAGCCTGGTCACCTAGGTCATTTTTGAAACCGTGTGACAGGGTTAGAGCAAGATCCAAGTGCAAGGGGAATCCTCTGAGGGAATTAAATCATTAAATCAAGAAGCAGCTGATAAGAATAAGAATTATCGCCAGGCGGTGGAGGCGTACGCCTTTGATCCCAGCACTCAGGAGGCAGAGGCAGGTGGATTTCTGAGTTCGAGGCCAGCCTGGTCTACAGAGTGAGTGCCAGGACAGCCAGGGCTACACAGAGAAACCCTGTCTCGAAAAACCAAAAAAAAAAAAAAGAAAAAAAAAAAGAATAAGAATTATCATGAACTCTCAGGGATAATGTTTAATATTATTTTCTTTTTTGCAATGAGCAAAATTATATAATAGGTACTATATGTAAGCATTTTATTTTAAAATTATATATATATATATATATATATATATAATATATATATATATATCATGTGTTTGTGTGTGGTGTGGAGATGTAGGGGCTTGGGGGTGGGTGTAATGTGTCTATCCTTACTTCCTTCAGAATCAAGGTGCATGAGCAGGGCAGAGTCACTGCTAGCAAGGCGCAGATAGAAAGGACTTGCCTAGGAAGGATGCCCTTCTAGTGCGCTTGTGTGCCCACTCAGTAGAGGTAGTAGAAATAGTGGAAATAGTAGAAAATAGAAATAGTGGCTAGTGTCATTGTTTCCTGAAAGGGCTCTGGGCCAGCCCCTCCTGGAGTCACAGATGGCAGTGACTGGAGCTGCACACCCCACCCACTCCTGCAACCCTCTCCCCCTTTCCAAACCCCTCCCCTCCTACTCCTCGCCACCACTACTCCCTACTCCTGCGCGCATACCCTACCCAGATTTAATAAGTACTTTTTGGTACCCAGCACCAGTGAGAATCCACCCACCTGAAGCATTATCTTCCGGGCAAATCAGGGACAGACCAGCCACTCTGCTTTGCACACCTTTACTGGGATTTGACTTGAAGGTGCTAGCCTCTGGGTCCTGAATTCCAAGAGTCTAGGATGGGTGGAAGCCACACCAGAGAACAGACCGGCAGCCACCGAACCTTTCCTTCACTCTGCACAATCTCTGAGCCACCCAACCCGTAACCTTTACTTCGGAGAGCTATGGCTTGGATTCTATCATCTACCCATTGACCTAGCAGTTATGTCCAGTGGCTCTTGGTCAGTCTCAGTAGAGACACGCGCTGGAGAGTGGCCGCCCTAAGCGCTGCAAGAACAGCCGTGCGCCGACCGCAGGCAGTCCAGTGTGCTTGCAGATTCAGGGTTTATTTTGGTTAAGGGACACTTGGGCTGTGCTGTTGTCGGGATATTCCTGCCAAAAGCCTCACCGGCACCTAGGTCTCCGAGTTTGGGTTTAGGGATCCTGGGAGAGGAACGGGAAGAGAGATCCCGAGGGGCCCAGAGCTGAAGATGCCTCTGGGTCTCCTGCGCGCACGCACGGCGGGGTGGGACCTAGGGAGAGCAAGGCGAGGCAAGAGCTCGGGCTCTTGCGCGGGTGTGTACGAGCAGCCGCGAGCTAGCGTACACTTCAATGGGGAGGGCCGGGATTCCTGGAGGCTCCACCCCTCCCTCCTCCAGAGCCAGCCAGTCCCTCGGCAGAGCACACCGGCTGCACTGATTTGCTCTCCGGAGTGCGCTATTTGCATATGACTTGCCCATTTGTGAATTTGGCTCCCCAACTCCTTGCTTCACTTCACCTGTGCCTCCCCAGTTGCGCGCACTTTGCGGGTGTCGGCTCTCCTCTTGGCCACCTCTGCCAGCCGCCGGACACCTCCTCTAGCGCTCTCCCTGATTGCACCTACCTTGCTCCTCTTCACCTCCAGCCACGTTGATCTGAGTGGCTAGCTCAGAGCTGTTTCTTTTCCTCCGGCCCTTCTTGATCCCTTTCTCTGGCTGCTGCTGCTGGCTGCTTTTCAACCTATTGGGAACTCAGGACTCAAGGCGGCTGCACCGTGGCGCTCATCCAGGACACTCAGGGTTAACAGCCTCCTCGCCCTTCCACAGAGACTCCCGGGAGCTGGAGAACTCTTCCACCTGCAGCCCCCTTTTGCCTGGCAGTTCTGCATTGCATCGCTCGGAAGTGGAAACAAGAAAGAAAAATAAAAATGTCCAAACTCCTTGGATGTTGGGATAAACTAGCGTGAACCTACTTGGGTTTTTCCTGCTTTGTCTTCTCTCTCCGTTTCCACCTTTCCCCAGTGGCTTTCCAGAGTATGCAGCTAAAACATCGGACTTGAGGTACCAAGAGAGCAGGAAGAAACCTCGCGGGTCCTTCCCTGAAATGTGTGACAAGCCAGGGCTCTCCGGGTCTGCTGTACCTGGGTCGACTCTTGCATCCTAAATTTCTCTTCCAGAAAAAGAAAAAGGCTTTGCCTTATCTTTTGTTAATCTTCAGTTTCTTTTTGTAGTTTCTTTTTTCTTTCCTTTCTTTTCCTTTTTCTTAAAAAAAAAAACAAAAAACAAAAAACTGATTCACCATTTCCCCACAAGCTCTTATAGCTTCCCCCATCCCCAAATTGGACAACTCTTCTTCCTGCTATGATGGGGCCCTGGGCATCATGAACTTCGTTATTGCTCACTGGCTGGAATTTAAACTGCCCATCTGTAGTGGTCCAGTGCGTTGACCATGCACCTGAGAATCCACGCAAGACGGAGCCCTCCTCGCCGGCCGGCCTGGACGCTTGGGATCTGGTCCCTCTTCTGGGGATGTATCGTCAGCTCTGTGTGGAGTTCTTCTAATGTGGCCTCCTCCTCTTCTTCCTCTCCGGGATCTCACTCTCAGCACGAACACCATTTCCACGGCAGCAAGCAGCACTCTGTGCCTATTTCTATCTATCGGTCCCCTGTTTCCCTTCGAGGAGGGCACGGTGGGTCTCTCTGCTCTTTATCTTTTACTGGGGCATTGCAAATCTTTAACCCATTCGTCTTTCAGGTAGGGTCAAGGATGGGAATAACAGAAAAATTCAATTTAAAATAATGAGATGGATTGCATGTGCATAAGGAGAAAAATTGTCACTTTCTCTTAAAGGCAAATGCTGTTTTCTCTCAGCCATTCACTTTCCAATAAAAGGCTTTCCCCTCCTTGGCACCCTTGTTCATGGCAGGGAAAATACCCTTTCTACCCTTTGCCACCTTCTCCTCCCTCAACCTATTGATGACAGGCAGCTCCATCAAACAACTCCTAATGATGCTACACGTTGGTTCGTTCACTTTACATTCATTCATCGGTCCTTTCTCTGTTCTTGTTTGGGGGCTAGTTGTGAAGAAATAGCAGACAGTAGGTCCTTTGGGCATCAGCCTGAAGTTGACAGAACTGCTATAAAGTTACCTATGTGATAAATATCTGGGGAGAAAAACTGAGTCAAAGAAGGCAGAAAAGATAGTTAACAATCCGTGGGTGCTATTTTTCATTTGGGCAGCGTTATATTTTCCTGTATGTAGGTTCAAAAGAGTAGCTATCCCCTACCAAACACACATCTAATATTGCTATTAGTGAGGAAGCAATATGTCAGATAAAGCTAAACTACTTTTAATTTACCTCTGTAAATCATAGCAGCTTTGATTCACCATGTATGCAAATGATCTTTCAATTAAAGTCAGCATGAATGGTTAGTTCACACAAGCCATGTATGATATATTTTGCTTCAGACAATCTTCTTTGCATCACAGCTATTGAAAGAAGAGACCCATGGTTCATAAAAAAATATACCCAGCTCTAAGCAAGCTCCCTCTAAAAGGCTGATGTCTGCAGCTAAGGAAGGAGCTTGCTGTAGTAAATCGTTCCGAGGAGAAGTGTTTACTATGCACTCCACTCTGATGAGGAGGGGAAGGAACAGGAGAATGCCTGAGCAGCCCTCCAGTGAGCTGTGCTGGGAACCTCTCTAGGGGCCCTGTCATGGCTTGCATTTTGAGGCATGCAGGCTCCATTAGGAAAGTAATTCTTTCCTCTGGTTCCTAGCTAGGGGCTCCTCCTCCAAGCTGTCTGTCGTTTTAAGTGGAAACACATTGAGAGAATGCCAGCACATGCTGGTTCTTTCTCTCTTTTCAAATCACATGTGGTGGAATTGTCAAGTAGTTGGGAGCCTGGAAGGCTTGGTAGAAGGGGCTGGTGTGACTGAGAGAATGCTTGAATTCTTCCTTGTATCCTGGTTGCTGTTATCCCCGTGACTTTTGTTGGGTCTGCTATAGACTCTCTAAAACAAAACAAATAAAACCACAAATGCCCAAGCAAGAGCTAAACACACACAGAGATGGGGAAGAGGGGAGAAAGAGGGAGAGGGAGAGGGAGAGGGAGAGGGAGAGGGAGAGGGAGAGGGAGAGGGAGAGGGAGAGGGAGAGGGAGAGGGAGAGGGAGAGGGAGAGGGAGAGGGAGAGGGAGAGGGAGAGGGAGAGGGAGAGGGAGAGGGAGAGGGAGCGGGGGAGAGGGAGAGGGAGCGAGGGAGAGAGAGAGAGAGAGAGAGAGAGAGAGAGAGAGAGAGAGAGAGAGAGACGCAATTTCATTAAAATGGAAACTTAACTCCTAAGGAAGAGAGACTGGGATGGGGTTGAAATAAGGGAAGCCAGACAGACTATTACTAATAGCCATAATTAAACACAAAAACGCTGAGCGATAATTAGCTAAATTTTGCTAATTAGTGTAAATGATCACCAGGGAGATGAAGATTACGCATTAGTTAGAGGTTAGAGGCTAGCAGGGTCTTGCAATTTCTTTTTGTTGTTCTTCAAGATGTAAACAGTTAAAAGCAGTGCTAACAGTGATGGAATTTGCAGAGAAGAGAGTACTTGAAGAATTTATAAATTCCACCCCTTCCTTCCAAAAGGGTCGATTCATACACAGGTTAATTTTTTTTTCTTTACCTCATCTATGCAAAGATTGTTGCTTTAGTTTTCTCTAACCCCTTTGACTGGTTTTCATTGTGCTTTCTCATTACCTGGCAACTGATATTATTCAGGATGATGGATAAGAAGAGAATAAAAGAAATAACCAGAGACTCCTCACAAGACTTTCATATCCAACTGAACTGCAGGGTGCACCAAACCCCAGGGGCTGCCCTGGTGAGGACAAGAATGCTTCTGGATTCTAACTCTTGTGTGTCCTCTTTAAGGAAGTCCCCATCCCACTGATTTGAGACTTGGGGACTGAATATATGGATACTAAATAGGTGGCCTCCATATTTAATTAATGTTTTTAAGCTTAAAATCAAGGGAAGTAGAAATTAACAGTAAGTCCCAACCTTGGGTCTCCTCTGGCATCCCAGCGGCGACCAACTTAGAGCATCACTTACTAAAACGACCCGAGATACCCCAGAGCTTTCCAATAATGTCCACCTCCCATTCATATTTGAAATACACCAGCTTTCTTCTAGTTCAAGGCTAAGCTTAGGGCAGCATTTTTTTTTTAAATACTTTTTATGTGCAGGTCTTAGGGCACACAGACCCATGTAACTTGGGTAGTTGTCATGGATAGTTCCTTTTTTTTCTCCTTTTTTGCTGGCTTAAAAATAAAACTAAAGCCTTGAATCAAAGAACCTTCTTTTGACTCAAGAAAGATTTAAAAAACAAACAAACAAGCAAAGTTCACCATGTGTAATGCTTTGCCTAACTTCCCAAGTGCTTCAAGCTCCTGCTGATCTGCAGCTGGCCCCTTCCCCTACCACCCTGCCCCTGGTGGGATTCTCACTAAGACAGTTGGAGAAAACAGAAATCCTCTGAACAGCTGGTAGTTTTTACTTATGTGCTTATCCTTGCTTGGAGGTGATCTTTAAAATATTGATTATGCTATAGATTTCTGTGAAGTCTGTATTCCGGGGCAGCCTGGGTGATGCTGAGATCATCTGTAAAATTGGGAGAGAAGACTACTGGGTTACTGGGGTACCCCCAAATTGTCTCGGGTTAGGGCTTCAAGATGGAATGAACACTTTTAAAAACTGAAATCTAACATCCTTCTTCTCCTTACTCAGTCTTTTCTTTTAGGGTCCCCGTCCTTTATTCATGTGTTCTTCTATGCAGTAGTCACTCAGGTGACAGAGAACAGTTTTTATGGGCCAGGCTTTGTCCTATCTACAAGACACAACTAAATTAATAGAACATTGGTGTGTTCAGTGTGGCGTGATTCTGTGACTCTGTTGATCTCTGTGCTTCTTTGTTTTACAAACTGTGGAGGAAGGTAGGGCCTCAGACAGGAGGCCAAATCATTTCTTATGAATTCTAAGTGCCCTTTATAAGATTCACATTTTCATTCTTCTGTGACTCAAAATACCACTCCGAATTTATTTTCCCATCTTATGCTTGGTTTCCACATTTAAATAACATAGTTGTGAAAGTGCTAGGTGGCTTAGTTGTGCAAAGCGTGTAAATAGGTACCATGTGTTGGTTTTACATTCCATTAATTTTCACTTCCATACAGGTTTTTTTTTTTTTTTTTCTTTTCCAAACCATCTTAAGCAGATGTCGTAGTGACCTCAGTGCTGACATAGGAACCAAGGACTCTCATAGGAATGAGACTCTGCAGCCAGTCCCTTTTAGGGTCTAGCCTCTAACATTTGTCCAGCATTAGGCTCGCTCTGGGCTCATCTGCTGAACACATTATGGCGTTCAGCAGCTGCTCTCTAACCACTCTCTCTCTGCCTTCCTTCTTGAGATTGGGAACACTGAATAATTCAGAGTGTTGGTTGACAGATAAAACGATAAGATTTATACGTCTTTGGCCTTGGTGATGAATTAATTAAATTGGTTTCTCCTCTCTCCTCAGCATGCATTGTTTCTGTCTCTAAAATGTACTGGTACGTGTTGGGCTTGGAGATTCGCCTGCTCTTGAAAGATGGTTGGGGATGATTATAGTATCAGAGTATAAATCTTTTCAGGATTGTTAATGTTATGGACGCCACCACCAGGTAGGGTAGAGGTGGGGGGGTGTGTGGGGGGAACTGCCCTATTACAGACAGAGGAGATGAGACATGCCTAACAATTGCCTTTAGGGCTGAGAACAAGAGACTGTCTCCAACTACTCATTCAGAGAATCCAGTAGTAAGAAACTTACTCCTCTGTATCAAAATTTCAGAGGTACCGTATTCTGTTCTGTAGCTTAGTGGTGAATTTATCAGATTTCAGAAACTTTACATCTCTGGGACCCTGGATAGACTTGGAGAGATACACATCTCCGAAGGTAACCCATGAGCCTCCCTTCCATATTTGTTTCCTTATGGGCTCAGCTCTGAAGGCTAAAGGTGGAAGTTCAGGAGCCAAGCAGGCTTGGTTTCTGGGGAGCTGTCGCTGTGGTTTACAGATGGTCATTTCCTTACTGTGTTGCCACCTTGTCTTTTCTCCTTTTCTCTGTGTGCATCATCCTGGGTGTATTTTCTTTTTCTTTTTTTTTTTTCCCCCTTCTCTAAAGACCCATTCAACTACGTTAGGCCCACCCAATGGCTTTGTTTTATCTTCAGCATCGTTTTTACAGGACCTCTCTACAAATAAAAGCATCCTGAGTTCCTGGTGAGTGGGACTTCCAAAATGGGTATACCCATTTTGAGGACACAGTGTAATTTTATCATCTTTAGGATGGGGGTTAGTCATTACTGTACCTGTACTGTGTGTTCAGTGGATTTAGTTAAACTCGGAATAGACAAGTAAACCCTGGGCGACAATGACAGCGATTTACCAAATCCTAGGATGGTGCCTTGAGAAGAAAAGTCCTATTTACATAAATGGTGAAAACAAAGACAGCAGGTTTACTCAACTTCTGTTTGCCTTCTTGGCTGAGCTTCTGGGCCTGAGTCCAGATGCTGATGTGCATAGGACTAAGTCTGTCTGACTGCAGACAGAAGCTCTGTGCACAGTCGAATGTGAACGTTCTAATGCTTTCTCAGCCAGACCTGTTGCCCCTCCAAGCTACGTCCGTCCTCAGGCCTCTTCCCTCTGACTTCTTTAAGGCCTATGGCTGCTTTCCTTGCCCCACCCCCACATGCACACCCACACACATGTGCACACGCACGTGAACACCCCTCTAGCTCTTCACTTCTCATCCTTAAGTGAGGAAAACAGGTTAACTACATATAAAGGAATATTTTCAGCAACAGAAATATTTTTAAAAGTATCATTTTAATAATTTTTAGTTGGTTTTCATAGGAATCTTATGTCTAAATATAAATGTTGTAACCCATCTACTTTATCAGTCATGATGCTCTTGTGAAATGACTAAGAAAACATATTATTCACTGTAAAGTTGCTATAAATTGGAAGCAAGGTGTTCAATTCTTTTGGAAAATAATTCTCTTCCCTCCCTCCTTCTCTCCCTTTCTCCCTGCTTCCCTCTCTCCCTTCCTCCTTCTTTCCCTCCCTTCCTTCTCTCTTCCTTCCTTCTCTCCATTCCTCCTTTTCTTTTAGGTTCCCCCATTTCAGATACTTCTTTTAAAAATGAGTCATGAGAGCATGCATTAATAAGGGTTTCAATGTTGACTGGTAATGGATGTTGTGGTGTTAGGTGTGGGATAGCTCAATCAAGGTCATGATTTAGAGTTGACTGTATTGTCTCAGCCTTTTTCACCTGACTGAGAGGCATGTGTTTTTTTTAACCTGAGCAGTGGATAGTATGATTTATCTGTTATAGGCACAAAGTTTCCCAGAAGATAAATTATATACATAGTACACGTGACTCACATAGGTGGCACATTTTGTAAGAAGTACTGTAATGTCAGTGCCATCTGATCTCATGGACCTGAGCTTCCTTTATTGAAAGCTTGCTGACAGGCAGGTTAAAGATACTGTATTCATGCATTCTCCTTACTTCTCTATGGCAACACTGTTGGCCTCTGAAGAACTAATTCATTTGTGTACTACTTTTGAGGAAAATGTAGATAAGAGTACCTTCATAAACATACAGAAATCAAACTGTGGCGTGACATACAGCTATCTCCTTAGGTAGAGATCCATATTGGATAAGTTCAAACCACAGTTAACAAATTATAACAAAACATGCAGAAACTCAGAGATCTTGGGTAATAAAAATGCTGAGGGCTTTGAGAATGAATTTGAGGCCAAACATACGTATGTTTGATATGCATTGGGAAGTAGACTAACAAATAAACGGACAAACAAAACTGTACTGTACAGTAGGAAATAAGTTCTGTTTTTAGGTCAACTGTCTTCAGATATGGAAAAAGAACTTATTTTAATGCCATCTTTTTTTTTTTTTTCCTCTGTAATTTTACATTTTCAAGATCAGGGGTCATAAAACAGATAGGAACACAGTATGCTGGGTGCTTTATAGTTGGGGTTTAAAGACAGAGTTCTTATGAGAAGAACACTGTAGAGTCATAGAGTTCATTGCAAGTTTTCCTTCTTGCCGACTCTGCGAACCCAGCAGTCTGTTTATAGTTGTTCTTTTAACATCTAACCTAGCCACGAGTAGAGTATCTTGATCTTTTAACGTTCGTTTCCTTTCCTTTCTTCCTATGGTGGGATGCATTGCTACTGTGACTTAATTCTGTAGCTAGAGAAAACTTTCTCTTTTGTTTTATTTCCTTCTCCTATTATGAGGGTACTCCCTCGGTACCACCAGGAGGCAAAGCTCTCCCAGTGCTGTTTAGCATGAGTGCTGAATGATCTCGCACTCCTGTATCTTGAAGACACACTCCTGTGTGTTAGACCTGTCTGAGTTCCACGGGTATACCACTGTGCTATAGGCCTATTTTCTTAATTGTCAGATAATTTTGCCGTGTACTATGTATATAATTTTGTTTAAAACACACAGTTCTGCTGTGTTGAGCCACATCAGGGCAGGAAGCAGAGCAACTGAGTTTATAAAGAGCAAGCCATGTAATTCTCCTTGCAGTTCACATTCTGAGAGAGGCTTGCTTCTGTCATGCATCCCTACAGTGTATCAAAACTTCCAGAGGTTTATCATGAATGGGATTGTTTAGTTCAAACAACCCCTTTGGAGTTAATAATAGTGGGTATTGTTTTGTAATTGACATCATTGAGTCCCAGAGAGGGTAAGTGACTTGACCAAAATAATAGGGATAACACCAGATTCAAACCCAGTTCTAACCACAGAGCTCTTAGTCTTTCTGTGGCTTCGTGTCGTCCATCATCTTAAGAAACAGAAAGAAACACACCCTGCTCTTTTGTCAGGAACAGAGCACACATGCCATTGAAACCTTTTGAGCTTGAAATGGACACACATCTGAACGTGTCTATGAGTGTGCAGTTAGTAATAAATACTAAAATGTGACACCTTGCCTGAACCCATTTGAACCCAAGGGTGTGGTTGATGCCACAGTATCATCTCTTATTCTGGAAGATGGATGCTGGCTTATAAAAGAGGCAGTGGGAGGGAGAGGCATGGACTTCCTCAAAAGCACAGAGTCGCCTTCTTAGAACTCTGGGAACCTAAGGGCTCATTTTTCCACGTGAGTAAAGTAAGGATTCAGCCAAGAATACCCAGCCAGTGTCAGAAATAGCGAGAAAGTCAGGCAGTATGGATTCAAGTGAACTGCCTTTGTCTCTTCCCAATCCCAATAGATAAGGTCAAGTGCTCATTCCTTCAAGGCTGTAATTGCAAACTGTCTTCTCATTCTCTTTTTTTTCCCCCAGCAATCCCTCCTTAGCCAAGTGAAGTTCTACAGGTGTGCATTCTGACAGCTTTGAACTTTTCTGGCCTCCTGCTAAAGTAAATCCATCATGAAATCTCTCTAAGACTTGTCTGGCTTTGGGTTCAGAAATAGAATTTTAGGGCTATGCTGAAGACTTCATCTACTTAAGAACCCTAGTGTGAGAAAGTGGAACAACTCAAGGGGTTGAGTACTGCAGACACCATACCATTCGGGTTGCGTCTCACAGTCTAGAGAGGAAAGGGGTAATAACATTCTCCTGTACCTGTCACAACTCCATGTCTAGAAGCCATGGCCAAGTTACTGGCAAAGGGCATGTCTCTGTTTCCAATTCTAACTTCTTTATTTACCAAATCATTAGCACCTGTGTACACATGAAACCCCTAGAATCCAAACAGCTGCATTGTGTTTGCCCTCATTTTTTTAAATTGTTTTGAAATAATTCTCTCCTCCTCCCACATTACAACCACTGTGTGTACTCTTGAGTCACTTTGCCCCAAACTATGAATTTCAACTCTTTCTGAAGCCGTCTTTCTGGATTTGAATATAATTACACGCTTTGGGTGCAAATTGTGGTTTTTGCTACATAAGAAACTAATGGAAATGATCTGCCTGTTCCTGTAGTTTACAGATTATATGCTTCAGAACTGGGGCTATATATTTAGGCTGCTTTTCTGTGTGGCACATTAAAATGAAAATGAACTCAGGGTGAGCCACCATGGTTGCTAGGCAGTGGAGCAGGTTGATGGAGCATTGCATTTGAACCAAGACAGCATTGCTGTTTTACTTAACATCTATTTGCCTTTCACTCTTGTCATTTGGTGCTGTCACAGAAAGGAAAGTGGGAGCCAGTTGGGAGGGTCTGGTTATCTGTAGAGGTTTACACAAGGAGAAAGAATTTATCACCCCCAACCTCAGTGTGCAAAGAGAATCTTAGTAGAATCTGAAATCAGAGCACAGAGAATTCTTGTGATGAAGAGGATATGGGACCTGGAGTAGTGAAAGTGAAGAGCTGGCATCCCAGGGGTTCCTCACTTGAGTAGGTTAGCAAAGGGAAATTAACTAGCTCCTGCAGACTGGACCCTGCCTCAGTGGCTACAGATGAAAGGAAATCACTCTGGTTAGAAATTTTAAGCATGCCTCTAGAGTTCATTTATTATCTAGCCTGAAATTCCAGAGTCCTGTGAGCAAATGGTGACAGGCAGCAAAGGCTCTGGGGCTTCTTTATAATTGATAACTAATAGAATGTCTCCCACTGCTTTGAAATCCTGGCTTTAATAGAACCCACAGCTCTGAAAAAACGATTAGATTCACAGACAAAGCAGAATACTTAGATTTGGGGGGTTTCAGTAGCTCTCTGGTTAGTAAAAACTAGAAAATTAGAAAACAGGGCTAAAGGGTTAAAGTTTAACAACTGAGATAATTTTGTATCCTAAAAAATTTTGTTAAAGGAATAGTCTCACAGCTTTGGTAGGTATAGCCTCTCTTCTCTCTCTCTCTCTCTCTCTCTCTCTCTCTCTCTCTCTCTCTCTCTCTCTCTGTGTGTGTGTGTGTGTGCAAATCCTCTTCTCTCTTCACAAACTAGTAACCCTACATTATCGCAAAGGCATCTCTGAATATGTCCTTACATTAATTTACACTTCTTAAGTAAATCCAAGAAAGGACTTTGCTTTTATAGGAATGACAGTGAACCTATTTTAGTAAAATCACTAATTATTGGAATACTGTACTGCTTTTTAATGCACTTAGTGTACCTTATAGTTCCCTAAAGCTTTTAGGTCATTTGATTCTCCTACAAGGGACGGACAGTTCCTTTCCTATTTTCAAGGTGCTTCCCTTGGCAGGGACACTTTTGATAGTTGCCTAAGGCCATTCATACACAGCAGAACCAAGCTGAGTATCCAAAGAATTTGAATCCACACATGTGTCTGAATATTTAATTTTTTTCTGTATTGTTCCTAGGAGTCAAACTTTCTCAAAGTGGATTTCTTAGAAGTCTCTACCATTTTTAGAGAGCTTTTTCTGATCTTCCCAGAGCAACAATATATTGTGAGAGCTATGCATGCTTTTATACTTAGTAACCAATACCACACACTCACTGTGTGTCAAATACTTAACTAGATATTTTAGCTTTGTGTTTTACCTCCAAGTAGGTAACATTGTTATGGTGAATTTACAAAGGAACTGTGGTTCAGTTACTAATTTCCAGAATTCCTTCCACTTATTAATTCCTTGGCCTCTCCTGACTGGCGAACTTTTAGGTCTGGTATTTACAAAAATACCTTGTCTCTGCTTCTGAGAACATCTCATTCCATTTCCTTATATCCACAAGTCCATTACATTGGGGTCAAGTCTTTTCTAAAGAGTCTTTGCAAACCCATCTATTTCCAGAGTCCTCTGGCAAGTAACAGATACATGTTCAATCAAGGATCCCAGGGCCAGGAAAGGGGCATCAAATGACAGGATAGCTCCTAGTAACCGTGTCACCTATTTTTAAAAATCCACTATAAAATATACTTCTATCAGGAAATATGGTTTCCATAGTTGCCAGGGGCTCACTCTCCAACTTGCAATGTTAAGCAAACTGACAGTTTGTTCTGGTTTTTCTTTATTTTCCCTATAAAATGATAGAATTTGAGTTAATGATATCTAAGTGGCTTGCCTGCCGTCTTTGAGTTAACTCTTTATCTTTGTATCAGGGCTTATGAGCAAAACTCAGATAATCTGTAAACAACATTTTCACTTTTATTGGTCTACCTTGTATCTACTTCTTCTTGACTCATAGTATACATTGTATATGTGGCAGCAGTTCATTAATTATGAGGGTAAAACTAATGAAATGAATATTTCAAGAATGGCAGAATTTTTCCCCCAATTTGAGCCAGCGTGTGTGTGTGTGTATATGCACACGTGGGTGAATGTGAGAGCTGCAAAAAAAATTAATGTAACAGCAGTGCCTTGACAGCGTGCTAATTAGCTTGTGGCCTGGGAATGTACAGACCAGACAGGGGCTATGAGCCTGCTGTGAATTACAGATGTGGAAGTGCTTCAGTGTCTACTTCTTTCTGCTCTGATTTCATTGATCAGCCCAGTATTATCACAGGGTTGTGCCAGTGGGTCAATAATCTCAGAAGGGGACAGCTTTTATATAAAATAAGGATGTAAAGCTTAAATCCTGGCCTTTCACAGTCAACTTGTCTCCTTGGCATAAGTAGTATTTTTTTGTTTTATTTTTCTTTCCACATCTTTGTCTGTAAAGGGATCTCTACCCAATCCTCTTTCTGTAACTAACTATCCCTTAAAATTATTATCACTCTTTCAGACAATCTTGAGATAGCAAAGGCTTCACTTTCCTGCCCAAAGTAACTTAATAATAGCTACAGTGAAAAAGATTCACAACCAGATCCTGAAAGTCCCCAGGTCCCGATGTGGGTGTGGTCCTATTTCAGGAGTGCTGTGATACAGGACTTCATTGTACTCCACAACTGCTTTGCAATTGTGTAATCATCAAATACTAAGCCTGGAAGAGGTCTGTAGAGACATTGACCCATCAAACTATTTTTCATGGGAAGAAGCTAACAGATCAATAACACTTTGCCGATCAGAGGCAAGGCAAGACAAACATGGATTCTACCCTCAGTCTGCCTGTTGTACCACACACAGTCTTAGTTCTTGGGCTCACCTGGATTGGGAGGCTGGCCGTGGTCTCCAGGGTAACTTGACCAACCAATCAGCACCAAAGGAGTAGAGACAGCATGGGAACCAAGATACTCTAACCCTCATGCTGATTCCCTTAATGTCACCCCAGTGAAGCTCCCACTTCATACTAGGCTTGCCCCTCCTTCCTAGGGTCCCCACTTTTCTCTCTGCCCCATCAGCCTAGGAGAGAAATTCAGTATGCTGCAGTTAAATCAAACTGTTTGATGAGAGCTTTCGAGCCTAATTACATAGAAGGTTTCTTCCAGTGAAAGGAGAGAGGAAAGAGAAAGGGAGAAATTAAATTGAAGTGTAAATCAGTCAAGGGCTCAGATCCTGAGCTTGCTTTCTTTTTAATCAAGAATAAAACAAGAGGAGAGTTTGAAGGATCATCACAAGACACCATTAGCTACCCAAGGAGCTCTTGACTGAAGATGGTTTGTCATGAAAAGAAAAAAAAATGTACAATTTGTCCAAAAAAGGAAAATTCTGAAGGTTGTGTAATACTTAGAGAAACATAACACTAAGGAGTAGGACAGTTTTGGTTTTTCTGTGATGGATACCTCTTTTATTCTAGACGGCTGCCACATTTCCTCATATACCTCAGGTGATTTAATAAATATTTTAAAGCAGTGATCTGATAAATATGTAATGTGTAACGGAGGTGCTTGTGTTGTTATGTAGGAAAATGTAGCACCTTTTCTCTTTAATCTTAGGCATTAAACCTGAAATGAGCATTCAAAGGTTTTTCAGTGATTTTCCTTTATGGTCATCATGGACTCAATGAAGCGCCATAAATTATTGCTATTTGTGTAATGTTTTACAGTACAACAGTGAAAATCTCCGTTGTCATTGTTGAGTCACACCAGAGCCCTTTGCAGTAGGAGAGTAGATGGTAGGACTGTTATTTGGCCCATTTTTAAGCTGATGCAATCAAAACCCAAGCTGAAATGACTTGACCAAAGTCACTCAAGCATTAAATGACAGAGCAGAAATGGATACCCAGCCTCGGTCCTCTCTATCTCCCTGTACAGACAAAATACATTATGTGGAATTTCTGAGAACTTCTGGAGAAGAGGGATAAGAGAATAGAAGAGAGCAGTGTTTGAAAAACAAGTGGTGGTCTTCATAATTCATTATAGAATAGTTATAATTAGGAATGCAAGGGACTGTCCAGGTACTGCAGTGGGAATTGAAACATGAACTTTAACCTCAAGCTATTTTCAATGTAGCTACAAATTTCTTAAAGGCAAACTTAGGTCTTCCTTTCCTTTCCCTACAGAACTCCCACTCTGTCACCTGGAAAGACGAAATGTTCCCCTTTGCAGACCTCAGGCCTCTCTTGCCAACTCTTCCTAATAGTTGAGCCTTCTTTCTGAAGCACAAGGCTCTTCATGCTGCTCTCCTCTGGGGATCCTCTGGGCCTACAGGATAAAAAAAAACAACCATATCATGTCCTTTTCCTATCAAAGACACTATCTCAGCCATACTTTTCCTGATCTGTCTTGGCTTATTCATTGAGAGTATCTGTCCTGTTCCCACTGTATTGCCTTTATATATTTTCAATTTCTTTGTCTCCATTTTCCACACAGTTGCCCTTTCTGATCATAATATCAAATATCAAAGCTTATATGTTGTCTCTCATACCCTCCCTGAATGCCACTGCTGAAGGTGCCATTTCAAATCTCTCCCCAGCACTCCACCTTTTTTCGTTGTAGCTCGACTATCTCTATAATGTTCCTTGTGTGTGCTTTGTTTTCTTCACCATGCTAAAACATAAAAACATAGAGGCCTCATGTGTTTTTTTTTTATGATTGTATATCCAAAGTCTAAAATATCAACAGATGAAGAGTGAGTTTTTATCAATGTATACAGAATGAAGGGACAGGTGAATAACTGGCATGCATGCCTGTAATGTGTGACTGACTCCAACCCCAACACTTTAATCTCACTTCTCACTAGGCTCTTTAATGTTTCATGTATTTAGAGTATGCTTTTCCCATATGTAGGTCTCTAGGTATTTGCCTCATATTATTCTAATGTCTCATATTATAGGTTAACTCTTAGTATCTGACCTACAAAGTGTCTTTTTCTATGCCTCATTTGCATAGCAATTACATGAGCCTCCTGAACTTGTTCTGCACAGTTCTTGTCTCATTGTATAACTGCAGCTAATGAGGATATATTAAGATCTCTAGTATATCTTAGTCATTGTCTTGGGCATCAAATACTTACTGACTCATAAGCATGATTCAGATACTTCCTATAAAGAAGTTCATGTGTTCACCACATCTTGGTTGAAGAATGTACTCTCTCATTCTCAAACCTACATCATTGTGTTCCTATCATTTATTTATAGTGATTGTTTTTTTTTTTTAATCCCTTTCTTAAGGGGAAAGAATGAGTTATTTGTTTCATATTCTGGTTGGCAGACAGTTGTTCTTTTACATTAATGTATACTTTTAAAATACTCATTAACAAAATATGATGAGGAGTTTTGCAAGATAATGTCATAGAGCAGTTTAATAAATATCGTGTGACGAACATTAGAGGTATAAACTATGGTAGAGTCAGAGAAGAAAAGATATCACATCCAATTACGTCACTTTGAAGTATTTTATCATAGGGTTAAAGAGATAGCTCAAGTTTAAAAAGTACTTTCTGCTCTTGTAAGGGACCTGGATTTGATTCCCAGCACCCACATGGTGGCTCACAACTGCCTTTGACTTCAGTCCAGGGGATTCAATTCCCTATTCTTGCCTATGTGAGTTCCTGCATGTATGTGGGACACATAAACTCATTTACCAATATACATAGATAAATAAAACAAAGTTTTATAAGTACTTTGTGAGTCAGGAAGGGTGTAATCACTTAGGGTAATAGGCAGGGATGTTCAGAGACCAGTAGCTGAGTTTGCTGAGTGAGTATTTAAGGGAACCCTGTGAGGAGAGATAGTAGAGGAAGTGGAAGCGCTTTAGAGAACACCAAATAATAGTAGTGACAGCTCCTGATGCTTAAAAACAAGTGCTATGAGCATCCTTAGATTTATTTCAGTTGCTCTATAATTCTTTTGTCACTATCATTTGCAAGAGAAGAAAAGAACTGCATCTAAGAAGTTGAGACTTAAAATCTTATAGAAATCTTAGCCTTTAATAGACAAAAATCTGGTATTGTAGTTTCACTCCTTAACAATAATATACTGATAAAAACAAAGAAATAAAATTTGCTTGCTTTCCTCATGGGTTTTCATCGTCCTTTAAATCATGAAAAAAAAAATGACTTCTACATACTTGGTTTTGCTCATCCACTTCTTCACTTCCTCCACTGGTTGACTGCCTTCAAGACCTAAGCTTTCTCTTTGAGTGTATCACCTGCAGGAAGCACTCTCTTCTTATCAAATGCAAATTCCCATAATACAGGCACTCATCACTTTCAAGAATCTACCTCTTGAACATTTAGAGTTGCTATTGTATATATGGCCAAGAAATTGTTTGATTCATGTCCCTTTTTCTAAGCCCATTGGCATTACATAGGGTTGTCAGAAAGTCAAAATACTCAACTCGATTTTGTATTCAAATAAACAATTCACATTTTAAGTCTAAGTATGTCCCATGAAACATCTAAGAGACAGTTGCTCAGTTTGTGAAGTAAGTTTTATGAAACTCAAATTAACTGGGTATCCTATTTTATTGGGCAATTCTATCAAAGACTAAATTAGTTTCTCTTTCTACCATGGTAACTAGAGGACCAATCAACAGACAATCATTAGATATTTGCCAAAGACCATACATGCTTTCCCTGTCAATATCTTCTTTGTAAGCAGAATTGGGATAGCGGGATATTGAGTTGGGAGGAAGTAAAAGAAATGTAATAGATATAGGAGGTAGTATTTACACTTGAAAGATAGACCCACGTAGAGGGAGTATTTCTGACCAGGGTCAGGCTGTTCATAGGCACTGAATAAACCAAACAAACCAGCATAAGGAGAAGGCAGCAGACCATTTTTAGTACTGATTGGATCATAAACAGTGACAAAGAGAAAAACAAATACAATTCCTGTCTTGGCTATAGAGATTCACAAGTCTGTTTCTACATCATGAACCTTCGGAGAATAGAATTATTTTTGTAAAGACGGCCATTAAATTATCGCATCTCTTTGTAAATTCAATTACGTTTCGCAGGCAATGTAGTTTCTGAGTTCAGAGATGTTTGTCTTCATTGCTATGCATTTTTAATGGGTTCTTTTTATTTAAGCCTCATATCTCTCAGTGTGGAAGCCTGTACTTCTGAAGAATAGGTAACTTTGCAGTATGCATAGTAAATCTCATATGCATTTATATTGGCAGGATGATTTTGTAACCAACGGACTTTCTAAAAATGGGCTATAACTGGACTATAATGAGATGACCAGCCAGAGGCTAATTTCCATGTTATTTCTTCCTGATGCCAGGACAGGTGATGATAAACAAGTTGCAAAGTGCCCACTTCAGATAATAAAGATGTAATTCCAGCCATTTAAGTTTGTGTTGAGAGCAAATCTTTTCTTTCCGTATTCTTTCAATTAGTGAACAATGTAGCCCCTGGCCTAGAGCTACAGTAGAGCAGATAATTACATGTTCATCACTAGATGTGTGAACAGAGATGTGGTTCAGCTGCTGACAGTCCCTCAGATGTATTTGCAGAAAGCTCTGAAGCATTCCTCCAAACAGACTTGTTTGTCATTAACTCTTAGTTACAAAGGAGTAGTTGAGTGGATGATGAAGTGGGTAAGTCAAGGAGGAGACCCAGAGTCTAGTGGGGCTGTGCTCAAAAATGGACCTAACCAATTACTCTCTCCTTAGCATACCACTTGAGACAAGGGTATAAGGAGATTTTCTTGTTTAGGTGTGAGGTAGTAAGTATATCTGGCTCCGTTTTTCATAGGAATTGATATTAAAGCTCTGAGGCTACAGTACAGACACAGTCACAGGTAACACAGTAACCACTAAGTAGGAGAAATTTACCAACCCCTATGAAATACCAGAGATTCTTGATTCCTGTGGCTGTAATGCAACCTTCCTGTCAAGGCTTTTTGTGATCAAACTGTTTACACAGGCATCTTAGTATAGAGACTGAAACAGTAGTAAGAATTTAAAAAAAAAAATTAATTAGTATTGTGATTTTACTTGAAGGAATCCTGAGGGTCACAGACAATTTAGGCTCGGAAATTCAATGGTGTCAAGAAGCATAAGGACCTGGTGAAAGTAACTGTAGTATGTTTTCCCATAATTGTGTTAGCATATCACTTCTAGAAAGCTCAGTAAATATGGCAGCATGGAGCCATGCTGGCTCTTGAGGAACTGGGCATTTGTCCAGGATATGTATATTGAATACCAACTATATAAAACACTGCAATATGTATTGATCAATAAAGTTCCTGCCTTTGATCTAGCAGGCTCTAATTATTCAGAAAACTATAATGAGGTGGGAAGTTATCAGATAAATGACAACTTCCTCACAAGTACGATGTTTATGCATTGCATGTGTTGGCTCCTCTGATCCCCTCAGCATTTTCTCTCTGAAAGACACCCAGGCTCAAATGTGCTGGAGCAATAAGTTGACCTTGTCTTGATGACTGTGCAATGTGTCTTCTAGTACCTGTTGGAGAGACAAGACCACATGAAATATGTGGTTCAGTTAGCTGTTGCTTTATTACAAACCACATTACAAATTAGTGTAGCCGTGCAGGTAGCTTACGTTTCTGTGAGTCAACAATTTGGGTTTGATGTGCCTGGCAATTCTAATAGTTTTATATAGGATCCCTCAAGCAGCTACAAGTAACTGATGACAGACTCAGGATAGCAATATGAGATGGCCTCACCTACATTGCTATGGTGTGATCTGCTCATTGATGAGGGGGGTCTCAGATGCCCTCATTGGATCTGTCATTTTTCCGCTGCATGAAAACTGTTACACAATGGCCTTGGGTACCTTCCAAGAGAATGATGTAAAAAAAAAAAAAAAAAAAAAAAAAAAAAGGCAGCAAGAACTCTCAAGAGCTAGGAAATCACAAGCTGGTGCTTTTGTGGTATGCTTGTTGGTCAAGCAAGTCAATATAATAAGATTATATTTCTTATCAAGAGGAATGTGAAGCCATTCTAAAGGGAGGATGGGGCAGGGAAAGGATTCTGCAGGAACATGAGAAATTTCCTATTGTATTTCCAGTCCACTACAAAATAATAATTGAGTTAGACTTTGGAGTGAGCCCCCCCCCCCCCAATAAAGATTAGAGAAGTACAGTCTTTTCAGGAGCCAGAATTAGAAAGAATAACAGTTCATATTAGCTGAGAATGGGACCATATATATACCTGTGCTACACTATCTAGGAAAGTTTCCATTTGCCTTTGCTCTTATAAGAAAATTCTTACAGTTTGTAGGAACAAACTTTTAAGACTAGTTTCCATATAGACAATGCTTCTAACTTTTCAGAGTATATTAATTAATGACACTCATAAATGTGCTATACAACTTTGCTGCTTTTCTTTACTTAAAAAGAGATGGTAGAGCTACTTACTTTTCCCTCTCTGCCACTGAGTCGGTAAACCCAGGGTCCCTGCTTACCTCTCAAAGACAACAGTGCACCCACAGGCTATGGTTCACTGTGGCTGAGTGTTTGGCCCAGAAGCTGTTTTGTTGCGGAAGATGAAAGTTTGATGGACTTTCAGATGGAACGGAAAGGAGCGAAGAGATTTTATTTCATTGGCAGCTGTCTTACCCATCTTCATTAAGATGGGCTGTGGACACCACAAGGCCATTCTGAACCAGTGGTCATAAAACTAATAGACGCCACTCAACCCAGACAGCTCATATTGCCACCTGAGATCTGTCATCTTGGTGGTTATTGCAGAAGAAGGAGTCTCTTGTAGGGAACACAATGGTCCTCGTGTGACAGAAGTGAAACTGAAAGAAATAGATTTTTCTATTAGCTGCAAATCAAACCTTTGCACATCATCCCTCAGAGGTGACAGCACTGGCTTCTGTAAGACAGGGTTTGAACAAATTATTCAAGCTTGCAGAAGACAATACAGGATTAATATCCGTGTGGGAGGACATGGGAGCTGGGCCTATGTGATAAGATTCTACCCGCCTTCTTGTTTTAGTCTTGTAAATGTCTCTGTGTGTATGTGGAGAGGATGCATTTGTAGGCATGGGGTTGCCGCAGGAGTGTTTAAGAAAGAATCTATTGATTTTGGAGATCTTGAAATAGGTAAATGATCCAGGGTCACCATCCTAGATTTCTAGTTATGAGCTTTGTTTTTCGTTTTCTTTTCTTCCAGTAAATTTTGCTAGAGGGAGGCAAGAATACATGTGCTTTGCTTTTCTGTGGCTTGTTTCTTCTGCACTCCTAGCTAGTGCTTTACCTTCCATGGATTGTGATAACAGAGCAGTCATCATTGATTGGGTCTCATCATGAGCTGTGTGCTTTGTAAATATGACGGTGCCTAATTTATACAAAGATTTTGACGCAAATACTACCATCACCCGCAAGATAACAAGGCTCAGAATGGAGGGCTGACTTTTCCAGGGATATACTATTCAAAAGTTACAATGCAAACACCCAGCTCCCACAGCACAGGTCCTCCTGTTGGGATACCCAGCCTTATTAAGATGAGGATAATGAAGAATCTGTGAATGCTATAAACTGTTAAGGGGTTGTTCTGTCTGTCCTTATTTAAATCATTGGAAGTCTTCCCTGCCGCTGTTAAGTCAAATCATCAGCTCCATAACATAATAGCATAATTGGAATGAAGATAAAGATCAGGTCCTGTGAGAACCTTTGGAATCTGAAGGGGCTGACTAGATCATCCAGCGATGCTAATTTAACATCTCTGGCTACTGTTGCTGCATTGTACAGAAAATGAGGTCTAGCTAGGTCAAGTCTAGAGTGGTAGCTAACAAGAGCTCTTCTCTGCTCTGTGCCTTTTCTCCTCGTCAGCATTGTGTATTTCTTGTGGAATAATTGACGTTCTTAGATGGCAGTCCAAGGACCAAGGTAAAACCATTCACTTGGGAGCAACATAGGCTAGCAGCTGACAAGCCTTAGTTTTTTGACAGAGGACCACATAGTAAATAAAATAAAATAAAATAAAATAAAATAAAATAATAAATAGTTGTTAGGCTTTTAGAGCAGAAGTATTTCTGTTGCTCTCATCCTATTATAACCAGTGAGCACCACAGTCTATGAATAAAGGATAGTATTATATACATCGGTATATCCCACACTGCTGTATTTACAAAAGCTGGACGAGAGCCGGATTTGGCTTGTACATCTCTGGCCACAGGTTTCTAGAGGTATGACGATCTCACAGCTGGGATATATGCTCTAGTAACAATTATTATAATAGTAATTGGATGGTATGTTATAATAGTAATCGGATGGTATGTTATAATGGTAATCAGATGGTATACTGAGAAGGATAATGCCTCCAGAGCAACACAATGCCACATCTCCAGATTTGCCATCTGCTTAGGGCACACAAAATATTTTTAAAATTGTCACCTCTAATAAGCTTTTAAAACAACTCCTGCTCAAGATTTCCATAAGCAAAGGGGACTTGCCATCTGAGAAATATAGCTGCATATGGAGAAAACGAGCTGAACTGTGCTTAATGATAGAAATTGGGTGTTCTCTTGGAAACTGGCTGCATGTCTTCTGATCTTGTAAAGACACGCTCAATCTCTCCCAGTAAGTGTCAGAGGTTGCCCAATCCACGTCTACAAGTCATGCCCAACATCCACGGACACTTTTCACATGAAACCACTTAGAAAAGAGTTTAATATTATAGGTTAGTGTGAGGTTAGTTCTTAATCTCGCCCCATTAAATCAATGTTAGTCTGCTAGGAGGTTGCTGAGAAAAGTGACCCCTATGTAAAAGGTAAAGTGAGGTACAATTGAAAACTATTTTGTTCATGTGAGCATCTGCATAGTCATAAATCAGGCATCTCCAAACCAGAAATGATAGGGAATATAATTGAAGAAGCAAGTGGGGAAGGGAATGCAAAATTCAAGTGAAGCAAAGAAAAACATGCTTGGTTGCAACCATAATTTTACCATTGTAGCATATTCCACTGGAATGTCTCATGCTACATCTCAATTTAGATAACTGTACATTTGTTGGCTACTTCTTATGGGCTTAGCTTACCCACACTTCTTTCAAAGAGGGATACATATGAGCTCAAACAAACTTTTCCTTTTATGTGTAAATCAAACACAGCTAAGATTGCTTATAACTCCTAGCTACTTTGATTTTTTTCAGAGATTCTTCAGGATTTTCTCCACATTAATTGACTTTAACAACATTTGTTAATATCATCCCATCCCATTGCATTTATTTAATACAAGTTGTTACTTTGGGTTCACAATAAAAATGTCTAAGAGCCTTGGGTAAAGAAGTTTCTTTGCCGACAGGCAAGGCATTGGGACATCCTGTAGGGACTGGTCATATTCTGCAGACTACTAGAAGACCAGGAAGGATGTTGAATCTGTAGGTGGGATAGGACTGGGTTTTGTCTCTGCCACTCATCAGCCATGCTACTTTGGCCAAGTTCTCTGTTTTCTGTATTGTATTCTTCCCTTGCGTAACTGGATTTTTTTTTTAAAGTATGTGTGGCAAAAAACTTTAGTGTTAATGTGTATGAAGTGCTTCGAAACTTACATAAGCGTTTTAATAAATTCCAGCTAATGTCGATGCTGGAAAAAGCAATCACCATATGGCAATTCCATAGAGGTTTCATGCTTTTACTGTGAATATCATACAGATGCAGAATGTTAGCTGCTATTTGCATGGTACCTATAGATTCTAAGACTTGTTGACGAGTGTAATTTTTATCCCCCATAGCATTTTACATCTGGAAGGGATCCCTGAGTTTATTTTTGAGTTTGTTTTTGAGATAAAGGACTATGAATGAGTGTCTTAGTCCTGCTCTCAGGGCAGGAAGAAGGCTGAGGCCGCAGTTACTGCTTTTCCTTGGACTCTACATGTCCTCTATCATTCTAAACTCATCATAGCCATCTGATAACACCATCACATTTTTGTGATTACTTTAAAAATTCTGCTTTCCACACTTGAAAAACTCATCATATAGCCACATAACCCAGGCACAGTTGCCTCATTTCACCTTCTCTTGGTTTTCATTGACTGAGGCTTGTACCCAAGACACTATAATGTGGCTCCCACTTAGCTAAGGCATGGAGCTAATGAAAATAATGGGGTCCAGGCAGAATTTGACTAAAGTCCTTTTGGCAGTGGGCCTGATTTTATTAGCCCAAGTCTACAGAAAGTACAAGAGAAAAAAAAATGAACAATTGTAAAAGAGCCGTGGGATTTCATCACTGAAATAGTTCTGTGTTGACCCAGAGTGGTCTTGTATACATCCTTGCAGTTACTCTGCTGACCAGTGTCCCCTTTTCAGCAGATGTATTGTCAAAGTGATTACCTTTTTATTTGATCTATCACTGGAGGATTTAAAGTAATATATGTCAAAGCCACACCAGTCAATATATTCCCTCTAAAGACTAGACAAACAGCCATCAGCATTGAATTCTCCCCATTCTGAGAACTATACGTTTTTGGCTTTCTGTGATTCCTTCTCTTCAGTCCTTCATCTCAGCACTGTGCTCTTTGCTCCACTCGGGTCAGCAGTACTGTCTCTTTATATTTAAGAGCAAACTCAATTTAGATATAGTTCTTCCCTTGTTACTTTAGTCACCTGTAAAGAACCTTTAACTTTAAATGTAATCCTAGTTGCTTTGGCAGAGGCGTGTGTGTGTGTGTGTGTATTATTTTAATGCAACATTATTTCTTTGGCTATTTTTAATGTTTTGTTTTGTGAACACTGTGATTTTTTTTTCTTGAAAACCCATTTAATTGCACGCTCTCCAGGAGCTGTTGATCTTGTCTTCTGCTGCCAGCTTCCCAAGGTCTCTGAGAATCTCTTTCCTTCCTTTCCTCTTAGCTGTGACACCTAGTTCATCATCAGAGATAAGCCACACTTGTCTGCAAATTGCGATCTCATCAGGTCTGCAAGATAACATCTAGTTTGACTTTTTCCAGCACCTTCCATTAACACTTGAGACTTCTGCCTTTTGGAAGAGCCAGACCTCACCACATAGATGGACAACTGTGGTTCCCCATTATTGTTTTCATTAAACTTGACAGCCTTTTTACATTCCAGATAGGATGAACCACTTTTCAATGACCTTTATTAGGCATTGTCTCCTTGAAAAGTGTCACTAGGGAAGGAGTATGTGAGGCCACTCCCTATACTTCCAGAAAGTAATTGGTTTTGATAAACAACTCGTTTCACCTTTAAATTCCTTTCATGTCCCTAATTATGAGAGCAACCATTTATCAGTGCATAGCCCTTGGCATGGTCTCACTTATCTCTTATGCCTGAAATTTTTTGTTTTTACTACTGTACTCTTCTCAGAAGGAAACCAAGTCACCAAAAGGGTTGAGTTGTTCCTGGTCTCACAGCAACAGGACAGAGCTAGGATTTGAATGTAATAAACCTGTCCTCAGAACTTAGAGAACTCTGTGTTCTGCCACCTACATGTATCCTGCCTGCAGCTACTGGCTGATCAGTTATATCAGTGATGTGTGGTTTCAAAAAAAAAAAAAAAAAAAAAAAAAAAAAAAAAACACCAAAACTCAGCAGCAGGAAATAATGAATACTTCTTACCTCATCAATATTTGAGGATCAGGAATCTAGAAGTCACTTAGCTTGGGAAATCTGGCTCAAGGTCACCTATCGAATTTGCAATCAGGACAGTGGTTTGGGCTATAGTCATCCTGAAGGCTTAGCTGAAGCTGAGACTGGGGGATCCATTTTCAAGACTAGCAAAGTCAATCCAACTATAGACAGGAGGCCTCAGGTCCTTATAACCTCCATAAATTTCTGGTCTTTATTTTTTATTTATCACAGGTGAAATCAGTCTTCATTTGATGTATCATCTCAGTTTTTCTTCCCTCATCTCCCCACCTGGAATCTTATCAGACAACGTTTCTAGATCTCACCATGTGAATTAGTTTGACAAAAAGTACCAACTGTATAGCTAAACCAACAAGAATCTGTTTTATCACAGTACTGGAACTGAGTATTGAATTTCTGCTGAAATACCCATGTTTGCTTCGTAGCTATTCATATTTTCCCTTCTTTCCCACACTATTTTTTTTTATATTTCTGTGGCTCGATCCCTTCTCATAAGAAGGATAGTCATAGTATAAAACTTATCTATATATAACTTATCTATTTACCTTACTTTTTTTTTTAATCTATGGAACTATACCCAAGTGCTTAGATTCTGACATCCGCACTACCATTTGTCAGTGTTGGAGGGAAGCCATTCTTCTCACAGGCCCATTTTTTTGTTCTGTGTATATATTGAAATTTCTATGTATGTTTTCTTACCCGTAACTTGGACTTTTCTCTGGTCCTAATCTCCTATTCCCAAATTGATTTTATTATCAAACTTAACCTTAAGTTGTATGCCATTTGTCTGCTCACTGAGCTTGAAGGAATGCAGTGCTAAGCCCTAAAGTCTCTGAAGGCTGGATAAGTTCTTCCAGTGCCTAAAGAATTCTCTGGGAACTTTTAACCCCATGTGTGGTGTTCTACGGAAGGCACTCCTGTAACCAGAAATGCTTGTATTATGTATCTTTGACCTGTATAAGGGCTAACTAAAAAAAAATGCTTTAATTCTTGTGACTGCAGTTCTATACACTTTTCCATTCCCTAATTTTGTAGGTCATGTAGCTATTCCACAATGTTATGATGCCTCAAGAGGTGGCCTGAGAACAAGATGCAAACTAGATAAAGAACCAAAATTAGAAGTATCTCTCTTGTCTTACAATCAAGATGTGATGGTTACTAAGAAGGTATTAGAGGAGGTGTTAATTGAGAACATGCACTGGCTGTGCATAGTGGCCCCATATTGGTTGCTCATTAGCACAAAGGAAGCATTTGAGGCTCTTGCCAGCATTACCTGCCTGTGGTCTGTCTCAGTCCTCTGTGGCTGCCACCGCAGCCCCGTTTTCCTTTGAAACTTGGCAGTCCGTGAGTTATGCTGGAATCCCCAGGTGAACCTAATGTATCCAATTTCTCTCACTCTACTTCCTTTATCCTGTAATGTGCTGTTGATTCCATCCACACAAACACGATGATGAATAGCCAGACTTATTGCAGTGGCTCCATTCAGTACATTAAGACTTAAAATATGCCTGATAAAATTGAGGGAAGCATTAAAGTCCTCCTAGCAGTGTGGTTATCTATCTTTTCCTTGGAGTGAAGTTTGACAAGTGTTTAGGAATAGTTCTTTCCAAAGTCAGAATTCATGGTAATGCATTGTTCTAAAATTCAGAACTAATGTTCCACTCTATAAACACACACACACACACATACAACAACAACAACAACCATAAAGAAAAGAAAGGGGGTGTGGGGAGCTGACAGAAGGCGGCTATCATCCTTGCAGCCATCTTGAGCCATATACCCTGACAAGAGACTTGTTTACAATAGCCTACAACAGCTGAGCACACTCTGAAACATCTTGTTTTAGATACCCAGGATTTTCCTTTGGGTATGTGAGACTTAAAGGTGTGATTTAGAGCCGAGACTTAAAGGTGTGACTTAAAGGTGTAATTTAGAGACAAGAGTTGAGGGTGTGACTTAAAGGCATGACTTAAAGGCATGGCTTAGAAGTGAGACATATAAAAGGCGAGAGGCAGACAGATGAAATTATTAGACACTAGAGACTTGGAAAGAGAACTAGGAATTAGACACTTGTACTTGCAGGAGTACTTGGATGAGACTCGAGACTAGAACTTGGAACTAGAAACTTGGAACTCGAAGGCACTAGGGACTAGGAACTAGGGACTAGGAACTCGGAGGCACTAGGAACTGGGACCTAGGGACTTGGACTAGGAAGAGAGACTGAAGAATAACTGGGATTGAATTGCACTCTGTCTGGTCTCCATTCTTCGAGTCCATCTTCACTCTCTTTCTTGCTGAACCCTGTCTCTCACACCGGAGCAGCTTGGGGCAGTGCGGGCTCTAGCAATTTAGCCCTCAAGGCTTTTGGCAGTGTGGTTCCTACATTGATAGAGCGGTCTGTGACATTTTGGCCCCAAATGTGGGGTAGTGCGGTTCTTAACAAGGGGGGATCTGGTTAAACTACTTAAAAAATTAAGAAAACATCTACAAGTATGTGGTTTGTTAGATAACAGAAATTTCACTAGAAGTGAGGGGATTTCACTAGAATTCTCTAAACTTACAAAGTTACTGAACTGATAGGAAGAGTGATTCTGAATCAGGACACAAGTGTCATTTCTCACTTCTTTTTCTTCTTTGTCTTTTTTTATTTTTTTAAATCTGCCACCACCTGTGTTCTTAAAAGAGGAATATGGGGATATTAAAAGGGGATGTGGGGAAGAAACTCAAAATCAATTACAACACAGAGGTGTGAATGTCCAATGAGCATTGGATAAAATAGATTCCAAAGCACACATTTACAAGATGCACAGAAATTAGATGATGAATAACACGAGATTCATCTGCAAACCAGTTGAAGGATTATGGCTTTCACTGTCATCAAATAAGCGCTATTTTTTCTCTTATTGTCCTTGACTATAAGAAGGATATAAGAGAGTGAATTCGAATATATTCTTGGTAGCTCTGTCTATTGTGTTTAGCCTAGCTAGAGTGAGCTACAGTGGATGGGAGTTATGCCTCAGAAAACAATTTATTTAACACATTTCAATGCTACACAGAGCTTTATTTCTTAATATAGGCTATTATTTGCTTCTGGAATGAAAGCAGAGCAAGATATAGCCCTTTAGGGAGAGAGTTAACTAAGAAATGCATTTCCAGATGATATCACATGCAAACAGCACTCTGAAATCACTAGACATCAAAATTAATCAGGCTGAATCCAGCGCTTTGTCAGGTGTAAATCTCTAAACTTACAAACTTACTGAACTGATAGGAAGCATGACTCTAAATCAGGAGGCAAGTGTCATTTCCCACTTCTTTTTCTTCTTCGTCATTTTTTTTTATCTGCCACCACCTGTGTTCTTAAAAGAGGAATATGATTGAGAAGGCAAAAAAAAAATGTGATTTTATATTGCAGAAGAGTCGTGTAAACAGTTTCTAGTTTCAAATACTTTTTAGATGCATCTCAATTTTGCCTCACAGTGAACATTTGATGCTGACACGGAGAAAATGAACACAGAGAACAGGGAATCCTTTATGACTTCCCACAAGGGTCTTAGTTAGGACTGTTTATCAAACAATGAAGGCAAAAGAAAAAAGTCTCAGGTAGATATTTTGTCAGGGTGATATTAAAAATATTCAGCACCCGACAGGGCCTAGGTCTTATCATAATTGAATTGGTCTCAAGTCACCTGATGAAATAATAAGATAATATCAGTTACCTTTGAGTGGCTAACTCATGGAAGGGAGAGTGGACAGGAGGGATAGTGGTCAGGATGAGTTTGAAGCACTGACCTTTTGCTACCCATTTAGAATACCATTTTTGACATTTTAATTATGGATGTAACCAGTTAGATATGCATCCAGGATGCTGAGCCCATGTGTTGATTGTTGCAAGATGAAAGTTTACTTCTAAAGTGTCTTTCTTCAATTATACTTGACTTTTTCATTATATGTAATCTGTTCTCTCTACTCTGGCTTCCTTCTGCTTATTCTTCCTCTCTTCTCCCTCTCTCCGTCTCCTCTTGCTGTGTCTTTTCCCTTTCCTTTATTTCTTTTTCTCTCTCTTTATTAAATTGTGACAATGAGAGAAGACTCAACTTGGGTATGTTATTTATTCTTCATGTTCTGTTGTTTAGATGGCTTTGATGTTTGTTCTTTGAGTTATATCATAAGACAGAGTGGCTAGTAAACAATTTTAAAAAGTAGTTGTATATTCTAGAGGTGGAAAGTCCAGAATCAAGTTTTCAATGGGGCTGTTATCCCGCTGGAGTCATTTAGGAGGGTTCTTCCTTGCTTTTGGTCAACTTTCTGCCACTTGGCAGATTTTGGCATTCCTTTGTTTTTGGCCACAATGTCTTTAGGTCTATTTTACTGCCATATATTATCCCCCTCCCCCTAGCAACTGTATCTTCTCTAAGGACACCTGTAACCACCCAGTGTACTCCTGTGTGAGTTCATCTTAACTCACAACTTCTACAGTGACTCTATGTCCATATAAAGTTACATAGTGAGATGCTAGGAGTTCACACTTCTAAGCAATATTTTAGAGAAAAACATAGTTCAACTGTGCCATTCTGTTTGATAGGTAAGCACTTAGCATAAGGAGCCTTTATTGCAAAAAGGGCTTGGATACTGAAAACTTCAGAATGCCCAGTTATATTTATTTTTACACAAGGATTTTTACCTTTTGCTTAAAGCACAGTTCATAATATACTTAATATAGTATAATACTGCCTAAGTGTCTATAGATCATAAATACACATATGTTATGGGCTGGTTACTCAGGAAGTTTTATTGATGATGACTGGAGGAACATGTGAAACATAGATTTTACTTATGACAGAATTAAGTATTGATGTCACTGTTGCAATGAAAATCTCCACATAGGATTTTGCACAGATGCATTTCAACTTAGATTGTTTAAGCAATGAGATCAAGAAAGAAGAAAACAAAAACAAATTGAATTACTAAATGTAGCCAGTTCAAGGAAGGAATGAAGTTCTCTGCTCTAAGCCAGGGACTCTCCACGTGTACAACGATGACCACAGGCTCTTAGGAGGAACATGAGGAGAAGCAGCCAGAACAGGATGAGATGATTTAGATTCAGGATTCTGCCCTAGCAACTGCACAGAGGGAAACTGTGACATCCTGTTTATTATGGTCTTTGCCAAAATGAGTTATTCTGTCCATCTTGTGAGGAAGGTTCTGACACCCTATCTTTGGAGTGCCACCAGAATGTTTCTCTCCCATTTTGCTTTGTCATTAAGTTTCAGATCAACATTAATTGCTGACCTTGATGCATTTTTCAGCCGTTGTCATGTTTGTAAGATGGGCTGGAGGCTGAGCAATATGTTGCTAGTTTATTAGGTATTTCTAAAAGGCAAATCCAGATTAGAACTAGAGATGCATTTTAGAAGTTTTTTATGTCTGTTGCTGTTTTTCTAAAAATTTCTGGAACATTATTTTTGTAACTTCTGAATAATTGTTGGGCATTATTAGGTATCTATTGTTCTCTGGATTCCTCTGGTTAGCCCCATCGGGACATTTTCTGATACCCATGTTACATTTCTCTTTTATAATTTCTTGGCTCATTACTCTCATTTATGGAACTTTATCCTCTCTAGGTATTGCCTTCTCTTCCTTGTGGTTATATCTTAATCATTGAATATTAATATTCATATTCTATTCTTTTCTTTATGCTCAGTTTATTTTTGACCACATTTAATGACTATTTGCTTCTGGGCAATGTTTTATATAGTCATTCAATAATGTCTGCCAAAGCCATGTGGCCAATAATCACAGACAGGTGAGTCTATGGTCTCTTCTTTTCTGTCCATATTGCAATACTGTTTCTGTAAGAGCATCTGAAAGAAAAAAAAATCTACTAGACTTGCAGCCCACCTCTTTTTGCTTAATTAAAACTATGATGAGACTTTCAAGTTTCTACTTTTTAAAATATGATCCCTCCCTGTGAAGACAAAGGAGACAGAGTGTTCTGATTGGTTAGTTCTTATGCTAGCAGAAGCTATTCTCTATCCTTTATAATCGGTTTCTTACAGATACCAAACTACACCCTGAGCATCTAGGATTAAATACTGATCAAAGGCAGGTTTAGCTGTATCCTCAGGACAAGCTGATTCAATGGAGAGAAGCTCAGGCCCTGCATGAGCTCTTGGAAAGAGAAATGAATTACCAATCAGTAGTTAACAACAGTAAAAACAGCAGAGTAGAATTGGACCTGATATTTCAGCTGGGTTGATATACAAAAAGTGAGAGAATGTTCAGTTACTAGAATCAGGTGTAAAGGTCTCAGATGTAATCTCCTAGTCCTTTCCATGGACTCTTAAAGCCTTTTGTAGAGACAGAATCTAGTCTTTCTGAGTAATTATTAGCAATGTTGTAATTTTATGTGTGTTGCTTTTAGGCAGGGCCAAGGTTATAATAATGGCTTGAATCAATTATGGATATTTAAAGTCCTTTCTGCAATTGAGTGTAACAATGTCATTGCCCTCTGCATGAACTGCATTCTCTCTTGACCAACTCAGCTAATAATCATCCTCACTTAAGAAACAGATTTCTTACTAGTTTGGCAGGATTCTATCTAGTTAGAATATGCTCTAAATTGCCCCTGTGTGACAGACAGATTCAGCCATTAGCTTGCATAGTGTATATTTCTCCCATCTCTATTTTGCTTAAGAACATGGCTGTTCTAATGTGGTTCCTTTTTCACCCAGAATAATTTATATCTCTGCTCCTAAATAATAATAGAAAATCACACCCATACTGACAAAATTAGAGAAGACATTAACAAATAATTCAGATTAAAATATGAAATTGGCAAATACATACGATCTGTAGTTTCGCCCAAGGTAACTAATTAATTACTACAATTTCCCACTTCCCCGCATTCAGTGAGAACATGCCTTTGAAAAGCTATTCAGGGAAGCAGAGCTTGGTGGTTATTAACACATAAATACCCACAAGCAAATACACAATCCACTTGCCCTCACACGAAGTGAGATCTGTACACTAAGTAGGCAGGGGTCCACTGTTCTAGGTTGAGTGCTTCAGTCACTTGACAGTTTGATCACAAAATTTTACAGCTGGCCAGAGCCATAGAGTAGTGGTTTCTGCACTGCCAATGAGTGAGTCAAATTGGAGGGAGGTAGACTGAGGTCCATAAAACAAAGCAGCTATTGGAATCCTTCTGCATCGCCCCCTGTCCAACCAAAAGTAAAATAAGCAGGTGAATTTTGTCAGTGAATTGTCATACAATTTTACAGATTGTCATACAATTTTACGAGAATCAACACAGAGTATGGTTGTGGGTAATGACACTGATACCACACTAGGAATTGTTTAAAAACAACATCCCCTATTTTCTTCCTCAGAAATGGGGGTGTCTACTTCCTTCAATATTGAGCTATCACAGTGCCTTGTTGTTATTCAGTGATTCCTTCTTGAGTGAATTCATTTTTAGGCTTCTTAACCCAACTATGGTCTCAATATGATTTGGAGAGTTTAGTTGCTTTGATGGTGCTGACTGGCTTAGTGCGGTTTCCCATGTGCTTGTATTTGTTTCTCAGCATACAGACATCTTTGTTGTCCTTAAACATTGTGGTCCCCTGAATAGATTCACTGAAGAGCATTTATGCCTAGTGAACGTCAAATTAGATAATCTTTTTTTCATTTTTTTAGGAACACTGACTATAGCGTTATTTTTCTTTATTCTTTCTTTTGTTCCCTTCTTTTTAGTTTTTCAAATTATTCCCGACATTAAAACCATTTCCCTGCCAAATTCTGTAGCCTTAATCATTTGGTGAAATGTATAACTTAATAGGCCTGTTTTTTGCAAGCTTTTCAAATTCAATGAGATTTCTTTTTAAATGAATAATATTTTTATCTTTTGAAAGTTTCATATACTTAAACAATGTGTATTAATCATGGTATCCACCACTCCTTCCTTTCACCCCCTCGAGGATCCTGCCACATCCCTCCCAATTTCATCTTCTCCTTTTTCATTTTATTGTTATTAATAATGCCTAAGTCCTTTTAGTGCTTCTCAAATATGTGTGCATGTGTGGCCCAACCCTCATTGGGGGAGCTATTGGAAGTTGATACTTTGAATACATTTCTTAAAGTAAGGGCATTTTAGTCTCCACTAAATTGTGAAAATGATGGGATGATTTTTTTCCCAATTCTATACTTTTGATTTTAATTATTTCAGTGACTATTTGGAAGAGGTCTTGGAATATTTCAAAGGTTTTTATACACACATATCAATTATAACCTTACATACAATAATTTGTACAGATGATTAGAGAACAGTTCTTTTGTGAGTCTAGACCTTTTGATAACTCATGCGAACACAGAGACACTTCATGACATCATTGTCTCATACAGTAGATGGATGGCTATAGGGTTTAGTAACAAAACAAACTCTAAAGAAAGTATGCAAATTGCCAGTTTATTCAAAGAGACTTTGAAATACTACCAGGTAGCTTTGGCAGAGGTCAGATTAGAAGCTCTTGATAGCCAGTCTTGATCATGTCCCCTTTCCATTGTTTCACAGAGCTCATAAGAATGTGCTGAACACATGTTGGACCAGATTTTTAGATGACAGTAATAACAGGTCAAATCACCTTTGTATAATTTGGTGCCATGAAGTAGAATGACAAAAAACTAGCATTTCTATTTGTCCTTTATGTTACACATCTATGTTCCCTAGTTCACATTAACAATGCTTTTTTAAGATAGGAAGAATGAAAGTAAAACATACTAAGTTGAAGACCATAGGCTTGAAAATATAACTATAGTACAATTTAATTTTCTCTGATTCAAGTTTCTGGTTTCTCTGATTCAAAGAAACATAAGAAAGCACCACTAGTGTGGGGAAGGTCTGCTGTGAAACAGGGCAGGAATTTCAGCCAACCACAAATTCAGTGATGGACCACCAGATGCTAAAAGAATGTAGACTCTAAGGAATTCCACTGAACTTAGTGCTGGTTCACCGCTGAAAGGTGTGGTATCTAGGCACCTCACAGTATTAAGAAGGTATTAGGCTCTGAAGATGAGGTTCTATTCTGCAGCAAGTGTTGTGTAGATGAGTATGGAGAATAGACATGTCAGAACGGTTTGCTGTGATGGCAAGGGGTAGATACTTGATACAACAGTTGTTAGAGTGCTCTGGTAACATCAATGAAGTATTGCCATGCACAGTACAGTTGTGATCTAAAGAAATAGAATTTATGCTTAGAAGTAGGAAGGCCAGTTATTACTCAACATCAGGAAGCTCTTTCTAACAAATTGAACAGAGAGGCAATGAGGCATGGAACATTAAGGTCCCCATGCTTGGTTGAGGCCTGTGTGGCTCTATTCCTAGAAGGTTACATTGTTATTGATATAGTGTCTACATCTTCTAACAAGAAGTTTAATATGTCAGCATTTGTTTATCCAGAAGGGTGACCAATTAATAGCAAACCGTCTTAACCATTTCTATTGCTCAGTAATGCTGAACACAGATGTTAAACACCAGGAGGGCGGATGAGCTTTGACAATGCAGAACCAAGGATTCTAAGCCAAACCGACTAGCAAATCTAAACTCAGGTGTAGAACCCTTTGCTGTCTTTGCTCTTTGCTTTTGCCTTATAAAGGCTTGTTGGGAAATAGTGTTGAATTGAATTAAGAGGGATCAGACTCCTGAGATCTCTGAGAAAACTTAAGAGCTGGTATCTGATATGGGAAACATTTACCATCCTTTTCTGAAATTCAGAGAAATGATATTAATAAAACTAGACGTTTACACTCCATTTCAAGGAAGCAAGTTCCTTAGGGAACTCAAAATACCAATTAATCCGAAGAAGAAACACACTTGCGAGAAGAGAAAATACTTGGTTCATTTAGATAAATGGCGTTGACAGAGATTCCAGGTGTGGCAATCAGATACCATGGAAATTCTGCATCAAATAAAAAACCCTGGGAATTGTGTCAACATCACTTTGATTCTGAGAAACAGAAACAGAGGATGTGTGCCCTAGGTTTAGAGATGTTCAACAAAGTGATGTCAGAAAGAACAAGGGATGCAAGAGCCAGGCATCCTTGGTCAGGGATGTTTGGAATGGCAGGCTCTTAAGCCAAAGAGCCATTAAGACATCTCTACCTCAAAAACATCTGTAGATATTAGGTGATTTTTAATAATGATCTCACATGTATCCTAGGAGGCTTTGAGCTCACTGTATAGCAGAAGATGACCTTGAACTTCTGATCCTCCTGCTTAACTCTGGCCTGGATTATATGCACATGCCACCATTCCTGTTTGTGCTGTGCTGTGTAGTATGCCTGGTGATACAATTATGCATGATGGGCAATCACTCTACCAAGTGGTCTGCAGCTCCAGCCTTACATTCACAAATTCTACATATAATTTCCCAATATCTAAGCAAATTGCCTTGTTCAGTCTTTGGAACATGAATGTGTTTCAGGTTGACTTCTATATATCTATACTATTTGAGTGCATTACATATGTGCATGTGTGCATAGGTAATAAAAAAAAAAAAAAAAAATAAGAAGAAAGAAAATAGCCCAAAGGAATCAACACAGAGTTACTGGAGGTCTTTGTCCTTTAAAATATTCACTTTCCTTCCTTGTCTAAAGCATCAACACAGTGCAGATCCTGAATTATTCATTGAAACATAAGGTTTGTATTTGTCTGTATACATTTATCTCTGACTTTTATTTCTATTGTCTCCACCCCATTCTCTGGCCTACTTTATAACATTTTGTTTGTTTCTAATGAGACTGTGGGAAAGAAACATTAAATAAGCCATTTTATAGGCTTTCTTTTTGTTCACACATGGCATTTCTTTAACTGCTTGGAAAACTGTGATTTTGTAGCCCTGGAATTCTGATGCTAAAGATAATGAGATACAATGATCTAATGCATTGAGCTAGGAACCTGAGAACCGTCTCTGCGTCACGCCAGCACCCACAAGGTAGCAAAGGGCCCATGCTGACCTCCCCAGTTGGTACTTCTGGTTCTACATCCTGTTCTTCAAGTGCTCAAAGAGTGACCCTGTTGTGTATTGTTTGGATTGATTGTAGTGGTTGTGCTTGGTAAATTCCAGAACTCACAGCAATTCTTGGCAGATAATTAAAGTATCTGTAATTATGCTTAAGCAGAAAAATAATCATTCATACAGAATAGCTTGATAATCCCTAATATCATTTAGTGTTTTCATAGATGTTTTTACTTTATCTTGCTTTGTGTGGCAATCTGCAAGCAGTCTAATTTTTGCCTTAGGTGAAAACGTACGCGTGTACACATACTTGTTCAAAAGGCTCTCAGTCTGTCTTCTTGTCAAGACTGCAGCTGTCATCCATTCCCCAAAGGCATTGCCTAGAATGGACATTCAGGGCTGGAGGCAGCCTGCCACTTAGATGTGGCACCTTGCATATGTGCTACAGTTCACACTCTGACTTGCGTACCATACACAATGCCATCTTGCCGCGAGAGGACAGGACCATTGTGAATTACTATTTCCCTTTAGCTGTGCAGGGAAAGAGCTAGCCTCGCTGGCACTGCAGAAAGTAGGGTCTGTGTGTGCCCTCTCGCACTATGGTTTTGATGTCTCAGTCTGCTAGGGAGCTTGCTGCAGTGGTGAGATAAAAGCAACTGCCCTTCCAAGAGCTGGCCCTTTTGCATTGATATTTACATTCTTTGCCAAAGTGACATCATAACCATTTGTTTAGTATTTGCACCACAGGGATGTGTTTTACATAATTCAAGACTTGGAAGTGATGATAATGTATTTCGGATAGGCATCGGAGGCCACAGGGTGCAGAATCTCATTCCCTTTCTCTTTTAGGACCTCAATACATAAATGGGTCCCTAGTCCATCTCTATAAATCATATTAACAGCACTGCTTATTAGCTGCCAGCAATGTGTCTGGCCCCGGACTAGGTACATCATATCCCACATTATTGTTTAGCCTAGTGACAGCAGTATGAGAGTGGATAGCATTCTTCCCATCACACAAGAAAAAAGTCTAAAGCCAGGACAACTCATAACTTTCAAAGGTCTGAATTTAGACATCTAACCCAAAAGGTTCTTGCACTTTCTGCTCTGCTGCTCTATTTCCCACCTCGTAGTTTATTCTCCCAAGCATATGAGACAGGAACCTGGCTTCACTTATTTTAGGAAATGACATTTGAGATAAAAGGAAGGAATAATGGGAGATTGTCACCTTGGTCCATCTCTGCCCCTTTTGTTCCCTTCTGTGCTCCAGGCGCCTCCCAAATCCCTCTTTGAGATGAACATAAAAGCTCCATGTTTGCCTTGAGATAAAGCTACCTGGCAATGATGGATGCCAAATTATGGAAACCTGCCAGTTGGCACCTATTTGCCTGAGTATGTTGTCTTGGTTTTTATCCAAAGGCAGAGATTTTAGAGGGAATGAAATTAAAAAAAAATACAAAGTATTTTTATGGTCTACATTGGTATTGCACTTTTTGTGTAATTGTCGTCTCTGAATGAAACTCTTCCTCACACCCCATTCCTTTGCACCCCACCATCAATGGTCGCGCCCTTTTTCATTCTTTTAAAAAGCAGTACAAACATGTCATCCTCTTCTCATTGTAAAGTGGGAAACCAGGAGCAGCCTTGGCCTAACTTTTGGTCCCTCATGTTATCCCTCTTTGCTCCTGAACTATATGTCTTTGAACGAGAGCTCAGGAAAAGCCAGCCATTTAGGCAGCATTAGTTTCCCTTGATGTCCTTAAATGACTTCTTATTTGTAGAGGCCAACTCACTGCACTTGGCACTTCCAGGTACTCCCAGAGTTTGGGATGGGTCTATTTCTCTGCTTAAGGTTCTTTGACATAGATTCTTATCCTTCCTAGTAAAGCCATAAAGCTTCTTAACTGCAAGACTGGACCCGGAAGGATGAGTGTGAAGGTTTGGTTGGTTCCCACCAAAAGGAACCAGACACAAGACCACTTCAGCCTTCTCAGTTCAGAGACAGTGTAATTGATTTATCACATGCCCATGAAAATATAAAGATACACATTTCCAGGTCCTTTGTGAGGCTTCTTTCACCACCAGCAATCTCTCTACAGCTAATGGACAAATGACATCCTTCTCAGCAGAACTGGATGCTGTTCCTGTCCTAGGAAGTCCATCCTCTTCCAGTTGACAGCTGTTGAATTTCCATAGTAAATTTCCCTATGTCCCCTATTACATGAATTATATTTACCATATATCATTTTGCTGGTCACGTATTTATAGGCCTTTTAAAAGTATTTATGTGGGTGGGAGGAAGAGAGCTCCTCTGATACAGTTGTATGAACACCAGATCGATGACACATATTTGGAATCTCATATATGAACTCATGGCTTTTAAAAGGCTTCATTTATTTTTGGCTTTAATTTTGGTCCAAGTGCAGTGACACGGTGCTACTGTTCTTCATTTCTCTCCTTTTCTTTTGCTTGCTTTCTTCAAGCACCATATTGGTAGTGGTAGAAATAATCATAAAAATTTGAGAATGAGGGGCAATGCTCTAGTAGAAATCACAAAGGTGAGAGTACCACATTCTCGAGGTCACAGTGCACAGGTATAACTTAAAAGAGTGAAGTCATCCCCACTGTCTAAAGTTGGAGACAGCTTGAAGGTTTGGGTAGGTCTTGAAGTAGAACAGCATAAATGTATTGACTAAGAAAGAATTCCTGTTCAGAATGCTGCTTGCCCTTCACCTTCTGCTGAGGCAGATAAAAACAAACAAACAAAAACAAACACCCCCATCAATAAAATATTTGTTGATTCAGCCAGTAATTCACTTAGAGAATTATAGTTCTTTTTTTTTCCACCGTTCTTTTTCTACAAAGCACACACTACATTTTATAATACCTGGGGTGGCTGGTTGATTGACTATCTTTTTTTTGCAGATGCCTCATTGATGGCAAGGACAGTGATCCCCAAGACATCAGAAGCCTTCTAATGTGTTTCTTTTAGTAATTTAGGGTACTGTGTATATGCTCAATACTGACAATCACTTTTTTCTACATGAGGATTGTCAGCAGGATTCAGAGGCATTAGTTCAGCTATAGTTAGCTCTAAAAAAAAAAAAAAACCTACAATAAACTGGAACAGGAAAATTTAGATCTGCTTTAAATTTCTATGATCATTATTGATCTTCATTTAATTTAATGCATGCTTATGTTACTTTTTATTTTTTGAGACAAGGTCTCATTCTACATCATAGCCTGGCCTGGATTTTACCCTGAGGCCAAGTAAATTTGCATCAGATTAGAGATGTGAGCTACCTAGGGTAATATTGAAATTTTCTAAAATTCTCAATGCTAAAATTTTAGCTTCATATCAGCTGGTGTAAGCTACCTGGTTGGTGGTCCAGTGAGAGATCTCAGGGGTCCAGGTTAATTGAGACTGCTGGTCCTCCTGCAGGGTCACCCTCCTCCTCAGCTTCTTCCAGTTTTCCCCTAATTCAACCACAGGGGTCAGCAGCTTCTGTCCATTGGTTGGATACAAATATCTGCATCTGTCTCTTTCAGCTGCTTATTGGGTCTTTCGGAGGACAGTCATGATAGGTCCCTTTTTGTGAGTGCTCCATAGCTTCACTAATAGTGTCAGGCCTTGGGACCTCCCCTTGAGTTGGATCCCACTTTGGACCTGTTGCTGAGCCTTCTTTTCCTCGGGCCCCTCTCCTTTTCCATTTCTGCAGTTCTTTCTGACAAGAACATTTATGGGTCAGAGTTTTGACTGTGGGATGGCAACCCTCTCTCTCACTTGATTCCCTGTCTTCCTGTTGGAGGTGGGCTCTATAACTAACTTTACTCTCCCTACTGTCTGGCATTTCATCTAGGGTCTTTCCCTTTGAGTCTTGAGAGTCTCTCAGCTCCTAGGTCTCACTGGACCACCAACCAGGCAGCAGAAACCAGCTGAAACCCTCAACACATATACAGCAGAGGACTACCCAGTTTGGGTTTAGTTAGAGAGGATACACCTAACCCTTAAGAGACTGGAGGCTCCAGGGAGTTTAAAGGTCTGGTGGGGTTAGGGTGGAGGGTAGGGAACATCCTCATGGAGACAGAGGCGCGGGGAGGACACATGGGATATGGAACAGTTGGAGGGTAGACCGGGAGGGGAATAAAATTTGGAGTTTAAAACTGAATAATTAATTTTTAAAAATTAGTTTTAATGTATGTTTTAAGAATGAGTTTCACATTGTCAAATTATTGGTTACTATCTCTCATTTGTCTAGGTCTCTGTAAAGAAATATCAGAGAACACATGTCCTCTTGCTCAAAGCATATAAAAAATATTCTGGGTGCTTTTCTGTATATTTTGAGGCTTTTACATCATGTGCCTGTAGGAGTGGGTGTCATTTGTATATGTGCGTCTGTATACAAGTACACTATACATGTGATCTGCTTTGCTATTGTCATAGGAAGGACATTTAAACTGTATTTGATGGACACTTCTCTGCTATGGTCTCAGGAGTGAGTATATGCTGTTTAGTTAGTACGGTGTTGAGGCCCAAGCTCAAGTCCCTGTTCGGGCGCCAAAATAATGTTGGGGCCCAAGCTGGAGTCCCTGTTTGGACGCCAAAATAATGTTGCAGCCCAGGCAAAATGTTGAGGCCCAGGCCGACCCATGTTTGGGCGGCCACTGTATCCTGGCCCAAGCTGCTGCTCTGGTCCTCCTGTCGGGGTTCAGCAAGAGCGAGGGTGAGGGCAGACTCAAAGAATGGAGACCAGACAAGGTGTGATTCAATCCCGTTTATTCTTCAGTCTCTCTTCCTCTAAGTGTCTCCTGCTGTGTCTGATTCTGTCTGGAGCCAAGTGTCTTCTACCTAATGTCTGATGTGTCTGATTCTCTGATCTCAGTCTGATCTGATCTGTTCTGTCTCTGCCTTTTATATGTCTCACTTCTAAGCCACACCTCTAAGTTACACCTTTAATCATGCCCTTAGGTCTTGTCTCTAACTCTGATCTCTATACTTCTAAGTCATATTCTTAAGTCACACACCTTTAATCTCACACACCTTTAATCTCACACACCTTTAATCTCAAGGTATCTAAACCAAGATTATCGGAGTGTGCTCAGTTGTTGTAGGCTATTGTAATCCAAGTCTCATGTCAGGGTATATGGCTCAAGATGGCTGCAAAGCTGATAGCCGCTTTCTGCTAAAAGTCGGCCCCCAACAGTACGGCATCTGCATATCTTATGAGTAGGAATTTGGCATGGATTTAGTTGTGTTTCCTAACTGTTCAGCTGCATTCCACTCTCTACTCCTCACTGGTGGGACTTTTACCAGTGTCAGAGCATGCAGAGCTCTCTCTGAATTGCATTACTGACGTAGACCTTTATTGGGATATTCCTTCCTCCCTGCCTCATCTATAGTGAAAGGCTTCACACTGACTCATTTGCCTTTGGTTGTTAGCTTTTATTTACTTGGTTTCATCCTCTTGGTTACATCAAACTTCTGTTAAACAAAACAAAAAACCAAACCAAACCAAACAAAAACAACAAAAACAAACCAACATGGCCTTGGAGATACCAGTGCTGTTTCCTGGCACTTGTCACTGTGTACAAGTGGCTACAGTTCATCCCCAGCTATTCCTGGGTCCTAAGCATTTCCAGCTTGCAAACCTTTGTCTATGCTGCTGCCTTTGCTGTTGAGTGGCTAGTTAACTAACTACTCATGTTTGAAATCTCGGACAATATCTTACTTATGGATGAGTTGACTTAGCTATTGTTTATTGACTCTTTCATTTAGAAACATTACTTTAATATCTGCTGCTGTCTGGGAGTCTCTAAATGGACTCAAACATCCCGTACTCTCAGTTTATGGTCACTTACTAATACGTGTCTACTCATCCACATTAGGTTCTGATTCTCTACGCTGCATCTCTCAATTGGCCCCGAGGTCTTCATGAGAGCGTGGTTGATCTCTTCTATATTTTTGTCGTTGCAGCACTCAGCCTGGTCTCTGTAACACAGTAGGGGTTCAGTAACTATTTGTTGGCTAGAGTCATGATTTGTTTTATTGGTACCTTTCTGGGGAGATACTATGTGGGATGCCTTCCTCACATATATAATGACCAGCCTTTTCTGTGTTCTCTAACATTGCATCTCCAAGTAGATAAACTGAAGTTTTATCCTCCCAACCATCCTTCTCTCCTCCCCCACCCTGCTTCCCATCACTCCCCTGAACCCTCCTGCTGAGTACAAAGCTCCAATCCTGGGGAAAATACCATGCAGCGCCTTCATTCTAAAAAGGAGCAATTGAAAGCGTTTCTCTGGTAATTTAAGCACACAGCAGCTACCTTTGCAAAAGCCCAGTTGCTAAATTATCCCCTCGGCTACTCATTTTGCAGGAAGGGAAAGAAAAAAAAAAGAAAGAAAACTGGAGGAAAAAAAAAGGAGACTGTTGTAAGGAAAAAAAAAAAAAAGACTGTACTGAGAAAGGAGACTGTTTTCTTGGTGTTCTGTCTTATTCCTCTCCCTGCCTCCTCTGAATTTAGCTCCTGGTGTGGCATGATCTGCTACTTTTCCTTTTAATGTTTTAAATGCCACAAATGCCTGTCATAAACCACCTTCTTAATTATGCAGAAGTTGAGCTGAATGGTTAGTTAGCAGTGCTATTGCAATTACTGCACTTTTTCAGGTTGGCTGCTGTTTTATGTGGCACTGTTTTCTAAGTTGCTGATTAAGATGATGTAGTGGGTGGAGTCCTTCTTCTTTCTATTGGAGAGGAGCCTGGGGAGGAAGGTTGGGGTAATGAGTCCTCCAGCAGTAGCTGATGGCCTGATTGGGATTGTGGTGAGATACTAAGAAGGAAAGAGGAAGCTATGCTTATACATTCTTTTCTTACAAGTGTTAACAGCTAGTTCTCAGTCTGGCCTTCTCCTGTGTCCAACCCAAGTGCTAAAATGTGTAGGAACAGCCCTGATGGCTCTTGAAGAGGAGTCTCAATCATTTAGAATGATACTCTGAGATTTTCCATTATCTTCAGATGTCCTACCTAGTTCAGTGACACTCAAATGGCCTCCTTATCTCAGAGTTCATGTTGGAGTTCCAATACAGAAAACGCTAAGACAGGGACGAATGTAAATTACTGTCAGCTTGCTGCATATCTCTCCCTGCGAGTTCTCTCCTCTATGAAATGCTGACTGTTCATCTTCGGCCTGGAAAAGCTGTGCTTCCAAGATTATTACAAGTACTAATAAAAAGGCAAATATAATGAAGTTAAAAGCAGCACGATCTTATAGGACAATCACTCACAGAGGCTTCAAGCATGCCTCCTATGTCATAGCCTCCGTGAAAGGCCTAACACAATAACAGTACAGGATCCTTGCCTGAATGAAAGCAACAATCAGGGCTATGGAAGTTTAGCTAGTGATGAATCCATGAATACCTTAAAGGATGGTTAGTGTGATGAAGAAGAAAGTGGTGTGGAGGAATGAACAATGCAGCTCTGGGGTAATTACAGATCCAGTCACCCCAACACCTAGTGTATATTTGATTTCATTTAGAGACAGCTGGGAGCTGGTGGCAAAACATCACGAGGTATCAGGGTTAAAACAGAGCCCATCGGAGGCTTGGAATCACCCTTGTTGAATGACACGGTAGATAAACCAAAGGATTTGGGATTTAATAAAAGCTTACTCATGTTTTTAAAAGAGCATCCTGGCTGATTTCCTATTATGTTATAAAAATAAGTGGAAAAATGAACTATAAGGAAGGTATTCTAGGGGTCCAGGCAAAAGTGGCTGTTCCAGAGCACCCAGACTGAGCACACTGCAGCAGTATCATGGTGTCCTCTGCTTTCTTAACTGTTAAGCTGTGTCTTCACCCAAATGGTGAAGCATTGCTTGTTTTGATGCTAACCATTAACATTCTTTTCTGTAAATGATATAAAATATTTAAAAAGATCAGTTATTGTTTGTTTTTAGTTATTAATTACTAGACCGGGGTGGGGTGAAGCTGTGTGGCCCTAGAGCAAAATTAATATTACCAGCTATTATCTGACTGTGATTGAGAGATGAGCTTGATCAGCTTCCTCGTTGCCTGAGGGATGCCTTCTTTGTCCTTGGAGCCATACAATATGAGCACACTTCTAACTGATATAAAGGACCATGGTATTGCTACCTTACATGTTGAGTTTGGCTATAGGGGATGTGCCCTTATAAATCTAGGGAATGTTTATTTTAAGAACAATGGTTGGTTAGCAGTGTAAGATGTATTTGGGCAGGAGCAGATTGATAAGCTTGTCCTGAATAACTGTTTGTTTTCTTAACTCTTCCCCTTCAATTTTCATCAAAGAAAGCAATTTGGGGAGAAAAATGATATGGTGGGTCTGACATTAGTTGGTTTTGTTTATCTTCACAGAAGGTGCACAGAAAATCCTGCATCCCTACTTTCCTTTTTCATTTTTTCCTATTAGGCCTGGACGTTCATATTCCTTCTGTCGTGCGTGTGCGTGTGCGTGTGCATGTGCGTGTTCGTGTGCATGTGTACAACTCTGAATGTGAAAGCTACACACTGACATCAATAAATAGGTATCTTCTTTAATTATTTTTCATTTTATTTTATTGAGACAAGGATTCTTCCTGAATCTGGAGCTCATCATTTTCACAAGACTAGCTGGGCAGTGACCTTCCTGTCTCCATCACTCAGCACTATGGTTACAGATGTGTGTCATCATACTTGGTTTTCTATGTATGTCTTTGGAGTCTAAACTCAGATCCCCGTATTTGCATGGCAAGCACAGTAATTACTGATAGACTAAACTGTATCCCCAACCCTCATATTCTTAATTAATATATTTAATAAGCATTGTAAGAGAAAGGTCATGCTGTATTCTACACTGCTTTTCCTTTTGTCCTTTAAAGTGGCCCAGAATTACCACGTGTTTTAGTCCGAATCTAAAACACAAAGCAAATGTGCATTGTCAGATTCATATCTTAAGAGATTATGCAATTACATGACTGTATCACTATATTAATTATATGTTATATCATATAATATCATACATTATATTACACTACATTAATCACTACTTGGTTCTCCTAAGTCCCTATTATCACTGGTTAGCTGATCTTCTGCATTTACCTAAAATTATTCCTACCATATGTGGGACCCACCAGTGCTTCCTGTAATCACCACTTCCATGATATTACTTATCTTCCACTAGCATTGGCTACCTACTTACAATATTTATATTTCGTTTATTTGTTTGGTGCTGGAACCCTTTCCTTGTACTTGCTAGTTTGTACAACCCTTCCCCCTTGCTCCATTACTTTTTTTCTATCAACTCTACTGAACCAAGTAATCAGACTCTTTAGAGAAAATGCTGTGTTGATGCCTTTTCAAATGCTCCGTGTCTCAATCATGAATGTGTTTGCGATCAGGAGAGCTTCAAGTAGGTAGTTGGTGACCAAATACTTTTTTGTAGCGTGTAGAGTCAAAACAAATAATATTAGTGAAAGACTAAACAGAAGTGAATAATATTAGTGAAAGACTAAACAGTGGAAAAAGAGGTCACTTCTCTCAAAGAAAATGAGGGCATGGAGTACCTTATAATAACTCTCTACAGAATACTAAATAGTCTATTGCAATATCAAATAGTATCAAATGATGTCCATGGTTGGAGCTGTACGCAGGCTTGGTGTCAGTGATGGTGACAATAAAGAGACTAGTCCTCAAGCTGGAATAACAAGCAGATCCTGTGGCCTGTCCACATACAATGCTGGTATGTGTTCACAGTTCTTTCCTTTTGGATATTGAGGTTTGGTTAATGCTTACTCAAGGGCCACAGTAATGGACATGGATTGCGCTATGGACCAGATGCTATATTGGCTGAATAGGATTCAAAAATAAGGACACCTGTTGAACCACTTGTGCTGTGTCCTCTTTAGCCCCATGGGTGTAATTGAAGCACTGTCTTGGTTGGTATTTTCTGTGATTCACATCCTTATTTTCTCACATTCTACTTGCAAATGCCCTGAGGTCAGGCTGATATAAAACCCATTATCTTCTGTATTTTACTGTTGAGGTGGTGCATCTAAGTCACACATGCTCATGTATCATCTTCTCTCACAACTAGTTGTATGCCTGTGTACGTGTGTCTACATGTGTTCATATACTTTAAATTTCTTAGAAAAATATGCTGCCATCAAAGCCATTAAAAATGCTCTACACATTTTGCAACAAATTACAGGCTAAAGAATATATTTTCTTCCAATTCTGTCATATAATTTCTACTTCCAAGATTTCAATTTTCTGAACTTAAGCTTCCCCTATAGTTAGTGAACATATTATTGTAAGAACAATTTAAATTGGACTTCATTGTAAAACTGGCTACTGAATCTGAGTGGAGACCTTCTTCTGGAGGGAGGTAATTAAATATTCTTCATTGATGCTATTTCAAATGTGTTGAATGAAAGGAGTTAATTATACAGCAGGGAACATGGCAGACTTCTGACTAATAATGAGCTCTGTGTTTAATATCTTCATTTTTGTTAGAATCATTAAAGTTGTTTGAATCAATCAGATGGATGAAGTGAATATAGACTCGAAACTAACCAGCCCCAAATGGAAGTCCCACACAGATGCAGAGGCTCAAGTCTCTAATGACGACTTCAAGCAGAGGCTAGAGAAATACAGCTTTGTGCTAAGTATTTGATTTCCTTTGGCCTTCCATTGTGGTTTCCGGGAGAAACTATAAGTACTATTGTTTCAAGGAATGCTATTCATTACAGTGAAATGATAATTATGCCTAAGATTTATGGCTAGAATGTGTTGCAGTAGTGAAAATTCTATACTGCCAAGTCTTCAGGAGATAAGTTCACTTTGCACATCAGGATGCCCAAAAAGCATTAGAGGACCAGGTATCCTAAAGAACAGAAATCCTGTAATGTTCTATTGATGAAATTTGAATAGTCATATTCTATTGCTATTTTGTTCTGTGTCATTATATCACTTTTGCAAAATCAGAGCCGTTTAAGTTTGGTTTTTTTTTTCTTAAATGCATCCTCTGTGTAATTGTTTCATTGAATAGTTGTTTTTTTTTTTTTTTTTTTGATATTTGTAGATCTTTCAAGATTCTATCTGGTTCTTGCTATGTTGGAGGATATAGCTCTGCCCTCTCAAAGACAGAAGATCAAGAAACTTACCTTTACTACTTCTGCTTTTATTCTCAATAGGGGTCCACTTACCTGCTTGCAAGGAGTTGAAACAAGGGTTGGCTAGGAGATGAGATTATATGTGGTCTTTGATTTTTCTCATTCTGCTAGACAAGTAGAGTAGAATTAGAAATGTCCTTCATGAGCCCAGATAACAAGTATGTTTGGGGAAAAGGGAGGCAGTATTAGAATAGAATAGAAGCCTTCTTTGGAAAGGAAAATTCAAGTTCATCACCCCATCTAGTATGACTATGGAGATAGTTACTTGAGAGTGGTATGGTGATCTTGAAGGGCGAGATTAGCTGTGGTCCCCATAAACACACACACACACACACACACACACACACACACACACACATATCATTCGTGCATTTAAATTTATAATTTTTTCACTGCATTACCCATACAAAACTACACAGAGATCTCATTTCATTCTTTGATATTGCAGTAGAACACACATGCACACACACGCACACACACACACCACACTGCTTTATAACCCTGTAGGTTTGATTTAAAAATCTCAGCTGTTGCTTCTACTAGCCATATAATCTTGTACAGATTGTGTGTCCTCTCTAAACCCATTATATAGTCTTTAAAATGGGGATAGAGTAATACCTGCCTGCCTAGGTCTGAATGGCTTCAATGAGGTAATTCATGTATTTGCTTATTATGAGAGATGTGGTGGGGGAAGATTGTGCTACTATTTAGATGAATCTAATTAAAATCTTTCATTTTATGTATCTGAGTCTTCTACACACTATAATTTTCCCTCTGAGTCTTGCTGTTCATCCCAACTGGAGAGCTAAGATAACTATCTTCTTTTTATGTTTGGTAATTATTTGATGTGTTTCTTCTCAAGTTAAGAGAAAATGTCTATTTCTTAGTCACTGTTCAGAATGAAAATGTGGCAGTGACTGTTTTTGAATTTGTGAAATAAAAAACATGGTTTGGGCACACAGTATAGAGATTAATTTTAAGACGCAAAAAGTACTGCCAGTTTTGGAGAGGAGGAATTAGGAGTGCCTCATTCCTCATATCCCCCAATGACTTCTCTTTGAGATGGCACATCGCAGCCTGTGAGGTCACGGCAGTGCCATGAACCAAGGTTACCTTCATAGTCACAGCTTTTGTCTGACCAGAAAACTGTATAGTCAATGATGATGTGAGATTTTCACATAAGTCACACACACTGTCCCCTAAAAATAATCACAGCTAGTCAGTTAAGAATCATAGCATATGTTTCACATATGGAAATACTGGGCATTTGCTATTAATTTTCCAGCTCATACATAAACTGGGCTCCCCAGGAGGGTGTTAAGATACAGGTGTCTAGGAACTCAGTCAAAGTTGGGTTTGGATACAGCACTTCTAACTAGCCTAGGGAATACACTGTTTGGCCTAATATTCTGCTTTTCAAATTATGGTTGGTGGATCACCAGCTTTGCCCTCCCCTGAGACTTTGATGAAAGAAATTAAATGCATTACATCCCATCAAAATCCACTGGGTGAAGGCCTGTGTCTCACCCTAGGACTCCCTAGATCATAGTCCATTAAAGTTATAGCAGCACAGACCCGGTGGTTATAGTAAAGGTTTACAGAATTCAGTAGTCACTTCAATCAGGAGCCACACCTAGGTGATGCTGAGCCCTGACTTTGGGAGAAGACATTTACTTTTATAAATTCCGGTTTTATCGGAGAAATTGGGATGATCGTACATTGAGTTGCAGCGAATGTAAAGTGTGATGATATGTGTAAACGGCAGATGACCAGCAGTGTTGTTCAATGGTGTCATCCTTTCCTGCCATGTGTTCTGTGAAGCCATTAGGAACAGCTATTTGAAGGAGCTGTTTGACATTGTCTCTGAAGTGTTTTCATTGGTCCTGCTTTGAGAAATGCTATTGTCACCATACAGACAGCATTGGATGGTCCTTACAGTGTCATTTTGTCTGTGAGAGATAGCTGAACTGAGATTGAAAGGGACAAAGTTGCCACCTCGCAGCTTCCTGCTTTGGCCTCTGAATTTGAGGATGCACTCCGTGTGTATGAGATAAAAAGACAGATATTTATTGGAGGAGGAACATGGAGGAAAACTTAGTACATTCCCTTTCTTCCCTAAAATTAGAATAAGATGGAATTTAAAAAATCAAATTAAGTTTGATTTTTGGCACCTGATACCACATGGTAACAAGTTCCAGTCTTAGTCAGGTATTTCAAAAACAAGTATTATGTCAATTAATAAAGCATTTTTGAGAATACCAAGAGATAGATGCTATATGAAATTGAGCATTTGATATTTATAGTATTTAAAACCCTTAACAATACTTTATTTTTATAACCAATTAAAATTCTAGTGTTTTGGTAGCTCTTTTCTGACATTGTTGGCTCTCATATACCCAAGCTTCTTAGGACCATATACACAGGTACACAACTTACATGGCATTTCCATTACTAGATTCTACAGTTACAGTTTTCTCTGTTTATTTAGTATACAGGGTGATCTCTACCAATTATAACAGCACTTCAAGCTTGTAAGGTGCATCATCCACTGACCACTGGCAAACAGGATAGGTAAATAAATGGAAGTGAAGGAGACAAAGTGCCAGCCCTGGCACAGCAGGGTCCGTCTGCCATTGCGAGTCAAAGTGGGATCTGTGGAATGGCGTCTTCAGCATCACTTGGAAGCTGGTTATAAATGCAGAATCCAGGCTACCGGATTCTTCATGTCCCTGAAATATTAACTTTAGTTTAGCGGGATTGGCAGGCTACTGCTTAAGGAGCAATCTTTCAATATGCATCTTCTTAAGAGGAAGTTGAAGGAAGCAAATATCTAAAATCTTTTGAACTTCGAGTTCAGAGAATGAAATTAGATATTACAAGAATAGAAAGGTCACTGACTGATCATAATTCACTCAATCACCTCAAATCAAAATACGTTTGATTTTGAGATCAGTTGTCCGTTTTGACATTACTTTTCTCATTAGTTTGAAGAAGCCAAGCTGTGTTAACACCTAAAGTAACACACCAATGGCAGTGCCATATAGAGTTGCCAGATGTGGTTAATTTTGAAAGAAAAGGGACAAGTTATTCAATAGAATGAGGATGGAAAGCTTTCATCAGCAGCAAAGAGATTCTTCAGTGTTTGGAGCTCACATTTAGAAGCTGGAGTCCAGAAGATTCTTTCTGTATCTAAGGTCATTCAGAGATACACTGAAACTATTGAATAAGAAAAAGGTTCTATGTATGCACCCAAGTATATTCTAGTGCCTTCCAAGAGGAGGCTCTACAGCTTCTGTCATGACCGATCAGCAGCATTTGTATTCGCTTTTGCAGGGGACTTCTTTGGAGCTCTGGCCTCCTGAGCTTTGCTCTTCGTTGGATTTCTTTAAGTAGATTAGTTAAGATACTTTGGAGTCTGGAGAACAGCAAATCTGCCTTAAATTGCCCAAATCAAAACCAAACCAAGTCACAGACTCACGTGACTGAACAGGAGTGTTTGGCTCTCGTCCAGGTTTGACGCAGGGCACAAAGATGTCACCCGGAACAGTGTTTCTTGATCATTTTCTCTGGTGTTTTTCTTAGATCTGCCAGATAATCGAACCATCATGTGGTCAGGGGGTGGCCAGCAGCTCTAGGGATAATGTTCCCTCACACTTTTTGAGGCAGAGAGGAGTAGAATCCTAAAGTTGTCAGTCATTTTCAGGAAAATATTTTGTTAAGTCGAGATTTGAGATTTCTTGAGTTGAGATGAGATGAGAGAGAGAGAGAGAGAGAGAGAGAGAGAGAGAGAGAGAGGAGACTTGCTATAGCTTTGGAGCCACTGCAGCTTTGCTAGAACTTCATGGATCCCACGTGACACCCTGGGGAAATAAATTTTGAGAAGTACAAAATGTCTAGCAACCTCACTTCCCCTGACTTTCAAGACTCATCAGCCCCAGGAGGCAAACACTGCCATCATCCATTCTACAGGATACATCTGCCAGCTCTGAAGTCAAAAGCCCATAATGGAAATTGCCAAGATTGTGACACAGGCTTGCTGACCTCAGAGCCTGCCAGGATTCAGCGGATAACAGAGAAGCCCTTACTAATGGCCAGGCAATCCAGGTGGTCTCTGCAAAGAGACTGAGTGAGACACACCTGGCAGCCCCCTCCCTTCTGCTCTATTGTGTGGTCAATAGAACTGTCCCACATATTTGCTTGCTTGAGTTTGTTTACCAAATCCCTCTTGCCTATTGTTTACAAAAGGAAGAAGCTGTTCCATTTCCTTTAATATTTGGAAAACATCGCCGACAACTGTTTATATGAAAGATTTAAAATATGTTGAGAAGCTTTTTCTATTATAGTTAACTGATATACTAAACACTGTGTCTTGCGCATGGATTGAAAACCAGTTAAAACATTTATACATTGATTTTTTTTTCTGTTAGTAAATTTATTGAGTAGTTTGTAGGTAATAAAAAAAAGAAATGGAGTCAGCTCCATAAATATAAATCATGATTGACACTTTTAACTAAAGACTCATACTAGAAATTAACTTCTTTAAAACCAAAATATAGCTTTAATTGAAACTTACCAAAGAATGTTAGGAAAATCTTTGATAGAATAATGGAAAGAAATCCTTAAGAACCTGAAAGTTATATAAGTTCTGAAGTTTCTCCTTGGTGGACTTAGATTTTATTAAGACAGAAGTACAGTGGGGACATTGTATCACAAAGAAACCAAACTATTGGATTACTAACACATTGATCACAGTCTCTGAAGAGAATTCTCGTGGATTTCTCTCAGTGTAAGTTCTCAAATATTTCTAAAATGTGTTATACTTCAAGAAGATAAGAGAACCTTGCCAGTGTAGCTGCTTTTACCCTATTTTTGTCAAATTCCTCCATTGAATGAGTCTTTTTTAGCATCAATTACCCAGGAGATTGCTAGTTAAAAATCTTTGCCTGGCAATCTCTGACACTTAACATGATGAAAGACAAGGTACAGCACTAGGACAAATTTGAGCAGCTTGCTTGATAGACATTGAACTCATGTTCATGTTCCTAATATCTCTAGAAACATTCATCCCCCAGTTTTGATATTAAAATTATAGAGAGTGATTAAAGGACACCTTAGGATAGGAAAGAGAGGATATATTGATACATGTTTTCTATTGCAAGATATTTCTGATATAGGTCCTCTTGCTAGAGTTTTGAGAAGAAAAACATGGACTGATATGAATTAGATTTCTTGTGTTATCCACCAGCAAGATCAATCTACTTCACTCCAAACAAGTTGTAAATTCATTCTCAGCATTCTGAGTTGACTACCATCAAGCTAGTCTAGACCACCATTATTTCTTACCTAAACAACAGCTCTAGCAGCATCACTGATCTCTGGCCTTCATCATTGCTTTGTGTGCAAGTATCTTCCACCTGGAACTACAGTGAACTATTTAAAATGTGGAGCATCTTACAGAACACTTCCCTATCAAACAGAAGGTCCAATGATATCCCAAAGCATTTACAATCAAAATCAAAATTCCTCTTCGTCAGGAAGTTTTAGCATGGTCTTAGCAACGCCCCAAACTCAGGAATCATTTGCCACAATTATGCTATTGGAATCCTCCGCCAACTCTGCTTTTTGAAAGATAACTTAGAACTTGCTCTTGTTTCTGTGTGAAAAAGGTTTTTCCTCTATGTATAAGTAGAAGGGTTCACTCATATATTATCTTTGTGAAGCTACTTGACTCAACCACCTGTCTAACAGTGTCTCATACATTAGCTCATTTATATGGATGCCACATTTCCCAACTTCGGTGGGTCTGTTTTTGTGTGTCACTTTTGTTTATCATTCTGTCCCCAACATCTTAAAGGATCTTCCATAAAGTAGGTTCTCAGTAACCCAAGGTGACCCCAACTTGTGCCCTAACACATGTTCTGGGACTTAAGATGAATGTAAAAATATTAGACCTTGATTATTCATAGAATGTCATGAGGAGTTACAGAAATTGGAGCAAGACACTTGAAATTAAATAGTAAATTAATAGGCCTAGAGGAAAATGTCTCTATTTTCTTTATAGAAAGATACTACTCACATCTCATATCTCTGGTCAAATTAAAAAATACGAGATGCATTCGTTTCAGATTAAAAAAAATAATCAGCCATGACTACTTTTTAATGTATGAGAACATCATTTTTAATTTACAGAAGGTTGAAAAATGAACACGAAGTGAAAGCAAATCATATGCAATGTCTTAACAAAGTTTTCATTTCATCTAGTTCTATGAAAAGGCCTTATGAGGTCACGTGAAAGGTGATTGTTCAGGGTCATTGTTGTTTCCTGGGGTTTTCCAGCAACTATCTGGAACAGTTTTGACAAGGAGACAGCATGTCCCTTGATAGCATCACTCCCCATTTCAGATGGTGATGCAGGAACACTCAAGGACAAAGGCAATGGGCCAAAGCTGCAAGCCTCCATTCATGTGTTTTTAAAACATTGCAGCCACTTCAAAAAGGATGTGAAGGCCATGGAAGGCATTCTTGTTCTTGCATTTGCTCCCATTTCAGACCATTCTCAAACAACTATTGGCAGTGATGTAACAATGAAATATTTCACACTCAAGTCCCAGCCTACTTCAGGGTATATTATTTACATTAAATGCATACACATATAACATTTCAAATTATATTTTTCTGCTTTCCTAGCCCATTGAGCTTTACATAACCTTTGTGCTTTCTTGTTCTATTAATCCTTCAAATGCCAGAGTCCTGCTGAGAGGGAATTCCATGCTGTATTTCATCACTGTCAACAAAGCCACATGATCCTTTCAGATAGTGGAATTACCCATCCATGAGAAAACAGTATCCTAGCTTTGTAATTATTTAGTACATTTATATTTAACAATATGATGTAAACTCCCCCATAATGTTTTATTACCAGATAAAGCACAGGTATGTATTTTATTTTAATTTAAATAATAAATAGACAAGAGACCTGAAATTTCCTAAAGCGAGTACATTTTTGGTAGTTAGTTCTATAGTAAATCTTCTTAATATATCACTTCCTGTAGGGCAATTACCAGTATATGGAAATGAGCCAGGATAACTCTATTACTGGGAAGTGACTATAAGTTTAGGTCTGTGCTAGGAAAATACGCAAAATTGCTTACGCTTTTATATTTCCAATTTTTGCTGTTTTTTTTTCCCAGTAAAGTCCATATATCCTATTAAGCCTCAAAATGTCATTTTTTTTCTAGCCCCCTATCAAACTGTCTATCCTTCTGTTGTGGGAATTGGCTAATGCTGCCTTTAATTTAATTGAGAATACTTGATCAATGAGGTCAATTTTATGGCAAATCCTTAGTTATTGTTATGTAGATCATCATGGATTTGCCATGAAAAGTGAAAGGAGGAAATTGCTGAATTGATTTTCTATAGCATAGTGCACTTACAACTTTTCTGTAACTTTTCTTGGGGTAAATGATATAGCTCGCAGTTAGAGTACTTGCCTAGCATGCATTGAGACCAAACCCTGGGTTTGCTCTCTAGATTTATATATCTATATCTTTATTTCTATGTTTATCTCTATCTATCTCCATCTCTATCTATATCAGCTCTCTCTGCCTATCTATCTATCTATCTATCTATCTATCTATCTATCTAAATATATGTATATATACCTATCTATATCTATATCTATATCTATATCTATATCTATATCTATGCATGTGTGCGTGCCTGCATGTGTGTGTGCGTCTGTGTGTTTGTGTATACTTTATGCAGGGTGACTTAGTGCCAGGTTGTGAATTTTATGCTGCAGTTTCTCCAGGAATCTAGGCATTACTAAAAAGGATCAAATTTTAACATTATAATCTATGAAGTATTTGGACTAAAAATATCATCAATATAGTCATCAGTGGCATGCCGGTACACAGCAAGTATGGAAATATCACTGGATGAAGCAAAAGAAATGAATGATCTTGTTTCCAGAAAACAGATTAGTCACTAAGGAGAGTTAATAAGGAAGGGTATATCTCTCAGTCTCTCATACTGGGACCTCAGTGTATGTTGGATATTGCACACACACACACACACACACACACACACACACACACACACACACTCTTGCCTTAAAAAACATCATGTGATGTTAAAATTGCTAAGATCTTACAGTGTGACGTTATGTGGATGAGCACTTTTTCCAGAAGTAATCAAGTTAAAATGAAGGATGGGGCTTAATCAAACTGGACTTGTCTCCTTATGAAAACAAAAGGGAAAAGTGGAATCAGACAGAAAAGACACAAAGAAAATAGTCACCTGTTAGCCAAGAAAAAGACTTGGGGACGATCTCAACAGTATTCCAAATGATCCCATTCTAGGAATATCTTCACCTTAGCCTTTGGTCTCTAGAACTATGAGCAAATGAAATTTCATTGCTTAAAATATATTGGACTTGTACCTCATTTCATGGCTTTCATAGTAAACTAATACAGCCTATAAACTCTCATTAAAATTTCATCTTAAAAATCTGTGCCTCTATGTGTGCATTTCTAGTTCTCTTTCTTTGCTTTTTGTTTATTTAGTTCTATCTTTGTTTTATTTTTGTCTGTGTGCTTTCTTAAGTGAGAGAGAAAGAAGGTGTACAGTTGGGAGGGAGAGGAGTTGGGCATGACATGCAAAGAGATGAGGGAAGGAAAACTGAGGTTATAATATATTGTATGAAAAAACATTTGTTTTCAATTAAAAAACTGCCACATAAAAGCTCCACAAATAACAGAATACAAAGAATTGTGGGTTCTTGTTAACTATTTCACTAAATTTCAGAATATAAAATCTAAAGATATCAGAGGTCTAACCAAATTTGCATCAAACATTTGTAATCAAAGATTTAAGTGTATCTGAATGGGGGAATTGATTTCCATATATGTCTTTTAAGAAGAAAACTTCTGTTCTTTTTGGTGATGGGACTAAGCCATAGAGTTTGCCAAAACCGATTCTGAATGTTAAATAAACTAAGAGTGTGGAACTACGATTTATAGGAATCCATTCAAATGGTATCTGTTCTACTGTGGGGCTCTGGCGTTTGAGTTATAAAATGGCAATGTGAATACATCATAAAGATTTATCCTGAATGAGCTTGCATCTGGACCGAAGGTGATCCGTCAGATGTGTCATTTTGTACTGAAGCCCATAAATTCTATGTTCTGCATTGTGGATTTTGTGAGCATGTGCAATGTAGCACAGATCGATCTTTGATGGTTGTTGGTGGGAAGAGTGAGTTTTCTTGTTTAGGAGTAATAAGCCAACACCCATCTCATTGATTCTTCTGGATATTAGAGCTATTAATTGTTAATAAGCAGAGAGGTATTACATTTGGAATCAGGGCCAACCCTGAGTCACAGAATGAAGACAGAGGCAGATTTCTGGGTGTCTCTGTTTGTGTTGATTTTAGGCATTTCATTAAGAATCCAAAAGTCCCCAGGAACATGATGATGATTAAGTGCTTTACTTGTAATAGCATGGATTACACAAAGCTTTGTCTTTATGCTGACATCAACTCTCTGATATTAATACTATTATTACCCTCAATATTCAGAAGCAACTGATGCTTAAGGCACTTACATGTCACACAATAATGAGTGCTGGAGCAAGGACTTGAATCTACTATATAAAGAGCTGATCTTCCCAAATATCAATCTTGTGGGAATCAGAATTCTCCATCAAATCCCTCTTGGCCAGTTTGTTTGCCCCAATAACACCATGGTGGGTCACACTGGTCTCTTTGTCGCTGAAAGGATATTTGCGTAACTTAAGTAGAAAGAAGTGAAAATGGCCTCTTTCATTCTACCAGGTTGCCCTGGTATGATATGGGGCTCTGTGCCTAGTCTTACTGGAACTTGTTATAGTATATTCAGTTGCTATCCCTGGGAAGCCTTCTCTTTTCTGAAGGGAAACTGAGGAGCAGAGAAGGTAGGGAGATGGGACTGAGCGGAGTGTAGGATGGAGCAACTGTGGTCAGGGTGTAATATATTAGAGAAGAATACATATAAAAAATAAGAGAGCATTGTTTTTTCATGATGAAATATGTACTCTTAACAAAGTTAAATGGGTAGGCGAGTGGGTGCGTCTAGGAAGATTTTGGAAGGGTATGAATATGATCAATTACATTGCATGAAATCTTCAAAGACCTGAACATGAGGGGGAAAATGTGTAATCATAGACAACTAATGAGCTGTCTAATATACTGTCATCTATGAATGCCATTATTGGCTTAAGTACTTTATGAAGGTGCCCTCTAGGTTTAAGCCATTATCCCTCTTTCCACAATACATATTTCTTTTATGCTCTGTGTATGCTTAGTCCTCTATTGAAGTTTTTATTATTTTTTATTTTTTTGATTTTTGAGAGTTATACTATTTTCTACAGTAAAATAAGATCATATAGACTTCCCATTTACCCCTCCCTATTCCCCCATGTTCTAGGCAACACAATGCTTTCCTACTTTCATATCATTTTTGGTTTTGTGTTTTGTTTTTTGTTTCTCCTATGTTCATTTAGTATGGCCTATATATACATGGGTGTGTTAGGCCATCCATGGGGAGCATAGGAAACTTACCAGTGGCCACGTTGTTAACAAACAATAATTCTCCCTTTCACTGAAACTAAGTGCTGTCAACAACTTTTCAGTAAGAAGTAGGGTCTGGAGACCACCTACTTCTTTTGTGGAGTAGACTGTGTATAAGTCTTGTTCAGGTAACCACAGCTGTTGTGAGGTCATTAGCGCAGTGCAGTCTAGAACTCAGCATTTCACTGCACTCTTCTTCATCCTGTAGGTCTTACATTCTTTCTGCCTTCTCTTCCATAATGTTTGCTGATCCTTGGGAGTGATGGGGTTAATATAAATGTCCCATTGTCTCATTCAGGGTAAACAGTCTCATTCCCAGCACTTTGACCAGCTATGCCTCTCTCATTGAGTTGTGTGTCCTCTGCAAAAAAGAAAATCCTATGACCAAGGTTTAAAGGAACCCAAATCTATGGATATGCATAAATGTTTATAAAGTAACCAACAACATGAATAGTTAGCCCAATAAGACTTTCTGTAGTAGGATCTATGATTTCCACAGCCATGGAATTTTGTCCAAGATTATAGTCCCAGATATAAAATTATCTCCTGTGGAAAATGCCAGTCAGAAAACATTTGGTTGCCCTCAAAAGAGTCATGCCACTGTGGCCTAGAAGGTCAGTATTGAACCATGCCATGTCTAGCACTGGATAAGTCTGTCCCCACTCAACACTCAGTAGCCTGCATCATGCCTCTGACACTAAGAGTTCACCAGCAGGACTAAGTGGCCAATGAGGGATACAAAATCACGGTAGCTATAGGAACTAACAAGTGATTTATTAACATCAGTGTCTTCATCTAGAAAAGGATTATTAAGAGCACATACCTTGTAGGGTCAATGCTATACCTTCTTAGTCAAATGCCTGGAAAAGGGCAAGTGGTCAAGAGCTGTAGCTTAAGTGGCAAGTTAAATTGTTAGAGTGATCAAGTCTGTGATTAACTTTCTGGGGTCTTGAAGGCTGTCTAGAGTTATAGATGATTCATCTCATCATGACTACTTTCTTAGGAGGCATTTGATTGAAAGTACAGGCTTTTAACTTTGTATTCTACAGACACTTGTGTCTCACTAAAAGCCCGGCCGTATTTATATCAGGCAGTATATCACCCATGTGTTCATTTATGCATGCAGATTCTCACCCCCTCTAAGCTGTGCAGAAAATAGGCACTTTAATAGTCTGAAGCAAGAAGGATATTAGCTCCATGAATCTTTATTTTAAATTACATTTCTGAGTTAGTAGTGTCAAAAGAGTAGAGCACGTTAAGTGAGATTGTAATCCCCAGTAGGGCTATTGACGTTGGTTACAAATAAATTGCCAGGGCAGGTGATGATAGTGAAGTCTGTGCCATCTTTTATTTAACACAGTATTTTTCTTGTTAACAGCTCTTTCTGAATGCATTCCTTTCTTCTGTTTCCCATCAATCATATTGACACATTGCTCAGTCTCTCTCTTTCTCTGTCAGTGTATGTGTGTGTATGTGTGTGTATGTGTGTGCATGCATGTATGTGTATGTCTGTGTGTGTGTGTGTGTGTGTGTGTGTGTGTGTGAAGCCTTTGTTTAATCAGCCAGTTGTTTGGGCTCAGAGTAGCTGAAATACCTAGATGTGCAATTGAATGCTGTTTGCTTTAATCCACTTACTTTGTGTTGTTACGTTATTAGTCACAGCCAAAGAACAAAGCCCAGAATTATTTCTTGTATTAAGAGAAAGATCACAGGACCTAGTACCAGAAGTCTCAGGCTAAGGCCTCCTTAGTCCTCTTAACAGTTAATACAGCCTTGGGCAGAATTAGGATCAATTGACACAGTGTGTTTAGAATCATTATACAGATTGGAGAAATTCACATTCAAAGAATCCTCAACTTTCTCATGTAGTAGTCAAGTAATTTTTTGCCTTCTAGAAAGGAAATTAAAAAGAAATGAAAACAAATAGTGTTTATTACCCCAGATTTCAGGGAAGAACAACAAAAGCAGAGATATAGCAAGTATAGACAATATTCCACAAACTTCTATGTGCTTCGGTGTATTTAAACCTAGAAATAGTATTGGGAAGGAAAAAAATTGCTTTTTTTTCTTCATTTTATAAAATGAAGACACTTCTAATTAGACGGGGAGTTAGCAAATTTCTTTCTGGGGCTAGAACATCAAGAGTTAACTCTAGACATTTCAATTTAACTAGAGGCAGTTTCCTAAAATGTGTTTTTCTTCTTAGAACATTATTATTAATCAATAGTCATGGTTTTGGTTTTTTGTATATCGGGGTTGGCATGACCTACCTTAAAAATCGCATGGAGACTGAGATACTGTGTGAAGCATTTAATAGTGTTGACTTGTGTTCAGTCCTGAATAAATATTAAGAGTACTTGCTTTTACCCTGCTGTACAATATATGTGAACAAATGAGAACTTAAAGATGAGATTTAATTGGTACAATATGTTCCCCAAATCTTAGTTCCTGAGAACTCATCCAGAGGAGCCCCCCTTTTTTTGTAATATATCCTTAAAAGTTTACAAATATCTGGTTGTTTCTTGATGTAGAATATTTTTTTTTGCAACAAGTGAAAGTTTATATGTATATATACATATAAAATTGTGTGTGTGTTGTATATATACTCTTATGTATCAATCCAATGAAAAACCAGTTTTTGAATATAAAGAGGTCTTACCCTTTTTTTGTTTTCCTTCGGGTAGTACCTGTTAAGGTGAAGGAAAGCTTACTTTCCCTTCATGCCCCATCCTCTCCACTCTCTTCTTATCTTCAGTGCAGTTTCACAAAAATCCCATAGCTTTTTGTTTTCTCTTGTGGTTTAGGTACCAAGGTTTCCAATAAGTTTCAATATGTACCATAAATAAAATTAAAGCTTACTAACCTGCTTGATTATCAATGTTCTATCCACCAGGCCATGGCTTATTACTACTACTACTAACTATAATGACCGAATCTTTCTTTCTGTAGTGGTCACATGGATTGATGCATGCTCCTGCATACATTTTCTGGTTTAAATGCTAACAGCTCCTGTGATGGACATTGCATGCCAACAAGCAATTTGTTGTGCTCACTTTTTTTTTTTTTTTTTTAGATGCTCTGGGATGACCTTTGACCACCTGCTAGATTGAGTTCCTTCTTGGCATCCTTCCTTCCTCTTGTCTGAGGAGTATGTTTATAAATAGAAATTAAATTTGACTTCTATCTTTGCCTCGTCTGATAGTCTGATAGGCAAAGATAGAAGTTCACTTGTTTTCAAGAGATGTTTTAGTGCGCCGATTTTTTTTGGGTGGGGCTGGCTTCTGTATCATTTGAAATGTCTTTTGTCAACACCCAGCTGACTAAATTGCAAGCTTATGATGTTTTCAGATCCGAAATGAAAGTTACACATTCTTGTTCTTTTAGTGGCCTCATAAAAGTCAAATGTTTAATCTCGGGAGAAAATTTAGAAGATGGTAGTAAAACCTTAATGACATGCCACATAAATAATAGAAGTCCCTTTGCAGGAAATGACATGTTATGAGGTTTCTTCAAAGAAGCAATGCATAAAGCACATTTTACAAATCTAAAGTAACCAGTAAACAGTATGCTTCAAAAACAGAGCTCAGTAAGAGTAGTCAAGGGACGTTAGACCATTATCCAGGACATTGTTACTTTCCCAACATATTAGACATGTATCACCAAAATCATACTTGTTTAAAAAAATGCGTGACTTAATTACTTTTAGTTGATGAAGAATGAGAAATTACCTGGCCATAGCAAAGAGACAATTTTCTTTCTGAGTGTTTTAACCCAGTCATTTTTTTTGTGACTAGTATCTCCTGTTTATGTTGTACGTGTGCATGAAAACGCACAGACAGATGGGCCAGCCATTGTTTCTCTTCACATGTCGTATAAAAGGAACTCTTCAAATGTAAGCCTTTTTCATCACTTTGTTTGAAAGTGTAGTGGATAAAGAGAAAACATCAATCCTAGGTTGTTAAAATGAGAGAGGGAAATGTATACTCTATCATCATTTCCTTTTAGGGTTCTAATCACTCCAAAAATGCCCTCATTTGCCAGTCTAGAAATAATGCAATTGCTCAAATTATATTGAGTCTGCAAAGAACATTTTGCTAAGAACATGACTTTTATGCAACCCCTGTGGCAGATGCTGATGTCCAGGGTTTGTGTAAGATAAATAAATGGTGGGTCTGGCTTCTGTTCCCCACATACATATCTTATTCCAGATATAGATGGTTATTGTTGGTGATTATACTTACAAAGTTAGGACAATACGCATGTTTAGGGATCATTCTTCTAACTTTTCCTTGGAAACTTAAATCATATTATTTTCTCAAGGAGAAGGGTAAAATTTGCTTATCGGCCAAATGAAAAATATTAAAGTGGCTTTACTGGTCTTGGTGCTGCCTTTGGGTAAGATATAGTTAATCACAAAATTACCTTATGTCTAGTAAGTATGCCTTAGAAGAATCTAACCTGAGAAAAGGTCGTAACATAGCTGAAGTGGCCCTGGACTTCTAGAGATACCGATGTCCTCAACAAGCAAAGTGCCCTCTCAGGTTTTCACATCAGATCTTGTAAGAATATACTGACATTATCTATTGATGCAGATCTTTCTTTTACTAGTAATGAAGACAACTGAATGAACATGAATAAACACATGTATAGCTTTTATTCTCTTCTTAGCTTACTCATGACCTTCTACTTGGACCTTAATTGGTAGTACACGATGCTGTGGAGAAGTACACAGTCCTCCTTACCTACATGCTGAACTGTAAGACCATGGGCAAATATGTGGCACACTGGGTCTCTTTTTTCCTATATACAATGAGACAGTATTAGCTCATATAACTTTCCTCCAGCTCTGTTATAAAGGTTTCTTAATGTTTCATTTAGGTTTTTGTTATTTTTGTTGTTGTTGGTGGTGGTGTGTGTATGTGTCTGTGACTATGTGTGTGTCAATGTGTGTGTTGCATGCATATGACTGTAAAGATGTCTTTTTATTATTATGAGTATTAACAAAGTCTTTGCTGTAGTCCTGGAGGGAAAAACCATAAACTCAATAATTATTGATTACATTCTTGGCTCCTATGTGTAAGACTGTTGTGTTTTTCTGTAAAGTCTGTCGTTCTTTCTGCCCTTTCATCCTTTTGAAAACGTACTCTTTACTGTTCTGCACAGTCGAGACAGGGATGGCCCTGGCCTGGAACGCCAGACATTCTTTTTCTATTTGTTTCTTGACTGTGTTTCAAAAGAGTAGTAAAAATCCCCTATGCAAGTTCAGGGAAAGTTCAGAGATTATGATTTATTTCTCACTATATATGATGCAGTTCATGGTGCATGTGTATACAATTTGTGAAGTCTTAATGAGAACAGAGTTCCACTGTGCTTCAAAAATTTACAGAGTGGCGAAAATCCCCCATGCAAACCAGAAGAAAGGGCAAAGTCAAGAGATCAGGATATACATGGAAGTATGTTTCATTATATACGATAACAGTCCATATTGTACTGTATACACTGTGAAGTCCCTGAACAGGAAAAGTAAAACTCTCTAGGCTAATCTGTAATATGTCTTACTGATATTCCTTTTGTGAGTCAAAACCAACAGTCAGTGTTCCCACAGCAAAGAGTATAACAATGAAAAATGTCATTCTATAAACAACTAAATTAGATGACATTTATTTTTTCCCCATTGTGTCTCCTTCAACAATAACCAGGTGGCCTAATTAAAATCCACCTCCTCTGCCACCTCTTCCAATCTCGAGAAAAAGGGCATGATAACCCTTAGTTTTTCCTGCTAGCTTCTGTTTGTAGTGTGTGGGATGTTGTCTGGGTGTGTACTGCTCTCATCCTGGGGACCATGAGACCCCTATGCTGATCCTTTTATTTCTCATGCCATGTTCTTAAGCTCTTGCTTTGCCTTGGAACACACAGCTAGCTCCTAACTCTGGGCACAACAGCCAGAAGACTGCTTCAGTGCCCCTCTGCGGTGCTTCTGAAGCCCAACAAATGTCTGCGCAAAATCTACTGCTAACTTCAGTGTACTTTAAATTAATTGCTGAACATAAAAAGATATTATTAGAGAAGAAACTCTGTAGCAATAATAAGTGTTTTATCTCCTCAGTCCATCAATGGTTTCTTGGTGTTGGAATGCAGTGCCTGCCTATCATGAGGGTCTTAATTCCACATTGACCTCTCTGTATCCATTGTACTAAGATGTGATATGTTCAATGAATGTAGTATAGTAAAGTTAATATAGATGGTTAAGAATCCTTGTTTATATCTGATCTCCATGTTTATCATGGCTAATCCTGATGGATTTGTGACTTTTATGGAACCTACACTGGAGGTCTTTAGATATTTTTATTAAGTAATATAAAATGCTTTTCAAAAAATAAAATATCATTAACCTCATATATGTATAAAAATAAATGTAAATAAATATATTTATAAAGGTAAGGTTTTATATACTTATATAAAATATAAATAAATATGAATTAAAATATATTTATGTATAAAAAATATAACTGGAAGGAGTTCCCAAAAGTATAAGTCAGTCTTAACTTATGGGGGGTTTCATGATGTACCAAAAATTTTTTTAAGTTGTTAAGGAATGTGTTAACACATAACCCTTTAATTAATCAAATAAACATTTTCATAGCAAGCAGTATTTGATCTAGTTTGGATCAGCCAATCTTAGGGGGCCAATCATTCCAGTTAACCTGTTTTGGAACCAATTGCAGCACTGGAAATTTCACACCCCAGGGAAACCATTACTTCTGGGAAAAATTGAAAGATTTTTTTTTTACACTAATTTAAATATGATACTGATTGTCATGTCACATCGAAACAATAATGACATGCATATCTTCTTTTAACCTTATGTTAACTTCTAGAAATACATTCACTGTTTAACTGGGTTTAGGGATCCATTTGTGGATGTTGAACTCATGGCTGGGGCTGGAGGGCTAGGATATTTAGAACATTTATTAGAATATCCTGAAACTTTTCATAGTGAGATCAAGACGTCTTTAAAACACCAGGCTTGTCTTCAGAGTGCCTACTGATGAATCTCAAGTGGCCACCTAAGGATTGCTGCAAGATCTTCCAGTAAGACCTTGGATAATTTCTCAGCTCTTTCTTCCTAGGGCCCATAAATGCATTCTATCTCAGCTTTGCCCTCCTGTGTCTTCAAAAGTGTGGGAAAAAACCCTCAAAACTCTATAGACAGTGTGCTTTCTGAAAAGTGAATTTTACAGAGGATGCCAATGACCATGTTCCTTCATTTATGTCATCACAGATATGAATGTCCCTCCTATAATTGAGATGAGCACACTTTTTAGACTTTGCATACATTGCTTTGGGGAAGGGGGGTAATTGTTTTTTTCCTTTCCTTTCTCGTTTGTTTCTGTGCATGCATGTGTGTATGAATGCACACACAAAAACTTTATGTGGAACATTTTTTACTCTGTTCATTGCTCTCTTGCTCTTGCTCAGTTACCATGGGAACACCTCTGCCTCTCTAGGAAGAGGTTAGTGACATCAAGCAGTGGGGTTTCAAAGTTAGTTTGTGCCTTGGGTTTGAAGTCATGCTCAGGCTTCAGATATACAGGATACTGTGTGGTGTGATAGTTTATTCTGGCATCTGCTATACATGGGATGTCAGTCAGTCTTAAAATGAGCAAAGGCACTTGGGAGGTAAGCTCTACTGCTTTCATCTCTTGTCACTAGGACTCAGAACTTCCTTCAGATTAGACAAAAATAACGAAAAATGTCCCTGGATGCTCAATTCATCCTGGAACAAGGAGTCAAGAGCTGTTAGTAGGAAGTGTATTAAAAGAGATTGAGAGATTTGGACAAGGCATACATGATGTCAGCTGCATAGTGCTTACTCTCACTGATACTGCCTTCATTGGCATCTCCATCGAATCTCTCATCATTCTCCTTCCTGAACTTCCCTACCTTCATACACTTCCATCTGTATCCCACTAACCCTCGTAATTCCCTATTCCCTGCACACGGATTCTAAAAATGTTCCTAAAATTAAAATAAAATCATGTGTCTATTTTCTTCATAAAGAGTAAAGGGAAGAAAGCCATTTGTAATTTAGGAAGTAAATAGAAGATAGATTTCAAGCCCAGAATACACTAATGTACACTAATATACCACCTGGATGTGTGGCTTTAAGTTAAATAACTGTATTTGTTTAAAGCATAATTCTCTTCATAACCACATTAGACTCAATGGGAGAACATTTGTATTAGTTTTTATAATTGAAAATGCCAAGTGCCCATTTTCTTCTACAGGGTGTTTTGGTTTTAGGTAGTAAAGACAACTCTTCTAAAATAGACCTGTTCCCTTTAAGTCTAATCGGTTTATAAAGACATTAAGTATTTTTCCATTTTTCTGCTTCGTGGAAGTCACCTTTCGAGTAAAAGCAGAGGTGACTATTCTCACCAGTTTTTAAGTAACTGGCTCACAAGAATGATTCCCTACAGAGCTATTTTGTATGTGGATTCCCTCTGGCTTTAGATGTGGGAGAGGAATTGTAGTGTATTTTAGAGCACTCATTTGCTCTAATAATTAGCACCATAGTACAGCGTGTGGTCTGTTGCCTGTTGAGGCCTAGATATCTATACATAACATAGATTTTTCCACATTTGCTACTGGGTTGATTGTGTGCATTGTTCCCGGGTTTGAATAAAATTGAATTATTTTAAAATCAAAACCATTGTTTCCTGGTAATGATTAATAATTTTTTTTTCTATGTACGTTATTAAGAAACTACTGTGTGCTAACAGCACAAAGGTGAAAGAGTAACATTGGCTCTCAAACCAAGCTTTGTAAGTTTTGCTAAAGGATAGATGCTCAGTTAAATGACTACCTGAAGTTGTATTTAATCAAATCTTGGAGGAAAACTATCATTCATATGGGGTTTAGTTATTGACTTCTTTAAAAAGATCCATGTTTGGAGGATGTGGAGAAGGAATTAGTGGTAAAGTGCTTGTGATATAAGTATGGGCACCTGAGTCCAGATCTTTTGAAGCCACATAGAACTAGATACAGTAACATGTTCATGTGTAAACCTTGTTGCCTCTCTTCTGCAAGTTAGGAGGTAGAGACAGGAGACTCTCTTAAAGGTTACAGTTCAGCTAGTCTGTTAGACATTGTGCAAAACCACAAGATGCCATGTCTTCAACCAAAGTTAGTTTCTGAGCTCCACAGAAATGTCATGGCAAGCATGTACCTGTACAGACTCATATCAGGCACATATATACAAAAGACATAAAATCAGCCATATTTTAGTTAGACACTTTGAGTACAAACAATTAACTTTTCCCAGATAAACCTTGGCATCAAAAGACTGATGGACATACTCATTTGGCTAGCATCTTTTTTAATGGTATGACATTGGAAAATTTAAATAATGATATCTTTGAACCTCAGTATTCTTATCTATAGATTAGAGGACTATTCTGATTCAAATACTAAAATGATGTGTAAAAATCTGAACTATTTGGTTACTCAGTAAACAATAGTGAACCTCATAGTTTTAAAAAAGTGTAAGAATATCATGCAAGTCCTAGTTCTCTAAATATGAATGAAGAAGAGGAATTACTTGTATTTACATTATTACAGTTGATAGTTGCAATCATAATGTGAAAGAAAGGCTGTTCTTCTCTGGAGGGTAATTTAATTACAATGATAGTACTTTCAAGAGGTAATATGCTAGATGAAATCATCAATGGCCCCCAAGTGTTAACAAGGTTCTGGGAAAGAAGCCATTTAATCAGTCCCAAGATAAAGCATAACACAGAAATTGTGCGATGTTGAGATAGCTGGTTGTTGGTTAACCTTAGCATGCTCTTGTCAAATCATTTTTCTTATACCCTAATTTCTAACTCCTGACTCCTAACTCTGAAGGTTCTATGGAATTTGTAGCCGCTGAATCCAGTTGACAGCATCTCTTGTTGTAAATTGAATGCTTCCTCCTGCTCCCTAATCTCCACAAAAAAATTGATGAAAAGCACATATATTCGGGATAGTCAAGGCTGACATGAAAGCCAAAGAATTAATCCATGTGTGATATGGTTTTCATAGCAAACTGATATTGACAGATGACTTTGAGAGTAATGAGCAGATATAAGGAAATTGTGTGTTTTTGCTTTTGAGTATAGATATCAAGTTTCTAGCAATCCAGAGAATGAGACGGTGGGCCTGAAGTATGGGTAAAACCTAAGAGTCCACAATCCTCTTATGATTTAATTGTTAAAACTTACAGTGTTTCAAGGGCTAGGAGTATGAATTTTGTACTTTAAGTCAACCATTAAAGTATAGGGCTTGAAAATATCTGTTTCTTTGGCTGGCTGACCAGTCATGTTGGAGGTCCCAGGACAATCATGTTGGAGGTTCCTCATCTCTCTTGTAGTTCAGACTACTTGGTTAATCTCAGTAGAGCTAAAATTAAATAATCATTTTAACAGGTTAAATAATTTATTGTAAAGATAATTTATTGTAAAGAAATTGTCTGAAATGCATTCAGTGGCACACTCATCTCAGAATGCTCATGAGACAAGAGTACCACAATTTCAAATTTGAACTACATGCTGGGATGCTGTTTACAAACAAGGGAACAAAACTCTTCAAAGGTTAAGGGGCAAAATAGCCGTGTACAACCTAAATCATTAGATATACAACATAAAGTGTGCATTAGTTTGCTAAATAACTTCTTCTTCTAGCAGAACCCAAATAGAAAGCACAACCTGTATCCCACATTTACATATTCTTTGAAAGTGTTGGGAAAGGCATAGCTGTAAGAGCAAGGGGAGGCTGGGACACAGATATTAGGAAGGCAAACCCAGGCACTGTGTGCAAAGACACAGGCAGCGTGAAGGTCATCATTCTCCCCTGCTCTGAAACCAGGCTCCCTCTCCACACCTCTCATGCTTGCAGCAGCCCATTAACTTTACCGTGACTACATTACAGAGCAGAGTGGCATCTGCCCTTATTTCAGGATGCCAAATAACATTTCCATCTGCAGAGTCTTGGCAGAACAAGGTTTAGATTAGGGCAGTAGATAAAAATACGGAGGGTATATTTTGAGATGTATGTGATAGATGAAAATGGTAAGGGACCATTTAAAATCATCTTTTTTTAGTATTTCCTAGAGCAATCTGGCTCATTTAGATTGAAATATCTGTCAGAAACTATGTCTCAGTTCAATTGATCTCCACATTAAAATGTCTCTACATATTTTCCCTGTCTTTCCCTTTCCAGCTTGATAGCTATAATTAAGCTCCGTGGTGGGGGCAGAGAACCAACTGGAAGACCAGCTACGTGCTCTGCAGCAGCTTTCAATAGCTAAAAAGATTCTCTCCATTTCTGCTGTCTTGTGTACTGTTTACACCTCTCACGAAATAAATAAACAAAACCCCCAACACAGAAAAGAGGACATCAAAGACAAATTATTCCTTTAAAAATCATTTTAATTTATGTCAAAGCAGTACGTGTTAAGTACTGCTTAACTGGTCCAAACAGATTGGAAGAATATTTGGATTCTAAGACCTGCATAGAGTATATTAGTGCTTTTTCTATTGCTTTAGGGAGCTTGCAACAATGCAATCCTGCTAAATCTAACATCATTTTGAACTCTTCCTTGCCTGTATTCTGATAAGAAATTTATCCCGACACAGGTTTATCTCTGTTGATAATGGACTTTGTGACTGTAGGGAAATGTTGATACAGTGAACTAGCATTGATCATTTTGACACCCACTCTTTAGCAGGCATGGAGAAAAATGGGTTCTTGGCGTTGGGTGCAATACCAGAGGAAAAAGTCAGCTATCCCTATGTGAGAACCCAGTGGTGGGAACCTTTAAGTTTTTGTTGTGAATTTATCTGTGTGTCTCTCCCTTTTTCTTCTTCTTCTTTCTTATTTTCCTTCAACAGTCTCTCATTTGTTGCTTCAAATCTCTCCATTCTCTCCCAGTACTTGCTGGTTTTTCATGATTCAAGACGGAAATATGGTGAGCCTTAAGTATCTTTCTGTCTCGTCACAATTCTTTTATTGGTCCCATTGGAAGTTTAGTGATAATTAAATAGGTTTGAGATGCAAAATCAGTGAACACCTGTCAAACCTTCATGGAGCTGATAAAAATTGTTAAGACTAGTGCTATTTCAAAAAGTTTGATTTTTTAAATCTTAACATAATTTCAGACCTTTCTACCTGCCTCTGAATGAATTATCTAATTCATTAAATGAAAGCAAATAATCCTATGCTTTGACTTTATAAGGGAGTAACCTATAATGCCAGTGTACAAGGAGTATCAAATCAATTACATATTGAGGAATTGGATGAAATAAGCTTACATTAAAGCAAAATTCAAAAAATTTGAATAGCTAAACAGTCTGTTTACAAATATAAAATATTCCATTTTCAAGAAATCAATTTGGTAAAAATGAAATATTTAGACGAAATAAGTGCAAAAAGAATTGTAAAAAGTCCTGTCTCATTTATATACATTTGTACTACTTGTTGAATATCTCATTTAGAATAATGGTTTTCAAATTTTATTTTCCTTTCCAGAGTGCACAGATCTGCAGGTGCTAAATGGGAGATTTTTTAGCTATTGAAAATGCAATTTGCTTAGGTAAATTAGTACAGACCCTTTGCTTTCATGGCTGAATATGAATTCCCCTACTTGCCATTCAAAGATCTCAAAGTCTCCCATGCTTATAAATCATAATGTCTGCATTCTTCATCAATCTACAATCTTAGCTATTTTATTATAAAATGTAGAACAGGCTATGTTTTTTTACAGAGTGTAAAAATGTTTCCTTCAAAAAAAATCTTACTTCAATATTTATAGTAGCAAAGAAAAAAGGACAGATGGTCTGTAGTGGGGTTAAGTCAGTGGGGTGCTTCCTATGATTGGATTGACCTAGGTAGTGGAGAACTTTGAGATCCTTTGACCAGGACAATATCCATTGTGATGTCTCATTGTTCTCCTTGCTATCTTTCCTTCTAGAAGTCACAAGATACCTATGCAGACTGAGTAGAGAACAGAGAGAGGGAGTGGAAAATTACAACATTTATACTTGGCCAAGGTCATGGGAAAGTGCACAGAAGAGAAGGTTGCCTTTGGAACAAAGCTAATGTTTTCTTTTTCATCTTCTCCCCATGTGTGATTATCTGTTGAATCACTAAATACAATGCATTTTACTTTTCAACTTTGTATTTGCTTTAGTTGTGCTGACAAGAATTTTATTTGTGAAAGTATGTAGTGTGGATAGATATTGAATATGTAGATAGTGGATTTTTACATTTATTTGAGTATGTATGGGACACAGGTGACACAGTGTTTGTATGAAGATCAGAGAACAAATTGTAAGTCAATTCCTTCCCTCTAGGATCCTGGGGTTTGAACTAGAGTCTTCCATAGGCACTCGATGGCGAGTACCTTTACCTGCTGAGTCATCTCACCAACATCATTATAATTTTTAAATTCTCTTCCAAATTTTTACACAATAGCATATTTAAGATTCATATTTCTTTAAGGGAGATTAAGATCAGATGGTATTCTGGTTACATAGATCAAATGGAATTTTGTTCAATAAATGTTTATGAAGCATTTATTATAAGACAGCTTCTATAGTCTAATAAAAATGACTCAAATGAGTTAGACAAGGGCCTATCCCATCAAGTCTTCCGTGTATAAAAAGATATTCAACATGCTGTGATTAACCCCAGGAGAATCCTTTTTTCCTTGCTACTATAAATATTGAAGTAGGATTTTGGGGAGGAATCTTTAAAAGAAAAACTCTCAAAAAATAACCTATTTTGGATTTTTATAATAAAATATTCCTATTGTCCTGGGGGGGTGTTCCTTGGATTTTCTGATAAATTATTTATCATGTAGATATTTATTCTTAATTTAAACATTCTTTTCGCCGGGCGGTGGTGGCGCACGCCTTTAATCCCAGCACTTGGGAGGCAGAGGCAGGCGGATTTCTGAGTTCGAGGCCAGCCTGGTCTACCGAGTGAGTTCCAGGACAGCCAGGGCTACACAGAGAAACCCTTTCTAGAAAAACCAAAAAAAAAAAACAAAAAAAAAAACAAAACAAAACAAAAAAAAAAAACATTCTTTTCTGCCCTTTTCCCTTTTTTCCTAATTTTTTTTAAACATCACATCTTCTTTACATTGCTGGTGTGCAGAATTCCTACTATTAAATTTATAATTGTATTACAAAATCCCAAGAACTCTCATTTTTGTTATTTTCTACTTTTGGGGGGGTTATCTTTACCCTCATTACAGAGATAAAGCATACGAAGAACAGATAGAAGAGCCTCAAGTGATAGAAACTTTCTGCTGGAATGTATTGCTTGCAAGGAATTTGATTATAGCAACACATGTCATTTTAACTTTTCTATACCAAGGTTAAAAATACCTTTCAACAACTGGATGGATATTCATTTTCTAAAAGCTGAATAGATTTAAGAATTCACGTCCTCAGTCCTATTAGTAAAATTAAGTTGAGTTATTGAGAGGCTACCATACGAGATGGTACAGGGATTTATTTATTTAATTATTTATTTGCATTTCAGTCAGAGGCCTGTAGATTAGATTCATATTCTGCACATTCTACTTAACCTGATTTCTAAAAGTTCTGCTTCTTTATCTCTCTGCCCATTTATGTATGGAAGAGACAGAAGAGATAATAGGAAGCCAGTTCAGAAACCAGATAAAAATTTTCAGATTTCACACTCTTATTTCATGCCTCATGGAAGAAAGCTATGCAGATGGAAAAAGGAATAAGGGTTTATACTGATTGAGCACTAAAGTTCATCCTGGGTACAGAGGCTTTATTTGCATTATTTTTATATCTTCTCTACAAATAAGCTAACATGTATTTCTCATTTTACAGATGAGGGACCAAACAACCTTAGCAAGCTCATTGTTCTAGCAAAGGTCAGGTTCAATACTTAAGGAAATTCACACTGGTGGTTCATTTGCTGGTTTAAACCTTGTTTTGGGGAAAGGAATTTGGCAAGGATACTCCTCTGGTCCTTCTGTGTCCAGTGTACAGGAATCTCCAATCAGAGTGAGGCCTTGAGTTGCCTCCTGGACCCTCCAAACCATCTGTTGGATATTTCCATACATGAGCAAGTCACGGCTTCTGAAACTGCTTATCATCACTGGGATGAACATTACCTCAGCTTTTAAGAGGTTTAGCAAAGCACATACTTTGCCAATAAAGATATAGGTTAGAATGGATTTTCTGTGGGGACCAGAGTTGTGGGACATATTATATAGTCTTTAAAATCTCCTAGCTTAACATTTTGAGTTACTGTATGATAAAGTAGCTTATTAAAACAATTAAGAGGATTAAGGAAGACAATTTTTATAGATCTATTACTTCTTAGTCCCTGAAATGAACTTAATGTTATTTCCACAATCATTTATTAAGTAAGTATATATTTTTTACCATAGTTGGTGCTAGATGTTGAAGCTATTAATGCATATGAATTATATTTTAATAAGCACAGAATATTTAAAGGAAAACTCATCTTCCTAATATTTTTCTCTAAGGGAATTTAATCTCTGTCCTTGTGTACCATAATTAGACAAGCCATGCTGTTCTAAGTCTAAGGATTCCTGGCTTATCTTGGGCCAGTACTCTGCACAGTATCATTGCAATTCTTGATGGAATGAGGGACAAAAATATTGTAAACTGTCTTCCTCTGCTGTCTTTTAAGAGGTTATTTGGCTGTTGGCAACACATTTGTGCCTTTGTCAAACAAACAAACAAACGGACAAACAAACATGAGGCTTTAAAAGCAATAGAAAAATACAACTTCTTACTTTCTCATTCAGCAGTTAACACGAGAGTTCAGACAAGAGATAAAAACTACAGCAGCAACTAAAATTTTACGAAAAGTGCTACTATGTGAATATTTTGAGCCTCCTTTCTATGTTGCATTAATAAATTTTATCAGGTTAGAATTTTGTCTGCACTTTCTAGAGTGAAACAAACCATCATATCAAAAGTTCCCTGAAATCAGTGAACTTTCCCAGAAAAAAAACATTTCATGTAACAACTTTTACACTAATGGGCACAAAAACACATTTTGACATTAGATAAAACAAATTTGAAGTTGTACAAACATAGTAAAAAGATAAATAAGCAAAAAAAGAAACTAAGTGTACGATTGTATGTCCCAGGGCTTGAAGTACTTGATGCACAAGCCTGAAAAGGAACATCATTATTCCAGTACCCACATAAATCCCTGATGAGAATGGATGTCACTTGTCATATTAACATTTGGAAGACAGGCAAAAGATTCCTGACGTGATCTAAGCTAAGCTAACTGAATGGGGAAGTTCCAGGTTCAACAAGAGATTGTGCCTCAATACACAATGTACAGAGAAATCAAGGAAGATCCCCAGTGTCAACCTCTGGCCTCTGAATACATACATGTGTATTCCTCTATATACATGTATCCATATGTACACACACACACACACACACACACGCACGCACACACACACGTGCACGCACTAATGCAATGCACTAATGCACACAAGCATACAAAAGAATGAAGCCAAAAGATGTTATAAGCAATGTTTGTAAATAGTGTTTACGGATGGCAGTTCAATAGAGGTGGTGAGGATAAACTTGTGTGATGATATAAGACTTTTTAAAAAATAGGTCAGTGTAAGACAAAAAGACCATGAAACAAGCCTGAAGAAACAAGTCTTCCATTAAGAAATAGCTGGAAGTCAGGGAAAAATTTTAGAAGTAGCCAATTTGGTGGAACCTTCAGTCTATTGTATTTTGGCTTCTGTATTTATACATGACAATTATTCATTGCACTGTTACATTGAAAAGGTGATTGGCAGTGACTTTAGTGTCATGAAGAACTTTGTAAAGCCCATGAAATGTCTATGGTATATTAGGAACGTTTTATTATGAATATTACTTGGGAAGTAAGTACTTGAGAATCTCTTGAAAGACATTCACAGAAAGACAAAGGTTTGATAACCCAGTGGGCGGAATGAGACAGAGACACTGAGAAATTGTCCCAGCGTGAAGGAGAATAAAATGTTACAAGGATGTTTAATTGGAATGAGAATGAAGTTCTTACAGATCATCAGGAACAGCCTGAAGAGGAAGAGGTTACTCAGCTGCTGAGGATATAAAAATTCCACTCCTGCCTTGGCCACTGAATGAGTGACTCATCATTTGGCCAGTGGCATCTCACTTAACTTAGGCATACTTTTAGATTTTTTTTCATTGAAAAATCAATATTACTATGACACATTATAGCATAAAAACTCACAAGGTTAGGTTAAAAGATATAATTTAGAACAATAAAACTGGAAGAGGTCAACCTTCTTGATTTTCCATCATGATTCTAAATTGATATGCCTACTTGGATTATGCAAGTTTTTACTAATATCCCCTTTAAATTGTGTAGCAATGCAAGCTCATTTATTCTTTTGCTGCTTGTAGCCTGGGTTATTGAGCTAGAGTTCTGAGCTCATATAAATCATAGATCAACGTAATAGTATAAAAAATTATAGTATAAAATAGTATAAAATCTCTGGTGCCTCTAATTTTAATGAGTTCACATGATACTCTCTGTATCCAACTTGACTTCCCTAGTATTTTTAAAAACTGTACTCTCAGAGAGACAGAAACCTTTATAATAACACAGATAGTGCCAGCCATGATACCACTTGTTTGAATCCCATCTCTCAGGAGGTAGAGGCAGGAAAATTACTGAGTTCTACAACCTTGTCTACATAGTAAGACCATGTCTCATATAAAGGAGGGGGGAAGAACATATATGACATAGAAGGTGTGATACATGGCTGATAATGTGCCTAGTGACTGTCATTTACTCTATCACTGGCCCACGGGTCACTATGCTGCTGTTGCATGGTTTGTATTTCAGCACGTTCTTCGTTTGTGTTTAGCTAATGTATTGGTTTTATTTGGAATGTTTCTGCATCCTGTTGAACTTTGTATGTTGTCTGTTATTTATTTATTTATTTATTTTCTACCAATTTGCTACTCATCAGAAACAAACAAACGTGGATAAAGAAGAGTCCTTCCGTGTTGTGCTTTCTTGAACCTTCCTTCATTTCTACTACCTCTACTCTTTTGTTAGGTGAAATAATTTTAATTTGTCATATTAAAAAGAGTCACTCCATTTACATTATCACTTTTAACCCTTATTGAGTTCAATCCGTTAACTGCATCATTGTGTGAATGAAGTGAATATTATTAACAAACAAACAAACAAACAAACCTTATGACATTCATAAAGCTTCTTGCCTAAGTGTGTATGCCGAGATGCTTAGGCCTCCAGCCTATGCTTCTAAGCCATGTAACTATCAGCTCATCACTACCTCTGCCTTCTGTTAGAAACAGAAATGAGTCTTTTCCTCACGTGCTTCCTTTCTTTCCAACTTAAAGAAGTATGTTTTCATAAGATGATGTGGCTTCTTTCACTTTTCACATAAGTTACTAGTAATAAGAATTGCTAGTTTGTATGAAGGCTCTTATGTGTCCTAAGCTCTATAACACTTTCTCTCTCTGTGTTATCTCCTATCCGTGTCAAAAGCCCATAAAATCAGTGTTCTATTTCATTACCTAAATGTGTTGGCTTAGAACTTAAATAACATCTTCAAAGTCATACAAAGAAGTAACAATTATTTAACTAACAAAACAGTTAATTCTCTCATGTCATGTGAGAAAAATATAGTCAATAAGAGAATTTTTTTTCTAGCCATTCCAGTTATCATTGTGCATTAGCCAACTGTCTTTTAGATTAGACAAGCTTTACTATCAGTTCTGAAAAGGCAGAGCTGGTGGCTGCACTTGCGAAGCCTGCCTTGCCCAAGTTTATTCTTTCCCTTTGCTTTTGTGTTTGCAAGGAATAGTGACCAAAATACAACGTGCAATGTAAAAATATTAAATAAAGGTGTACAGGCAATGATGAATTAGACAGCAGACTCCTGGCCTATCATGTGGGGCAGGTTTCTTCTTTTATGTGAGTCTCTGAAGAGAGATATTTAAATGTTTTTGATTCCAAAACTGTTCATACTGAATGAATGCTTAAATAATATTCATTTATGTGACCCTCAAGTGTTTATAGTTATGATAAAAATAATTGCCAGGTCCTTTTTGAGAAATGTAAAAAGAATGATGCTTAAATAATTCGTAGGTTTAAAATTTGTCAGGTCTAGAAGAGAACTGCTCACATGATTTTCTCAGTTTGATAGCAAGCAGATCATTGTAGTAAAACTTTGCCTGCATCTTATACTATCAATTGTCTCTTGATGGCACACAGCTAAGTGGACTATGTGGACCACTGAATAGCAGAGAATACATTGTTTGTGGGGAAAATATCATGAGTCAGAGTAGTGATGCTGTTCATTCACTTTGAGAAAAACTAAAATGCAAACTGTACAGCAATGACATCATTATCATAGGTCTACAACTTGAAATTGACAATTCCTTAATTTCACTGTGAATTAGATGTTTGTAAAACTTAAAAATAAGTAGAACTACATATGAATGGCTAAACAGCAAAATAGCTTTTAAGGTGATTTTTACTTTGTTTCACAATTGATGCACTAATATAAATGTCTACTTTTACAGTATTTAAAATGCATGTATGTGTGTGTGTGTGTGTATGTGTGTGTATGTGTATGTGTGTTTGTATACAACTTAAGCCACAGAAAAAGTGAAAGTGTCTAAATCTAAAAGCTTACTGTCTTGAATGTCTAAAATGTTTACATTTTGAAAATGGACTCAACAATTCCTTAAAGCATTTTTTTACACTGAACTAAAATGGTCTAATTGAACATACAAGATCTCTATTCTTTGCTATGTACTTAAAAAAAACATTTTATTTGTTTACATTTTAAATGTTATGCCCCTGGTGGTCTCCCGTTCACAAACCCCCCTCCTTTGCCTCTTAAGAGGGTACATCCCCATGCCTCCACCCACTTTTGCCTCACCCATCTAGCACCTCCCTTCTCTGGGGAATCAAGTCTCCACAGGGCCAAGTGCCTCCACTTCTGCTGATGCCAGATGAGGCAGTCTTCTGCTACATATGTAGCAGGAGCCTTGGACCAGCCCTGTACACTCTTTGATTGGTGGTTTAGTCCCTGGGAGCTCTGAAGGGGTCTGATTAATTGATAATTGTTGTTCTTCCTATGGGGTCATTATATACTTTTAATTACATGTATATAAGCATGCTTCTAAGTGTGGCACAAGCCATGGTACGCATATAGAGGACAGAGGACAATTTTTAGAAGCCAATTCTCTACTTCTAGGACAACTCAGGTTTCAGACTTGGTGGCATGTACCTTTACCCACTAAGCCAACTTACATGGCTCTTGATCCTTAGAACTCCCCTCCATTCACTTACATTTCTCCACAATTCACCTCATTATCCTTTTCTCTCTGAGTAAAATAATTCTCATGGCCAGATTCTATTTCACAAAAACTTTGCCCCACGAGGAGACCATTCATCTTCTGAATTCATTATTTCTTATAGACATCTCTTATTAAAAAAAAAAAAACAAAAAAACCCAAAAAACAAAACTGAAGACAAATCCAAACTACATGGCAATTGTGCCCAACTACTCATATCACCACTGCCCACTACTGGCATTTATAAAATATGTAGGGATATGTCTGTCTTGATTGCCAGTTTTATAGATCAAGCAATGTATTACTTTTACTTTTTTTTGGTTGTTTCTAAAATAGTATTAATCAAAGTAAACTTTAATAGGGGAAGAGTTTTAATATTAACCTAAATAAATTTTCATTAGGCATATAAATATTCAAACCCCTGCTCTCACCATCTACTCTTCTGTATCTTTTTATATCATTTATTCTCAACAAAACATAGAGTATTCTCTTTATTTATTTTTGTCATGCATTATCACTTCTCCTTTTCAGGTAAGCATAATTGAGTGTCATTGATCATTCAACTGTATAAAAACATTTTTATGGTGTGTATTAAATTATTGCCTGTGATGAATATCAAAAGAGCCCTTGAGGTTTCTCTTTTTAATGAGTAAACTTCCTTCCTACCTTAATTCTGTGATGCAGACAGTGCTCAGGAGCACCTCTGATTGCCCTCAACAAATCCTGAACCATCTACTGATGAATGAACTGTTCTTGCCAAATTCGAACATGGCTTGCTCATTCTGATACATAGGAATGTGCAGAATTTCCTAAATGTAGCTCTTAGTTCTAGAACTCTTAAGTAGAGGCACAAATTTTTGCAGCTCTCAAGAAATACCCATTGAACTATATATTATTTCCTTCATGAAATTACATGCTCATGAAAAACACTATCAATCCCAATTTTACTCTAGACAAAAGAAAGAAAGAAAGAAAGAAAGAAAGAAAGAAAGAAAGAAAGAAAGAAAGAAAGAAAATGAAACGAAACTGAAGAAAGAGAAATAGAGAAATCCTGGAATATTTGACTGGGCTGCTTATGTCTGTATGGCTGTTAAACAATATGTACTCACAAGAAATGTGACAAACTAATGAGACTAAGCTGAGTATTTGTTAAGGAAATGAAAACATGGTCATAAAAGATTCTGAAAAGTGCTTGACTTTCTATATTAATTCCCTATTACTTTATAATGCTACTGTTTGGTTTCTATTTACATACTGAGTTGATTCTTTTGCATCTGGATTTTGCACAATTCTTTCAATAATGTATGGTTCAGTGGCTATAATTACAGGATTGTTAAAGTTCACATTTTACTATTCATCTTGTTATCTCTAGTAATGGAAGGTTGAAATAAATGCACATAATTACATGGTTGGTGCTAAATTATTTTTATATTGCTCTCGCCAGGGTACACTCGAAAAGTAGCATTTGTTCTCGGAGATTTATTTTTGGTGGTAGTGGTTCTAGTAAAATAAAAGTAATAAATACATAAATGGAGTGCTCCCCTGAGCTTACTATCTATAGTTTTTTCAAATTAATTCTAACTCATTCATCTCTCTAAGTTTGCTGGGGCCAGGAGCTACTTGTAGTCTGTGGAAGTAATCATGTCATGTTTCAGTACTCCGACAACAGGAGAATTTCCCTCATGGTGTATTTATCATTTTATCTGCCAGTCTACATAGCTACTGCAGAAGAACTCTGACACATCCCAGTCTATGTGCCAACTTACCTTACAAGGTGTTTAAATAAGTCTGATGTCAACCTAAAAGAATACCATAGCTTCAAACTAAGGTAGCTTGCCTGCCTTCCTTCCTTCCTTCCTTCCTTCCTTCCTTCCTTCCTTCCTTCCTCCCTCTCTCTTCCTTATTTCTTTCTCTTTATTTGTTTTCTTTTCCTTTCTTTTCTTTGTTATATTCAAAAGAATTTCTTGGTATCATACTTATACTCTGTGTATTTTTGGAGGCATATGACTTGTCTGGTTACAGTCATTAGCAGCAACTACCCTAAAAAGAAACCCCTTATCAATGTGTTCATTATGTATGGGTATGTATTCATATGGTGTGTATATGTATATGTGTGTGTGTGTGTGTGTGTGTGTGTGTGTGTGTGTGTGTTCACATGGGTGATTGCAGTCACGTGTACTATGACAAGTGTGTAGAGGTCAGAAGACAGTCTTGGGTGTCTGTCTCTTTCTTTTTGTTTATGAGACAATTCTTTCTTGGTCTCCATAGCTGCTGTATGGCAGTGAAGCTAGCCTGCAAGCTTCTAGACAAGTGCTATAACTTCCTGATTTTACAAAGGATTCTGGAGAGCCAAACTCTAGATCAGGCTTTTGAAGGAAGCACTTTACCCACTGAGCCATCTGCTTTAGCCCTTAAGGGTATCTTTTGAAGGCATTTGATGTGTCAGCTACCGGGCTTTATCCTAGAATTACTCGTGTTTGACACCCATGAGATCCTTTTAGCTTAAAGAAAGATGCAAGTTTATTTAATCATTACAGAAGTCCAAAGAATTGAATTGATTACCTGAAAATGACCAATCTCACACATCATTTGATTGCATACGTGTTTCAAGTGTGCTTACTAACCAACATTACTTTAATAGAATAAGAGATAAAGATTTCTTAAATAATCTACTATTTCAATCTTATCCAAAAAGAAATGGAAAAGAAGATGAGAAAAGCATTCTCTATGTCCAGAATTTCCCCTGTATCACCTTATGACCATCGTTTATTTACTGCTTGATATCAATGCCTTCTAGAGCTATATATGTCTGTTTAGTCAACAGGCCATGCTTATGTGCCTAACCAGTGGGCCTAGAATCATGCTGACCTTTCTTCTAAGGATGACTTTGTTGTTCTTCATATGAATGGCTACATACTAAGATTATTTCAGCTTGCATGCAGCAACATTTTTAACCACTAACTTCAAATCTCTTAGCTGTTTCCTTGTCAGTCTTCCTCTGACGTAAAATTCAGTTTAACAAATGGTTTGTGTGACATTGTTTCTCATCAATATGTAAAACCTAAAGGAGTTTTTGAGGCCTGTTTATTTTAGCTAAGAGGTAGAATGTGATTTTATGAGCATAGAGCATTCTTGGAGCAGTTGGATTTTAATTCCCCACCATACTATTCCATTTTAAAATGCATGGACATGGTTGAAATAATCCTACTCACTTACTTATACTTACTTTCTTTGTTAATTCATTTGTCCTTAGTTCAGCCCCTTTAACAATGTGTCTATGCTACTTCCCCAACTTACTATTTCCCATCTATCAAATAAGTATCAAGCAAATATTTTATTGACACAGTTGAAGTCATTTATATGAAAATGTATCTCTCTTTCTTTAAACTCCCCAAATCCAATGAAATATCTGCAAAGATGGATGCATATCTGCTTCTGTATGATGCAAACATGGGGAAAAGATCATGACATGACTTCCCTGGTTCCTTTTGAAAGAAAAAAAAATTCCTAGTGTGGGTGGATGCTGTCATTGATGTGATGGCACAGGCATGAATAGGGAGTTCAGAATTGTAAGAAATATTGAATTTGACCCACATATTTGTAAAATCCCTCTCTCTCCTTCTCCAAGATCTCTGTCTGAAATAGGGATCTCCCAAAAGTTTGGTATGTTGCATACTTGCTATGTATGTGACAATGATAAATGTGGATAGCTCTGGAGTGTTTTCATTCTCAGTGCACTGTCATCAGCCTAGATTTATAGCTGAGCAGCAAAGGTGTTGATGCTATGTGGTTCTATTAATCTAGCATATTGCTTTTGTAGATTAGAACTTCTCAGATCTACCTTTTACTTTGATACTTTAAAATCTCCAATGCAGAGCTATCAAATTGCTTCATGATATAAAACTGTTAAGTGGAAGATACTTGGACATTTTATTGGCTGACTGATAAATGTTTATTTGGTAGTTACTCTATGCCCAACAAAATAGTAAGAATTCCACAGATAGTGTAGAAGCTTGAAAGTTGCTCCTATGAACATGGCTTCTTAACAAAAAAACTAATAAGAACACACATGTGAAAAACAATCATGCTTTCTCTCTGTACAATCCTAAGATTTCCAACCTAGCACACTATTGACGTAATTTCTTATCAAGATTTCTTCCTTAACCCATATTCAACTTGAGTTCTCACTGTATAAATAAACTCTATGAATAATATTTTTAAAATGCCACCCTGGTAATTATTGAAGACTCTAAAACTTCCAGAATGCCCATGTACTAGCTGGGCAGTGGTGGTGCATGCCTTTAATCCCAGCACTTGGGAGGCAGAGGCAGGTGGATTTCTGAGTTTGAGGCCAGTATGGTCTACAGAGTGAGTTCCAGGACAGCCAGGGCTATACAGAGAAACCCTGTCTCAAAAAGCAAAAACAAAACAAAAAAAGAATGCCCATGTATACACTGACAAGTTTGCTTTAGAGTTTGAAGAACAGTAGTGGTACATGCTTGGTACCATTGTTTTGAGATTTCCATTTTTCAGACTACTTGCATCCAAGTATTACAAGCATCACTTTATGATTGGTATTGGCATTCATCCAGTAACTGGTAAAGCGACAAACAAAGGAATGAATGGATTGTGCGAGTGTGAGATGACTTACAAAATGTGGCATTGAAACAAATAGGCTTAGTGTGACATATCAGTTATGTAATTTGAAAGAAATTCTTTGGCGTGTCGCACTATCAGAGTTTTTCTCTGATGGAGGGTGTGGTAGATAGGCTGGATATGGTGTTTGATTGTTATACTCCTAGCAGTAAGGACTCAGAAAGCAGAAGGACTGTTACAAGTTTGAGACAAGACTGGTTGGAAGAGGTTGTTCCAGGACATCCTAAGATACATAGCAAAGATCTGGCTTATAAAAACCAAGGGCAACATCAACAACAAAAGAAGTTGTCATGAACAACTTCCATATAAAGCTCTTTGACAATCAAAAGAAATGTGCTTGTCATATATGTGGTGATTAGACTTCAATGTCAAATTGACTAGACTGAAAATCACCTAGGATATTGGTGATGCACACTGTCTGTGCATGACTGTGAGAGTTGCCAAGGAAGATTAACTGAGGAAGGAAACCTCACTTTAAATGTTGGAAACTCTACCCCATAGTCTTTGAAGGAAATAAAGAGGGAATAAGGGAAACCCAGGTGAATGCCAGAATCCCCTTTTCTCTGTGAAGACCTACCCTACTTGTTCTCGTTTGACATAGACACATAGACACAAGTACAACAACCGTAGATAGATTAGCCCTCTGCAATCATGAACCTAAATAAAGCTTTCCTCCCTTTAGCTGATTTGTCAAGCATTCTGCTATAGTGATAAAAAAAAAAGTATCTATTATGACATACTGATTTTGAGATGGTGACTTCTAACATGGAATCTTATCTTCTAATTTATCTTCTAATTTTCAAACTAAACAAAATGTCTCAGGAGGTGACCCATCCTTTGCTAGTGTGTTCAGGTAATTTTCCTCTTAGTGATCTATTTCTTGTCTCATCCCAGAGACCAAGTGGCTAGGTGAAATGTTCCCCCTGGGGATAACTCTGACACAAAGGATTCATGCAGTTTGCTGAGCTTCACATCTAGCTTGGTGTCAGCTCAGCCACACAGGAGACATTCTGAGCCAGAACTACATCCAATACCAGTCATGGGGTCACTACTGTCTGATGCCTCCTGCTGGGTGGCTGATTAGAACTGAGTGTCAGGGAGCTGTTCCTGTCATTGCATCCCTTGTTCAGTTGTCAATGTATCATCAGTAGAACAAAACAAAAATAAATTGTGAAAATAAATAGTCCATGCTGGGGAGCTGGGGAGCTGGGGAGCTGGGAAGAAGTGATGTGTTTCTATACACTTTAAATGCAGTTCTACCATAATGCATCTACAGTCTATTTTCCTGTGTATACATATGCATATAACCACTTAAACCATAAGATTTAGAAATACAGAGGACACATCTAATTCTTCTTTATCCTTAGCATCTAGTAGAAGCTGATGTACATGGTAAGCCTTGAACAATTATTACTCCCTCATTTTGTTGAATGAATAGATAATGATTAAAATTGAAGTTTGTATCTCTTGATTATAAAGCCTAACTCATAACGAGCCCATTAACATCCCGAAATACAAGCTGAATGAGGGAATAAGCGAATACAAAAAATAACCCAGAAAGGTCAACCTTAATCGCTTTCTAGTTTTCAAAGTTGCTATGTGTTACTGTTTTGAGTTGATTGCAAGAACCAAACAAGTATTTCAAAAGGTGTTTTCATTTCTCACTTTGGGTTCTGCACAGGAACTATAGGTGGTTTGCATCTCAACTTTCTTATTCCAGTTACTGTGTACTTTCCTTTAAACACATGTTTATTTAAAAAAAAAAATTCCCCTCAAAATTTAGAAAGTTCTCGCTCCTGCTCCTGCTCCTGCTCCTGCTCCTGCTCCTGCTCCTGCTCCTGCTCCTGCTCCTGCTCCTGCTCCTGCTCCTGCTCCTGCTCCTGCTCCTGCTCCTGCTCCTGCTCCTGCTCCTGCTCCTGCTCCTGCTCCTGCTCCTGCTCCTGCTCCTGCTCCTGCTCCTGCTCCTGCTCCTGCTCCTGCTCCTGCTCCTGCTCCTGCTCCTGCTCCTGCTCCTGCTCCTGCTCCTGCTCCTGCTCCTGCTCCTGCTCCTGCTCCTGCTCCTGCTCCTGCTCCTGCTCCTGCTCCTGCTCCTCCTCCTCCTCCTCCTCCTCCTCCTCCTCCTCCTCTTCCTCTTCCTCTTCTTCTTCCTCTTCCTCCTCCTGTTTCTCTTTTTTTTGTCATCTTCTTTTCTTTCAGGACAAAACCTTCAATCTATTTGAAAGTTATTTTGTTTCCTAAAATCATCTCTGAGTTGAATGCTCTGAGGCTCCTAGAGTTGACTTGTGAATCCCTGGGCATATGGTGTTCACTTTGTGTGGCAGTGTTTTCTACTGAATGACAGAAGGTGATAGAATGAGGGGCTCTTGCTAAGATGGCTGTGGGGTAAGAACTTTGCAAGGTGTGCTCAGTAGTGTGTTCTGGCAGGTATGAGTTGATGGTTAAGGCTGTTAGCAAGGCTGGATCACTGCAGTCCTCCCCATGTTCCAGTGGTAGCTGCTTCTGCCCTTAGATGGCAGGAACTTGATTTAGGATTTGCCTACTTTCAGCAACAGTCTACATTTGTTTGTACGTGCAAACATCCCCTCCTGTGGAGCTGAAATACCTGTGACAGCATTTCAGAGTTGCAATCATGGGAATATAACTTCGTGGACCATAATCTTAAATTCAAAGATCGTCAACTTTAACATAGCCTTTTGTGGAAGGGACTTGTGGAAGTAGGATATTGGCATGGTACAGTGAGGCTGATTGTGAATATTTACTTGGCTTTGGAGCATTCCCTCCAATTGTGTTTTTCTGCTCTAGAATACCATCACCACCACCACCACCACTTCTACTTCTACTTGATTTCTCAAGACAGAGTTTTTCAATGTAACCTTGACTATCATGGATTTTTTTCAATAGATTAGACTGGCCTTGAACTCAGAGATCCATCTGGCTCTGCCTCCTGAGTCCTGGGATTAAATGTGTGTGCTACCATTACCTGTATATGCCTTTTATGGTGAGTTTCCATTCTTTTCTATATTTGTTTACTTTTTCTACCATAACACCAACATGTGACATGTATACTGTATGTTCTGCATGTGAGTCAGATGGATAAGAAAGCAGCAATCGTGAAAGTAGAAACAATCCATCACGATATCTAGATGTAGTTCCTCTGATGTTGGAACTTAGAGGAATCTAGAAATTGTCCAACACAGCTTTTCTTCAAAAATAATAATAATAAATTCATGGTAGGGGAATTTTGAGTGGGAACTTCATTGCACCATAGAAAGGGTACTGAGACAAAGATATTACTTCCAGCATATTTGTAAACATTGTTAACCATGGTGACTTCCTTACGTAGCAGTTTCCTGTTTCAGTAAGGAGAAGGAAGAATGCTACTTTGTAGAGGCAGGCAAGTATGTGTCTGTGGAGTTCAACCACTTTAATGTTTTCAAAGCATATTTCAAGGTTCTATCTGGTGTTGACAGGTGTTTCAAGGAAGTAAAAGTATTTCTGAAATAAATGAGTTAGGAATAACTCTGAATGCACAAAATTATAAGCATATATTTTGTTCTTCTCACAAGAGAACTTCTCAGAAGTCTTCCTGTGCTATTCTGCCTTACCTATTTCCAAAAGGTAGGCTATGCATTATTTCTCAATTTATTCAAGAGTGAAATGCACTTGGGACACAATATCTCTGTAGGCCAGTCTTTCCTTGAAAGACTTTGTGAAATACTAAACTCTTTGATCTCTGAAAGTTCTTGAATTCTCTATTATCACCAGAAAAACAGGAGCTTCCAGGTCTTTTCCCTTCAGTCACAGAGTCTTGACTCTTCTTGCTATCTAGACTTTGTCTTTTATGCTTCTTTTTTTCTTTGGAAAATATAGACCTTGAATGCTTTCTCATTACCCCTGAAAAAGGGGAGTTTTCCATTCTTTATGTCTTGGAACCTATGAATAATTCAACTTTAACTACTAAAGAAATGCCTTTACTTAAGTGTGCAAAGGTTTGTGCCCTCCCTGTCTACCTTTGTAATTTCACAATATTATGAGAAATAAACAATAGGGAAATTATAGGTATTCAATAACCTGCTGTAGTTATCATAGCCTTGAATGAAAAGTCAGATGGTGTTGTATCATGTCAACATGCTTGCATGTGACATGCAACATGAATTACTATGAAATGATATAATGTATCAGGAAGTTGGTAGCAACTGGTCTAATGTTTGTCTATGATGATTAAGAAATTATATATTATTTCCTTGTATAATACACTCATGTTTTCATACATTTCATGTTTTCTGTACTCTATAGGACTTTTATTATCACTTGAATACTTATTATTAACCCTTTATATTATTAATCAGCATCACCTAGACATTATTAGTGGGTTATAATTTTTGTCTCATAATATATTTAACTTTTTGGTTTCTTTGAGCTTCAGTTTCCTCTTCTGTAAAATAGGACTACAGATTCCGAATCATAGAGCTATTGTTTGAATAAGTACAGAATAGCCCTAAATTATCAACACTCATAAACTTTTATTATAATAATAGACATGGAATATTTCTGAAAAGATGCATAGAAATTTCCTGCCTCTGGAAAACTGTAGGACGGAATGGGAATCAGCAAGATAAGCTTAAAGGAGGAAACAGAAGTCAGGTTTCCTTGTCCGGGAATTTATGTTGTTAAATATTTGAAATTTGTGTGTTTTCCAATTTATAAAGGAATAAAGCAAATCAAGTATAATATTTTGACTTTGTTAATAAAGAATTAGAGTTTCAACTTTATGTTTAACTTTCTTATCTTACATAGGTATATGATAGTAAAATCAAATTTGGAATTGGAATCATAGGTTCAAACGCTGAAACCTGTACTTGTATTCAGTTGCCTTTGGGGGAAAACTAAGTGCAAAGAGGTAGAGCTGGTTTTCAATAGTCCCGGCAAATTTTTGATAATTTCAAACTGCTTCCATGCCTTCTATGTATTTTATCATTTGGGTATTTGTTCTTTCATTTCTTAAGTAAACTTCTATTACCCAGTCTCTAAACCTGAACCTCAGCGGACTAGAAAGGATGGCTATGGCAGGGTGAACTTTCATGACACATTGCAAAATATACATATAGCTACAGTTAGCACATGTTAGCTTGGCATCAGAGCTTCCAGTGTCTTGAAATCGCTCTGCACAATAAGCTTCTCATTTGTACCTGTCCTCTTGGTGATGAAATGGATATGCAAATTATCCAAACATATTCACCTCCTTCTCTGTAAAGACAATTGAAGTAATTGTGGTATGATTCTGTCATGTGTCTCACGGAAGCAAACTTAATATTTGTCTCTGAATTGCCTTTCTTTCACATCTTTTCATGCAAGAAACAAAATTGACACTTCCTTTTCTTCGTAGCTTGTAGATTTTATGAAGTGCCATTGTTTTTCTTTTTAACTGATCTGTAGCCCAAAATGGGAAAGAGTTTGCATTGTTCACCAGTGCAAAACCACAATGCTCGCTGCTCCTCCATCCTGCTGCGGCATAAATTTAAAGTTTCCAAAGATCTATTAGATTAATAAATCACAGACTGTTCACCCAGTCTCTTCTGCCCTTCTGCCTGTACTAGCCTCAGATTTATCATATCAGAATGGAGCTGGCTGTAATGCATGCTTCCCTTTATTATCTTGGGTAAGCTTTCTAGAAAAATTTAAATTCTCATAGATTCATTTCTTCTTACTATTCACTGCTTTCCCAAGAGGTTTTATTAATGTGATGATACTTGAATTGTTGAATTACCTCCTCCCCTTTATAATGTAACTTCACTAGTTGGCACTTTGTAGATTTATCATCATGGAGGTTCAAATCGAGTCAGTGATTTTCTTTCATTATATTGGCAGTCCTCTTAAATTACAAAATCTAGCCTGATTTCACCTGAACCATAACTCTTGGCAAATGTTTCCTAGCAAAGCAGGAACTGACAAACTTCTCTCATGCCCTGACCTATAATTTCTGGTGGTTTTGATTCCTGTAACCAGTCAACACGTTTAAAGAAGAATTAATCTATTATTAAATAATTATTTGAGTATTCAATACGTGTGTGAGAGAGTGAGCACACACATGTGCCACAGGGTACATGTGGATGCCAGTGGGCTTTGGGTAGGCTATTCTCTCCTTCCTTAATTATGTGTGTTCTGGGTTACCCTTTGGCTAACCTCTCATTTAACATATTTGAAAGATCTCGTTGAGAGGAGAGTCACTTAGGAAAAGGTTAAGGATTGGCCTCAAAGGGACTTTCGGCCTAGTTGTGGTTTGGGGTATAGAAGAGGTGACTAAGGAAGAGGAGAGAGCTATGTAAGCAAAACAATCCGGGGTGAGATGATTTCTGCTATGCTGAGCAAAGTCTAAGATATACTGGAAATAAAAAAAAAAAAAAAAAAAAAAAAAAAAAAAAAAAAAAGGAATCTCTTTACATGGAAACTTGAGAATGAGGTTTTTTTCCACTTTAGTAATCTATGTATTAAGAACACTCTCTACATTGTTCTCTGGATCACAGGCTTACTACTCTTCTTTTAAATTAGACCACACAGAAGAAAAATCACCTGAGCTGGAGTTTAGCATATAAAGGCTCTTCAAAGTCAAATCCTCTTAACCCGGCAGAGATAGGAAGACTTTCTCAAGTTAGCAATCTGTTAAACTGAAATTGTGGTCTCATTTCTCAATGAGGGGGCTACACACTTTAGAAAGAAAACACTTTTAACTTACTTTATAACTGTGAAGATAATTAGAGTCTTAGAGCATTTTTCTATTTATGGGCATGATGTGTGTGTGTGTGTGTATGTGTGTGTAATATAGGTCAATATGTGTGTGTTCAGGATGTTCTTATAAAACATAAGAACATATATAGAGGTCAAAGGACAAAGGTCAAATGTCAAAGGGTGTTGATTCTTGCCTTTCACCTTCTCTGAGATAATGTCTCGCTGCTGTTCACTAATAGTAGGCAAATTTCCCAGGATTCTCTCACCTTGACCTCTAGTCTCTCTTTCTATAGAAAGGCCTGGATTACAGACAGGTGCTAAGGTTCCCAGTTTTCACATGAGTCCCAGGGATTCAAGCTCAGATTATCCTGCTTGTATGACAAGTGCTTTTTTCACTAAGACATCTCCCAGCCTCCTATCTATGACATTTCAGAGCCTGACAGTCTTGAATTAAAAGTTCACCTGAACAAAATATGACTGAAAAATGGGAAGAAAAATGTTCAATTTCATTGATCCTGTCTCTTCACCTATGAAACAGGACCAATGATATAGTTAAAATTAAAATAGTTCAAATTAGATAGTATAGTTAAGTAATATATTTAAAATTAAGTAATATACTATAGTTAAATAAAAATTATGCATTTTACACTTCTGTCATTGTAGCTGACTTAACATTAAATTTCAGTGAATATTAAGCTTTGATATAGTTATTAATATTGGTGAGATTTTCTGTTTGTTTCTAGAATAAAATAGTTTGTCTCTATTCTCTTTCTCTTCTCAGATAATTTAAAACTTTGAACATTATATCTAGAAGTTATTTAAATAGTTTTAAATATTTAAATAGTTTTCAAAAGCAGAAGTGGTTACTTCTGCTTTGGGTATTGTATTGTATTTTTATGTGTCTTCTTTATTGGGAGTATATTTTGTATTCTTTTATTCTGTCCATAGATGATGGACATATAGCTATGCCTTTCCCTACTCATCCCCATCTGAGCTTATGGGAACTCCATGTGAGAGTATGTCCTCTCCTAGGTGATTTCCTTAGAAACCCAAGACAGTTCTCTTCATCAGATGATTTCATTTTTCTATCTCCTTGGGGCATTTTGTGGTATATAATGACAACATGATAAAGTGATTCATGGCCCTCAGCTCAGAACTGGATTCCAGGTTCTGTCTCCACTGAGAGCTGCCAAGGCTTTACATCTTTCATCATTCTGACCTCTCTTGGTGCTATTTGCCTGGTTCTCAGAAACTCTGGAGTGAGGGACCGTTCCCTCTTCTGTGTGTCGTGATCATCAGAGCCACTGTGGAGAAGTTCGATTTACTTCCCATGCCTCACTGCTTATGAATCATGCATGCCAGTCAATGGGAGCCAGCTCTACAGTGTGTGAAAACACAGTAAGACGGATTTCAGACTTTCTAGGCTACATCTCTCCTGGCAAGTCTTCTGAGGCTTCTCTCCCTTGCCTTTCAAATGGAGGGAAAGAAGTAATTACACATGGGCATGCTCTGTGAATCTAGGCTTCACACACAGCGAGGACTTATCATTGCTTGTTTGCTGTATCAGTTACATGTAATATTACATTATAGAAGCTCTGGTTTTAATTAAGACTTGACTCTCAGAGGCTCTGTGCCTTAGTTTTGTCCTTGAAAAACCATGGAGGATGCTAAATGAAAGGAAGGTCTCTTTCAGACTAACCAAAATCTGTGAACAGAGCCCGTGAAAGACAGCCTTAAAGAATCCCCTGTTGGTGGACTTAGACTCAGCAAAGAAAATGTGTCTCTGGGTAGTATTTAGTTTGAATCTGTTACCTGGAAAAGTTCTCTTCTTGTGACACGTTCTCGAACTTCCATTTCCTTTATTCGTTGTATCATTTGTTTTCCATCTTTAGCTGGCATTCACCCCATACCATCCACTGCTCAGTTTGTGTCAGCTGCCACAGTGAAAACCTAACCCTACTTCTGAAAGCATATAAACAGAGGTCAGAAAGAAGGCAGCACAATGTCAACAGTGTTGGTATACACCTTCGGGAACAGAGGTCTCCCCTAAATATTAGTGAATGTAACCCTTTCATGGCAACTAAGGCACTCTTTTATTTTAAATGCTAGAAAGCTGTAAGTGGAGCTTTGGATCGGGGTAATGTTTATTTTGGGACAATGACAACTCTTGACAATGTCACATAACGTTTATTAAGTCAATATGTGCAGAAAAATTCATTTTTTAATCACTTCATTCAGTGAAATAGGTAAAACAGAATAGAGTAGCATACATTTCAAACATGTGACTACAGAGACTTTAATATTTTATTCCATGGTAAATTTTAGTAATATCTACACATTGGAGATTTTTGCTCAGATAAAGAATGAAAATCAAATAGGATTCATTCAGAGGGCAATAGATGAGTCCCCATTATTGGAATTCTGGCCATGGCTGTACTCTTCAGTATGATGGGCATTCAGAGCAGACGACTTGGAGCTATGGTGACTCCATTTCCCTTTTCTTTAAAATAGAGTGAATGATTCCATCCTCTTTTACTCACGACACTAAAATAAACTGGGGATTTTGAAAATACCCTAGAAACTGCAACACAGCATTGTTTCACAAAACAATTAGACATGTGTACTTAGTGTCTTCAAGAAATGGCATAATATCACAAAATCAAAAAGTGTTAAATATTAGAACTGGGAAAACACTGAATGAAAATTGAACTATCTGTAAAATGTGGATAGTCTCTGATATGTTTTTCTTTAAAATTTTTTTCATATAATGTCTTTTCATCCTCTTTCCTAAATTTGCTCAGATCCTCCCTACCTCCCTACTTACCCAACTTTATGCCTTTCTCTCTCTCAAATACAGAAATATCAAGGCAAGCAAGCAAACAAACAGACAGACACACAAGTGCATACACATACACTCGCACACATATGCACACATTACAAAATAGGAGAATGGTAATGTATGGGCAAAGGAAATGATTACTGAAAATCACACCAGTTGAAATCTTCCCTATTAGCCCCTTGGAGCTTTGTGTCTTATAATTTGCCATGAAATTGCCTTGGATTTTCACCAAGTGATTGTAGGTGGTGGTTTTTTTCTCAGCTGAACATGTCATAGTACATCTATCAAATATAGCATTCTGGTATTCTGCTTTCAGGAAAAGGTAGATTCTGGTGTTTTCTTCCCCTAGAGGAAAAGGTATAAAAAACTGTGTCCTTCATTCCCTCCTATGGAGGAGGGATTTCTTTAGTACTCAGCAGGTAATCTTCCCACAGTGGAAGTAATGAGGAACCTGACTGATAATTGTTATTCTAGGTAGTGTGAGGATAGCAGCTTTGCACCTAGGATGTTGTGTATCCAGATAGACACTGTAATCATGGCAAAGCAAATTACCATAGTCTGTAAGAGAATTACATAGAGAGCAAGAAACACATATGCAAAAGGCTCTGTCCCAGAAATGAGAAAGGCAAAAAAAAATCAGAGCAAGACATTTTACTTTACATTTAGAGCAAAGAACAAGGACAGCAGCATGGGAACGCCTTTGCATGACTGCAGAGTAAAGCAAGGAGAGAGACAAAACATACCCCTCAGTTATGTTATTTTGTATGCAATAAATTCAGCAGGATTGACTGCATTTAAAAATATCCAATGGAAGGAAAAACACGTTTAATAGACTATTATGAAAAAAGGCTTTAAAAAGCATATATCGATTAAAACAAAAATTAAATTTTGGAATATTTACTATATACAAGTCAGCAAATGGCACTGACCTAAATATATGAGTATTACTGGAATTTGTTAGCAGGAGTATTTATTGAGTCAGTCTATTTTTGTAGGGTAATTATACTAAATTCAGTTAGGCTAGGGATCAGAAACTTTTATCAAAAAAAAAAAAAGAGTCACTTGATTGAATTAGTTATTTCAAAGCATCACAATGTTATTTGACTGATACTTTCTGAAAGCAAATACTAACCTAGGTAGGATGTATGTGATGTAACATATAGAGAAATCTAAAAATAAAGCATCATGACTCTTTGAAAACTTGTCCTGAAAGGCTTCATTGTTTATGCTGGTGCTGAATGGCATGGGTGCCCTTCACATGTGCTTCTGAGGTCAGCAGGAAAAGGAGGTAATAATAATGTCAATAACATTAGTTTACATCTATGTTAAACTCAGTATATACCACCATAAGTAATTACCTGGACTATCTTTTATTTCTCTTGAAGTCAAACAGCCATGGCAGTTGGCATCAAGTTTTCAGATGAATATAATGAAGTTCCAAGAACTAGAAGAATTTATTCTGCATCTCATAGCTAACTGGTAAACAGTACAGTGGGCTTTTTACCCCAACCATCACAAGATAATATTTCTTCAATCCTGTTAATAACCAGCTATTTGCATGCACTGGTTATCTTACTGGGGTGCACATCACAGGCTTCCAACCAGGGAGTATTTTGAAATTCTTATGTCAAGGGCCTCGATTGGCTAGCGCAATTCAAAACCTCAGGGAACCTGGGGCAGGATTTGGCTTCAGTCTTTTGAAAATATAAACATCAGTCTATATAAATGTTATAGCAACATCATCAGTTTTTAAGATATCCCAGGAGATTCTAACAGTCAGGTTTCTAAATCATTGCATTTAATATTCAATGTAAAAATCTATATATTTGTGTCATTCCTACTTAATTTATGAGGACTGAGTGATTGGATGCTGTTGCTGACATGCTCCATCAAGGTCACTTCTCTGGTAAACAGCTAAGGTGGTTCATAAGTGCACAACTCTGGCTCAGAAGTCCATATTCTCCCTGATACCTCAATCTAATGTCTAGCCATTTTATTGGTGCAAGGAATCTCTTCTTCCTATTACTTAATGTTTATTGCAGAACTTAGTTAGCTTTGGCCTCAATCTTGTTGTATTGGCTAGTGAAAACCTACAAACAGAGACAGTTAACAACCTATTTTAAACAATCGTCCCAGGCAGAGCACTGTGATAGTTTTTGTGAGAACAAACAGGACAGATATCCAACATCCCTACCTCTGTGATCTTTTTCTTTGGGTAAGAGCTCAGACTTGAAATCTGCAGTCTTTATCACTGGATGGCTCATGAAATCTCATGAATTCTTTTGAGGCACCTGCAGTTTTCACAATACTGTATGACCAACAGCCACAAGCCAAAGATCCAAGGACCATGCAAGTTCCCTTCTAAATAAGAAGAATGATCTAACAGTGGTGGTGTTACCTTTTGAACTTTCTTCACGAGACAAACGAGACCCCTTGCAAGGTGTTTTTGAGATTTATATTCTTTCAGAAACCATTTTCATGTTTAAAGCCATGACTTTTGGTTGGTTTTCTAACACAAAAAATTAAAAACAGAAGCTCTTTGCAGCTACATCTATGGAAGACTATTCTGTCTTGTGTGCATGCATTTTTAAAGTGTAGTATGAACATAAAAGAATACAATTTCATTCATGGAGCCGAAACTAAACCTCAGCAAAGACTTTGTTCTAGCAATAAAACACAACTGAGTAATAACACGAGGTAAGACCTTGAAGAATTGTATCCATTTGCACAATTCCATTACAAGTGAATCCACATGCATTCATTCAAACTAAATGCCTATAAGCAGAATTTATGCAATGCTAATAATATGTATGGATAGAGATATATTGAGATATACTATAATATTGACTTAATTATTCCATAATATTTTTTATTGGACATAATTCATAATTTTACAATATAATAACTATCTTGATATTGATTAAAATTTAAATGAAAAAAGATGTAGTTTTATACATTTACATATGGAATAGTAGAGGTAACATACAATTGTAGATCCATTTATTTTTGAAGTATCTGACATAATTATCTATAAAATTGTAATTATCTATTAAAGGAACTATGCCAGACAAGAGACAAGACTTTGTTATCCCATGAAAGAAAGGCAACATTAGCTTCAAAGAATGAAGTAGAAATCTGTTGTTTGATCCTTCTGTGGTGTTGCGGCCCGAGCTGCTCCACTCTTTGGGGGCTAAAATGTCTGGGACCACTCTGTTAATGTTAGAACCTGCACTGCCAAAAGCCTTGTGGGCTAAATTGTTAGAGCCCATACTGCCCCAAGCTGCCACGGTCAGCGGGTCGGGGTTCAGCAAGAGAGAGAGTGAGGACGGACTCAAAGAATGGAGACCAGACAGAGTTTGATTCAATCCCGTTTATTCTTCAGTCTCTCTTCTTCTCTCCAAGTCCCTAGTTCCAAATCTCTAGTTCCTAGCACCTAATCCTAGTTCCAGTTGCTAGTCTCTTTCCCAGTTCCAAGTTCTTTCTCCAAATGCTAAGTGCCTGATAATAGTTGCCTATCTCGAGTCTCAAGTGCCTACTTCCAAGTGCTAATGTCTAATCTCTTGTTCTTCCTCCAAGTGCCAAGTGCCTAATACCTAATAATAATAACTGACTAACTTCTTCTGTCTGCTTCTCGCCTTTTATATGTCTCACTTCTAAGGCATGCCTTTAGATCACGCCCTTAAGTCTTGTCTCTAAATCTGATCTCTAAGTCATGCCCTTAAGTCACACACCTTTAAGACTCACACACCCAAGGGAAAATCCTGGGTGTCTAAAACAAGACGTTACCAGAGTGTGCTCAGCTGTTGTAGGCTACTGTAATCAAGTCTTTTGTCAGGGTATATGGCTCAAGATGGTTGCAAGGATTACAGCTGCCTTCTGTTGGCTCCCCACACTGTGGAATGCAAACAGAAGACTTATCTCTGGTCTCCTAGAGAGGAGAAGTACATGGGAAGTCTATAGCAATGTCAGAGAAGTAAGAAGGTATCAGTAGAACAGGGCATACTTTGGGTGTGGCAAAAGACACGGCTTTTCCTTTAAACGTATTTTTAGTGTACTTGAGTCTTCAAGTGTTTTGTGAAGAAATATAATGTTCATGAACCTTTTCCAAAATTGGATCACCATTTCCAAATGGATCATTCTATCTTCTAATCCCTTGAGAAGTCATCTGGCCAGATTTGGTTTTCCTGTAATGGTATATGTGTCTGATTTTCAATGGCAAGTTAGCTGGTACTGGGACCCACATCTTAATCATCCTAATTGGAATTCTACAAATGTTTATTGAGAGAATGAATGAACACCTGAATATTTAAACCAGCAATAATAGCTATGGACCTTTGAGTCTCGAATATTTGTTTATTGGTGGAACATTACTTCATATGAACTTATTCATGCTTCTCTTGAGCACCATTATTTAGTTTCTAAATCACATAAAGCTTGTATAAAAAGTAAAACTCTTAAGACATGCTTTGTACCAGAACCATTCTTTATTTAGGAAGGACATAAAATATTCAAATTCCAGACTTCATGAATTCGGCTAAATGCTAGAGTTTATTTCCAGCACTTTTGGGATGGGTGGTTGGGGGACTGTAAGAAGACCTTATGCAGCATGATTTGAAGTCTGTGAGTGATTAAGGAAAAGACTCCATGTCTTCTAAGAGGCACATTGACAGCGGTCAGACAATCTTTAGCTAAAAGTCACTGGCTGATAGTTAGGCCAGTCAAACTGTAAATTTGCATAGAATGCAAATGAAGTGTTGGACAGCCTCTCAAAGCCCTCTTGCTTAATAAGCTTCTGTGCCTGCTTAAAGGGTCAGCAGGCTGATTTACAAGTCACATTTCAGTTTGTAGACGGAGTCTCGATAATGACCCTGAGCTCCTGTATAATACCCCTTGCTCTTCATTTGCTCTAACAATGTCTATCAGCTACCATCCTAGATCAAAGAAGAGACACTAAATTGACAGGTGGCTCAATCTTCAGAGCTCTCTGGGAGCTGTCTATTCTTCCCCCGGCTACATCTTCAATGAGTGCAAACAAATGCAGCATCCCCAGGAGAGGTTGGAGCAGTAGAGTCTGCTTCCTTCTCTGGAATTGGCTTTGCTGTGTGAACTTTCCCAGGCCACAGAGTCATCTGACTCCTCTATTTCTCTTTTAAATCAATTATGGAATATTATGACACTCCTAGCATGTCCTGTGGAGAATCCTTTGCAAGATGTCTTACCTGAGTGATATAATATAGAGGATGGGGTGCTTGCTTCAAAGCTGAAACTTAGTAACTCAGATCATTTCAGCCAAGGCACACAATGATTCCTCAAAAGCTATCAGAGCTATACTCTTGACCTTTCTGGAAAGTAAATAGGTAGAAGACACTTGTTTAACCAATAGTATCAGAAAGGATGATTTGAATTCTTCAAGATTCTTAGAGGCTTGACACTAAGGATTCTTGTAAATCTTTTCACTTCTTTCCCTGTCCCAGATCTGTGTCTATATCAAAGATAAAGTGAGAGTTAATTTTGAAACATTTCTCATTTATATGGTATAGGCTGGCCCCAGTCTCATTAGGTTGCCCTGGCTGGCCTCTGGTATGTGATTCTCCTGCTTCAGCCTCCTAAGCACTAGAGAACATAAGAACTGTGCTTGGAAGAGAAGCATGTGACAGAGGGAATAAAGGTGTTTTAGACTTTAAACATCAAACCCAGGGTTCCATAGATCTTCAAAGAAGGCAACTTAATTTGCCATCAGAGGCCACACCCCCTAAAGTCTTAATTCTTTTCAGAGCTCTACAATGCCTGTACCCTTCTGCTGCTCTAGTAAACTCTTTATGTCCAACTTTTCTGCTCTTATGTGATATCCCTCCACTTCTATTAGCTTGTATTCTGTAAACACAAGCAAAGTAGCAATTCTTGGTTCAGGTCCTAGTATTCCATCCCCATGCTATTCATTCACCACGTATTATTTTGAGGATGCCCTGCCCTCAGATGTAGAAGCCTATTTCTTTCCTTATAGAAAATATTTCAAAGTGCTCTTGTTTCTGACACTTATTTTACCCTATTTTTCTCAGAAATGTTCCAGAATGGACAAATCCAACTCATTCTACTGCAAAATGTATTTTCTTTTCTAGCTGGAAGGAGAAAGGGAGGGAGAGAGAGAGAGAGAGAGAGAGAGAGAGAGAGAGAGAGAGAGAGAGACAGAGAGAACAGAAGATAATCCAAGCACCATTTTTATGTGGTATATAGAGAAATCAATGATGATTTATTGAATACTTATAAAATATCTATTACTGGTCTGACATTGAGAATAAGAAAGGGAAGTGAGACACGTGTTCTGTATCTGGGGGCATGCAAAGAATGTGACTAGAAGACACTGCATTGAAGAAATATCGTAAATCCAAATATTGAACATTCAACAGTTCAGTAATATGTGAGTCATGAGACAAATATTTATTGAAAACCTATTTTGCAAAAGTTGTGTACTCAATGCTAAGGGGGGGGGTACAAATAGCTTCCAGTATAATTAAAATTTAATTTTCTTGAGTTCTGTGACAACTTAGAAAGAAAGGAAGTATGGAAGTAATATAAATTTCTGGTTCAAAGTTCAAAATCAAGGACTATTCTTCTTTGGGGGGGGGGTCGCAGCAAAGACTCTTTCCATCCCTTTTCCTAGTTTTTGATGACTACTAATGGTGGTAGTAATTGTGGCCATTGATGCTCATTGTGCTTTGGCTCTTGGCAGCATCTGTCCTGTCTCAGTGGCTATGTGACCTTATTGCTTATATATGTACACATGTGCCTCTTCATGGCCTTCTAATTGAAACTAGCCATTGTTATTAGGGCTGGGCTTAATCTACTGTGCTATCAATTTGAGAAGTGACAACTTAAAGTGTCTGTTCATAAGACCTCATTTTTGTGTTTCTGGTGAGACACCTTTGAAGACTCTTCAGTGATCGGCCCTGAAGTCATAGGCAAACAAGGAACATTATTTGGACTGGGAAGATTGTATTTATATATTTAGAACTTGTGCCTGTATGTGTGTATGTGTGTGTGTGCGCACGTGTGCAATGTGCATGCATGCATGCACTTGTTCACACGTGCACATGTACATGTGTGTGTGTGTGCGTGCTTTTTCTGACAATTAAAGAAAAAGGATGAGAGGCCATGAATTTGAGAGAGCAAAGAAGAGTTCATGGGAAAGGTTGAAAGGTAGGGAAAAGAAACTGATGCTATATTGTAATTTAAGAAAATCTTTATTTTTAAACATGGAGTTCCTAAATGGTATGCCCTGAAGTTTCAGAGAAGTAGGGCCAGTGCACCTGGTGACTCTTAGGGAAAACTACCTAGGCACAAGTCTGACCATTGCAGGATTTTCTTATTTCTTTGGAATACCAAATGGAAGCTTTAAGCACAGTCTACCATGTGTAAAGTTATGTTCCATGTTGTCATTTACTTACTATCTTCAACTCAACCTCTGCAGGGAATGTTATTCTTTTCACTGTAGATATAGGAAATCAGCTCAGGAGTTTAATGAACTGAGGAGCTCGAGACTGGGACTCAAACCAGGCCCAAAATTCTCCCCTGAAGGTCAAACCTGTGTATTGTTGGTTGTGGTAGAAACAGAACGTATATTTCAGACATTTTCTAATTTTGACATTAATGAAAACATTTGCCATGATCATATTCAAAGCTTGGATGGACAGATCCATCTTTCTGAGTGTGTAGACTGTATCATAGTGTGCTATACCTGTTGGTAATTTTTTGGTATTTATTAGAGAAAACACAGTCAGATAAATATCACTTTTTTAAGTTTATTAAGCCTTTAAAGATAGAAAGTGGCTTTTTAAAAACTTGGCTATGTTTACATTTGTACACTTTTATCTCCTCTTTATTTCCCTATATATATATTTTTGGGTTATAAAATGGGTAGAGATGGTTATCAAATACACACAGTGCTGAGCAGACAGAACTCTTTGGGTTTTATTATTATTGTTGTTTTCTTTTTTTCTTATATTTTCTTTCTTATATTTCTTTCTTATATGTTAAGTTAGTTTCTAAGTTTTTTATACAATAGAATTTAATATTTTTTCCCAGGTCTGTCTCTCTCTCTCTCTCTCTCTCTCTCTCTCTCTCTCTCTCTCTCTCTCTCTCTCAAAATTCAAATAACAACAACAAAACCCCCAACAAAACAAAAGACCAAAAGACCAAACGAAACCCAGAAACCATAACATAAACAAGAAAGTACTAACAATTATGCAGTCTGTTGTGAGTTGGTCAATTACTCCTAGGCATGGAGCCCACCCTGGAGTATGGTTGATATTTTCAGTGCAACTTCCCCAGAAAAAAACTAGTTTTCCCTTTCCCAGAGGGTGTTGATTACAAATAGCTTCTTGTTTACTGGTAGGACTTTTGTCCATAACCCTTCACATGTGTTGGAATTTTGTTTGTTTTGAGCATGTGCAGGTATTGTATGTACTGTTATAGTCAATGTGAGTTCATATGTATCTCAGTCCTGTTGAGTCTGGAAGTTGTCCACTAACTACATTTGGCTCTTTTAAAAAAAATGGATATTATATTTACATTTCAGATTTTATCTCCTTACCCCATTCCCCCCATCACCCAGGAACCTCCTATCCCATCTCCCCTCCTCATGCTTCTATGAGGATGTGCCCCCAAGTGGCCCCCCATTCCCACCTCCCCACCCTTGAATTCCCCCTACTCGGTGTTCAGCCTTCATGTGACCAAGGATCTCCTCTCCCACCTATGCCTGACAAGGCCATCCTCCCTTACATATACAGATGGAGTCATAGGTCCCTCCCTATGTGCTTCCAGGCTGGTGGTTTAGACCCTGGGGAGCTCTGGTTGGTTGATATTCTTGCTCTCCTTATGGGGTCACCAACCCTTTCAGCTCCTTCAGTCTTCTCTCTAACTTCTCCATTGGGAAACCCTCTTAAAAGTCTTTCTACTTCCTCTTGTGAATAGATCTCTTTGAGCCTTGAGGGAAGGAATCCTATAAGGACTTCCCATTTAGAGGTGAGTGAAGAGGATAACTTCTGAACTACCTACTGGTTTACATAAAAAGTTACATTTGCAACACTGTTTGCAGTATTCCTGCATCAGCTAGGAATAGGAACTCACTGCAGAGTGAGTCATTATTTGAATGACTAGCTACATGGTAATGTGGTCACTGCACGAATCACAAAGGTTTCTCATAGGCTGCATGTTTCCCGTGGACCTATTTTGTCTAATTATGTGATTTTAGATGACCTTGGAATTTGGCTGATGTTAAAGAAGACAGGTGTCCTGATGTATTCTCATATCATTATTTATCTGTGGCCTGAATTACATAGTCATGCTAGTACCCTAATTTTCAGAAGTTCTGCCTGCCGTGCTAAGTTTGGAAAAGTCCAGTCCCACTATAGACAACATTAACATTGCCTGGGACTTGGGAGGAATACAAATCTAACCAATCCTGTCTTAGTAAAACTAACACCAGGGATCCCAGACTCCAGTGTTTTAGCAGGGCTTCATGTGACTGAGACAGGCACCATCACTTGAGAAGTATGACAGACAGATAATGTACACCTTCTTAGAGGATGCTACCTTCATTGGTGAAGAGTAGCATCTGCCAAGGGCCATATGTCTGATGATTATCTGTCCACTGATGAACCTTTGAGAGATGTCTTGTGTCTGTGTGAACTCCATAACAAACCCTGCTAACCTGGGCCCCACAGCAGCAATGCCACCTGGAGGTGTGCTGGAGCTTGTTCACGGCCACACTTTTAGTGCTCTGGACTCAGTCCTACTTCCTCCTTACTTCCCTGATTCATAGTTTCTTTGTTATTTTGCAAACTAAAAGGTATGTATATGTACATGTATATATATCTTTATATATTATATATCTATCTCTCGATATATATATCATATATATATATGATATATATATATGTATATATATATATATATCATATATATGTGTGTATATATATTTAACTTTCCTGGTAAGGCAAAATAAGGAATAACAACTATGCTTGCCTTTGTAATAGTTTCACAATTCTCCCTTATCCTACTTTTATACATACTTAATTTCTTACCATTCAGCTCTCAATCATGCCAACTACAATGCTAGTTCATTTTGAAACACAGGAATGTGTAAAACAAATGCCTATTCACCATAAGAATCTCCTTTCTCTAACTCTGCAGAGGTAAAAAGCCACTCCTGGTTGTAAGAAACAAATCATATACTTTCTGTCAGCTGTTGCAAGTACTATACCTGTGTAAAAATATAATGAGTTGGAAGGGGGCTATATTTAATGGAATGAATTAGCATAAGGAATATTAATCAGCTTATAGTTCTTAAATGTAAATGCTATTTTGTAGCAGCCAAGAAAGGAGTGCCTCTAACCTCATTTAGTTGATGAGGTGAAATATTTGGCAGAGCTGTCTTATTCTATTTTCTTTCAATCTGTTGCTTCTATTCTACATTTTGAAAGGTAGCATTCACATTAACGGTATCCTCAATATACTTAAAGAGCGATTCGTTGATTCATTTGATCATTCATAAATTATTATTCATTGGATGCTTACATGTTTTCTTATTATGCAAATAGCTACCAAATGCAGCACAAGGTACAGCCTTGGTCTCAAGTAAGGCCCTAGTTCTAAAAGATACTCAGAATCATAAGTTTTAAACTCATCCAACTTGCCAATCAACATGATTTGTATTGTATGCAAATAATTATTTAACAATACCTGCAACATAAAGATATAGTGTGTATATAGAGCTTATAATTTGAGAATTTTTTTTTTGAAATTTGGAAGAGATCTTTCCTTGGACCCTTGATCTGTTTTTCTTGGGAGATGGAGATCAGTTGTGGGAATCAGTATCTAGAAAATATGACTGTGGCTGTGAGAAAGTACCTTAAAATCTGTCTTTTTGTTCAAAACTGAATTGTTATTGTTATTTATGAGTGAAGAACCTTGATGCAGAAAGAAAAAGACACGAGTTATCTAAAGCCACAACTGTGAGTAGGTAGTATACAGTGATCAAACTCCAGACCGCCTGCATCTGGACAAGGGTATGCACCAACATGCTTCTTTCAATGATAAGTGAACATTTCACATGGTAAAGGTTATTTCAAAGATGGCGTAAAGTTGGTAAAGAACTAGGGGAAGAGAGGGGAAGACCAAGTTTCCCAATGCATTGTGAGTCTGTGGACTAGGTCACCACTATTGCTGTCTCTTTGACACTCAGATGATTAGTTCCTTCATTCTGTTCCCGAGGCTCGAGGTGTAATGGAAATGCATGATCGTCTTGTTCTCATTTATGCATGGATAGAAAGACCCAGCTCCTCCTGTCTGGGCTGACACTTTGCTGGCCATGTACGGTGGTCTATGGTAGGGATTGTTAACATTTCCTAATGCTGCTGTCCTTTAATACAGTTCCTTATGTTGTGGTGATACCCAACAATAAAATTATTTCATTGCTACTTCATAACTGTAATTTTGCTACTTTTAATTTTTTATTATTTATTTGTTGTTTGTTTTTTGTTTTTTCTGGACAGGGTTTCTCTTTAACCTTGGCTGTCCTGAATCGTATTCTATATGAATCTTATTCTCTAAGTTCAGGATGGCCTAGAACTCACAGCAATCTGCCTGCATCTGCTTCCTAAGTGTTGGAATTAATGTCATGTGTAATTTTACTACTGTTATGAGTCATAAGGTAAATACATGATATGCAAGACATTGGATATGCAAACCCTGTGAAAGGTAGTTCATCTCTCAAATGGGCCATAACCCACAGGTCGAGAACCACTGGTGTATAGCTATGAGAGAAAATGTGATTCATTTTAAGCCAACCTCTCTTCTAGAATAACTTTGACTCCTGTATTCAAATATTGATTAATTGTCCCAAGTACAACCTGTGAGAATTTCAACATGGGTCCCCATATCAGAGAAACATTGCTGGGCCTTGGAAGTGAGAACAGATGCAAACCCGGGAAGATGCTACTGAGGAACTGATAAACACAAAGACAATGGAAAGAAATTCTTCCTTTGCTGTTGTCTCTTCAATATTATTCAAACACTGATTCAGTAAATTAGATCACATAAATACACACCTATAATTGTAATCCCCATGTGTACAGTAATACTTTAAATACTTTTTTTCAAAAGATATTGAAGAATAGGAGCTTACAAGTTTATTTAAGATAATTTACACATCTTTAAGTTGCATTTTAGAACATTCTTTTTTATTGGATATTTTATTTACATTTCAGATGCCATCCCCTTTCCCCAATCCCACCCCCTAGAAAACCCCATTCCCCCTTTTCCTTTTTGCTTTTATACACTTTTAAAAAATGTTAATCAAAGGCTTTATAAGTTTGGTAATGCTCAATGTTAATCAAAGGCTTTATAAGTTTGGTAATGCTCAATCAGAAGTGTAACCCAATATCCAGCCTAGATATATAGAACATTCTTTCAAAAATTCGTCAATTTCCTTTCATTTTAGCTCCACAGTAACTCTTGGGAATGAGTAACACCTCTGCTCCCTTAGAGCCTAGAAATACAAGGTACAGAATGAGAGGATGATTTCCCAAGATGGAATGATCACTAAGTGTATATTTTTCTTCACAATCAAGGAAAACTTTTAGAAAAGGAGTTGGTACACATTCAGAATGAAAAAGAAAAATGTCCTAGAAAGGACAGTCAGCCAAGGTTTGAGTTTCTCTAATGGAAGTTAGGAGACAATAGATTTAACCTAGGACTACACGCTATATGTAAATTTGGAAAGATTTATTTGTGGATTTAGAGATGAATGAAGAATGAGAAACTAGAAAGACACTTTCAGAAAAGAAAAAACAGTCTAGGTAAGACAAAGCCTGTTGAGACCCTTTCTTTATTCCTTACTTTAAAACTGTTGGAAGGATTCTGTTTTCCAAGCTTAACTTTTCATGGGGACAAGAAAGACTTTTATTTTCCACAATTTGTTTGCTTCTTTCTCTCATGCCTTGGCAAAGTATATACCTGCGTGGGTACGTGTTCATGCGTACTCACATATGCATGCACACGCACAAAGCAATTGAGAGCAGTAAGAAGAGAGTGGGTGGTAAAGAGTGATGGGGCAGAACCGCTGTATCAGGATGCCTAAATCCATGTGATGATCAAGTTCATAGCAATTTCCCCAGGAGACTGTATCATATTCCAGTGAACGGGCATATGGCAGAAGGTTACCATGGCAACAAAAGGCCTGAAATATTGACTCTGACTAGCAGCAGGCCAGTGAAACAGCCTAACTAGGATTTATGGCACATTATAGTGTGAAAAGCAGGAGAAAATTACTGTAAAGGCAGGAATTATAGCACAACAGAACATATAAACTCCTAGATCCATCTTCCTAATTAAAACAGCATATTCCAGGGGAGAGCGCACAGTGAGACTGTTAGTTCAAACAGGGATGTGCCATCATTGCTTTGTTACAAAGGTTATTGTCTTTAAGATTAACTATGTGTGCTTTGCAAGGGAAGGGGGAGGCAGGTAGTGAGAAGATGAAAGTAACAGTACAGGGAGGTTGATTCTTCATCTTGATAATAAAAGATTTCTTTAAATACTACTTTCTGGTCCAACAGAGCATTCCCTGGAGGTGCTGGAATCCCTCTACTTGTAAATAATCATCACTCTTCAGCCACAATTACTGAAATAATGATACTTTAGTAAATTCAAGTCAAAACCTCCAAGGAGGGAAAAAGAATAGAAGACTCACTAACGAGGTTTATTCTTGAGAAAATGGATTTTATGTTTCCTATCAAAAGATCAATCCTCAGCATCTTTATATCTAAGACTGTATGAATCAAAAGAGTTGAGAAATCTTATCAGCTTAACTTCAGGAGAATATTCCATTTTCTAAATTTCAGATAAAGACCAAAAAAAAAGTAAAACAGGTCGTAAATATGCAAATCATGTCCATTTGAGCAAATGCTTTTATTTATTTCATAGAGAAGATAAATCTAGTGAGATTCAAATTTAGGAGTTATATATTTAAATATGCAAAAAGGCTAGAGCTGTCAGTCAAGAAAAGAGAATATCAATGTTCCACACCAATTACAAGTAGTCAAGAGAAGAACATTAATACAAGTTCAGTATAGTTCAGATTTTTGAGAAACCATTGTACAGATCAGGACTCAAGGACATGGGCCTGTTTTGAGGTGCATATATCTTTTGAACAGATGAGCTTCAAGAACAATGTTGCCAAAGTTGTAAGGGACTCTAGGTAAAAATTTAAGATGGTATCCCAAGAAAAATAAATACAAAAAAGTGAGATGTTCCCCAGGACGGCAAGATAATTCTAAAAAAAATTGTCTCTGGGTGAATTTAAGCTATATGTTGCTCCTAGTATTCAGTGAGTTATTTTGAGACAGGGTTTCAGGTAACCCAGTACAGCTTTGAACTCTTTATGTAGCTGAGGATGGCTTTGAATGTATTAGCCTCCTGTCTCTACATCCTGAGTAGTGAGATTACAGGTATTTACCACCATGCCAAAAATGCACAATTTTTTTCTTCTAAACGGCTATTTAAGAATCCAAGAGAGGACAGTACCTCCTTTCTATGCCACTGTTGCAACCCTTTCTTCATGTTATAGCTTGGTTCTAAGCTGGTAAGTTTGCCATGCCTAAGATTTTCTCAGTTTTAGAGTCTATTTGGAAAACTTTATTTTCTGTTATTCATACTTGAAGTCTCTGGTTTCTCAGACTCTAATGTAGAAACTTCTCAATCTGGAGCCATATCAAGGATAAGGAAAAAACCCATTGGTGCACAAAGATTAATGGTATATCATTTATTTATTGAGTACCTTCCAGTCTGTTAAATACTGGGAATATACTCATGGGTGTGATGGATATAGCTTTTGCTCATTTAAGATATTCAGACATTAAACAAAGAACATAAATACATATATAATAAGTACATCTGATGCACAGCAGAGCATACAGAATATTTTAAAAGTTTTAGTAGGTCTTTCTGTAATCTTGTCTTTATTTTCTTAAAAGTATGGTTGCCAAAGTAACAGACATCCTTCTAAGTTTGAGATATTTTAGAAGCCTGCATCCCTGCATCCATATAGCATGTTATAGTATATTTTCAATATCATTATTTTTAGTGCTCTCTTTCTATCTCTCTTTCTCTTTCTTTCCTTCCCTTTGTGCCTGGTGTGTGTGTGTGTGTGTGTGTGTGTGTGTGTGTGTGTGTGTGCATGCATGCATGTGTTTATAATGATCTGGAAAGCATTTGCAGAATGCTTTCTGCATGTGTACGTGATACATGAATGCATCTTTGCAGCATTTGGTTTTATATCTTTTTTTTTCCACTACAGTTACAGTTCCAGAAAGAAATATTATCATGGTTTCTTAGCAGTGGTGATGAAGAAATGTGAGGTTTGTCAGTAGCAAAGTAAACATATGTAGTGAATATCCTAAACCATACATGATTAAAGCATTGTTTATGCTTTATTTATGAGTATTTGCTACCAATAACAGCCCCCTGAAGCAAGATTCACCAGTATTTCTACAGCATCTGGGACTTTTGATATAGATTAATAATGCCATGATATTTTATTTAATGAAGCTGTAAATGATTGCTTTATTTTAACAAAGGGGCCTCTACATCTCCCTCGAGGGCAAGCCCTGAATGCAGGCGATCAGGGATGCTATTTCTCGGCTGTCTTCTTGCCCACAATGACTCTCCATGGGATTTCATCATTTCTGCCTGAAATTCATTGTTTCCTCTCAGGAGGAATTGAAAGAATTTATAGGGATATTCTTCAACTTTGGAGCAAAAGCAGTTTTCTAAGTGTGTGTGTGTGTGTGTGTGTGTGTATGTGTCTCCCCACATTGAATTATTTGGCAGTCTCTCTCCCATTCTCTCCAGTTTTCTTACTTTCAAGTCTACATCTTCCTTATGGTGCTGGGCACATGGTAAGTATTCAGAACTAAGCATTGGTAGATACTATTTTTGGACCTTTAATATTCTATTTCCCTTTTAAAAGAATTTTTTCACAATGCTACATATGTTTTCCTGTATATTTTTCCTTCTTATTGAAAAGAGCTGTTTTTCACATGATATATCTGGATTATAGTTTCCCCTTCATCAGCTCTTCCCAGGTCTTCCTCACCTGTCCTCCCATGTGGATCCACCCCTTTCTGTCTCTCATATGAAAAAATACAGACGTTGAAATGATACTAATCAAATACAATAAGAAAACAAAAACTAATGCATAGGAATAGGATGAGTCAACAACCAGGGAAAAGAGCCTAAGAAAGGGCATAAGAAATATATATAGACACAGAGGCCTACGCACACCCTCTTGTTCATACATAAAAGCTGTAAATGGGAAGCCACACTATAGATGCAAAGAACCTGTAGGGTAAAAACAGTAATAACACGTACACACACACACACACACACATACACACACACAAACACACACACACAGATACACTAATACGAAAGAAAGAAAGAAAGAAAGAAAGAAAGAAAGAAAGAAAGAAAGTAGTAATAAAATACTCCTAATGACATTCTGCTATACTCATAGATCTGAATATTGGTCAGCCATCACCAGAGAGGCTTCCTACTGTAGCAGATGAGAACAAATTAAAAATTCCCACCGACGTCCTATGTAGAGAGTGAGAGACTTTGGAATAGTCAGTCCTAAACAGGATATCTCTATCAAATCCTTCCCCTCAGTGCTGTGGGGACCCCACAGAAGAAGAGAAGAAGAGGTGGGATGCATTTAAGAGCCAAAGAGAGATAGATGACACCAAGAAAACAAGGCCTTCTAAATCAACAAGAGTGATGCTCAGATGAACTCAGAGACTGAGGCAGAATTTACAGGACCTGCATGGGTAAAAGACATGAATACATGTCCCCATCCCTAACATAGAAGCTATCTCCAACTGATAGCCACTTGAAAATGAAATTTTAGTTTTCTCCAAGGAAGTATTACTGAAAAATAAACTACTCTTAAGGGTAGAGTGCATGCTCAGCAGTAGATGGCCAACAGAAATGAACTCAATGGCATCTTTTGAGGTTCCTTGTCTCACAATGCCATACCAGGGATTTTCTCTCTTTTTTCTCCTCCTCTCTTCTCTTCTCTTCTCTTCTCTTCTCTTCTCTTCTCTTCTCTTCTCTTCTCTTCTCTTCTCTTCTCTTCTCTCCTTTCCTCTTCCTCTCTTCCCTTCCCTTCCCCTCCCCTCCCCTGCCCTCCCTCCCTCCCTCCCTCCCTCCCTCCCTCCCTCCCTCCCTCCCTCCTTTCTTTCTTTCTTTCTTTCTTTCTTTCTTTCTTTCTTTCTTTCTTTCTTTCGTTTTAGTGTGTGTATCTCTGTGTGTGTGTGTGTGTGTGTGTGTACATGTTATTACTGTTTTTACCCTATAGGTTCTTTGCATCTATAGTGTGGCTTCCCATTTACAGCTTTTATGTATGAACAAGAGGGTGTGTGTAGGCCGCTGTGTCTATATATGTTTCTTATGCCCTTTCTTAGGCTCTTTTCCCTGTTGTTGACTCGTCCTATGTTGTTCATTTGTTTGTTTTTTAGAACAGTTGTATTTAGTTTTACCGTAAGTAGCTGGAATACACAGTCTCTGGTTCTTGGTCACTCAAGCAGTGTCAGGTTTAGGTTCCATCTTATGAAGCAGTTCTTAAGGTATTTACATTTATTTATTTATTTATTTATTTATTTATTTATTTATTTATTTTTGCCTTGCAGAGTACCTTCCTATACCAAAGATGCTACTGCTAGTACGTTGAGGGGAAGGCTCTACGTAGGCACTATTTTGACTTCTCTGTGTTCAGTGATTTGGCTAAGTGTTCTCTTTGGCAATGGAGTCTTGCTATCAGTGTATGGGTAACAACCTCTAGTCTTGTCAATAACCTGAGTTGTTTGGTTTTTTTTTTTTTTTTTTCTGGGCAATAACTCAATTTGATGTAACCCAAACCCAGTATTGAAAGTTTCATTTGGTGGCAATTCACATTTTTGTTTGCTTTACAAAGGACCCGCTTGTCCATTAGAATAATTACTAGAAATTTCTTCTGTCTCTGGAAAGGAAATCCTTTAGAACTTCATGTTGAAAGCAGTTCCTCTTCTTTATCTGAATTGAGTAGGTGTGGACTTGAAGGCTGTTAAGATTTTTCAACTGAGGGAACAACTTGCAGCCTTCCCAGAGTTAATTAATATGTAAATACTTGCTAAGAGAAGGTAACACATTTTTCAATTAACATAACAACAGGATGTCAGGGTAACAGACTACTTATACATAGATTTAGTGCTCCCCAAAATTTCATCTGGAGTAAATTTAAAATAAAATATTAAATGCCTGAATTATGCAGAGCTCTCTATGGTATCAACACTGAATGTTAATGTTCTCTCATTCCATTTCTACACTGCCATTTCCCACTCCCCAGCCTTTTATTGAGTACCATCTCTGATTCTTCATGCTGATTTATTATAGGGGACAGCTTGCTACAAACGTTAGCTTCTAATGTTGTAGAATTAGAAAGTTGCATATTTCCACACTAAGCATCCATATTTTCTTTCTTTGTAAACTTGTTCAGTAACAGGCCATACACTTACTTCTTGTTTTGTCTTTAGTTAAGAGATAGATTTTATATTTAGCATAAGTTTGTGCTACACAGTCGTCATGTTCACACTTGTGATTTTCCTAACTTAGATTTCATGTTTCGCCTGTTTCTGTTGGGTCTCTATTGGACTATTACAACCAGATGACTGGTGATGAGTGCCTTTAATATATACTAAGATTCTTGATTCTTCTTCATTACCATAGAATGCCACACTTATTAACATATGTCTATATACGCAAACATGTCACATAGGAAACTACATATAATCATTTTTAAGCTTCTTCTTAATTAGTCCAGCTACATTCTTGATGTTACTTTTCTTTTAACACTAACTTGTTAAATTCTTTCATACTAAGTACCCCAGTCTGGATGAAAACCTTACCCACTAATGTATCATTTGTAGAAGCATCTATAGTGATACTTTTTAAATGTATGACGCCAATTATCCTATATTGACATAAACTACTCTTAAAAGGCCTGGTTGCTCCCTTTCCTCTTACATTAAATTTCTTCTATAGCTTAAAGCCAAGAGTTCTCCTGAAATGGCCAAGATTTGTGAGACAATAGTAGTAGTCAATTTTCATAGTTGTAGGCTTTCTACTTGGATTCTGACTTTTTGCTCTTTGTTTGACCATCAATAATTTATTTCTTTGTGTTCCACCTTTGTTGCTTAAAAAAATGAAGGCTAAATGATCGTCCTATCACACTCGGAAAATACCTATTCTGATTATAACCCTCCTTGGGAGGGCTTTTATCTTCATGTCCATTTTCTCATTTTTCACACTACTCTACTTATGAAGTTTCATAGAGTCATAGGCACTATCCGGTAATGCTTGATACTATCTCATGTGTTGAATCTCACCATGGATTTTTCACTATTTTTTTTAATGCATTATATGTTTTGATCCTTTGGGGTACAAAGGTCTCAGAGAAGAAGCACGTAGGGAGTTTTGGCTCATCTAACATAGTATATGAATTTACTCAGGGCCATCTAGCAAGTAATGCCTCTAGCCCTCTGACTTGCCAGTTGAACTCTTCTCTCTCACTTGCTGGGTTTCACTTGAGATGGCTTTCCTATGCAGTTATGTCTCACCATTTCTATGAGTGGTTAACCAATTGTGATGACATGTGGCAGACTCTGTGGCTCCTACTCCACAGGTGCCTGACACAATAAGTGATGATGATGATGAGGATGATAATAATAAATAGTTTATACCATAATCTAGTATTCTAACTTTTCTTAAATAATCAGAAGATCTTGGAGCATTGAGTTAATAATGAAATTAGGCAATAAATGGTCAGGTAGGTCCTCCTTGACTGAGGGAAGAGCTAGGTAACACACTGCTGTCCTCACCATGATGTTCTATTGCTTCTGTTATCACTGAGCTTACGCCTTCAGATTTCTCACAGCCTACCTCACTATCTGGCATCTAAGTCTTTGACTCTCATTCAAACTGTGGAGTCACTGTTCATGATCCAAATAAAGAAGGGGATGAGCAATACAAACAATTCTACATACTTTTCATAGTATGTAGAGAATATGAGTAAGTGTGTGTGTGTGCATGTGTTTGGTATAAGGGTATGTGGGTACTCTCCTAGAAGCCAGAGGTTGATGTCAAGCGTCCTCCATCACTCTGTACCTTATTTTCTCAAGATAAAGTGTCTTACTGGATTCAGATAACACCCTTTTGCCTATACTGCCTAGCCAACAAGCTTCAGCTATTTTCCGCTCTATCTCCTAGCAATGGAGTTTCAGAGAAGTACTCTCTTGCCTAGTTTTATGTGGGTACTAGGGACTGAAATATAGGTACTCAGGTTTATGCAGCAAGTACTATATCTATTGATCCATCTCTCTAGCCCTCACAGAACATTTTTCTCAGCTATATTCTACAACTATTTAGATTTTATGGCCATTGTCCCGAATCTCTAAGCCACTATGTAATAGCATCAGTTTTAGAATGCAGGACAATTGATTCTTATTCGTTTACACTCCGGCTCAACTGTCATATATTCATTTGTTCCTTTATCCACATGCTCATTCACTAACTAAATAATGGCTGATGCATGTCAGATGTATTGCAGAACAGCAGGCTATTAGATTGTTTGGAGTGGGTTGCGATATGTGATATAAAGTACTGAGGATCTGGACAAGGTGTCATGTTAACATCAAGGAGCATGTAATTAATTTTGTCTGTGGTTCAGGCACACCTCTGCTACTACAAGGAGGGGTATAATTGACTAGGGACCCTGCTAGGCTTCCTGTGGTGAAAGTGGTTAAAGGCTATGTCCCTGGGGATCATATCATCATAGAAGCAGGAGAGTGGGAAATGTAAAAAGAAATAAATTGCAAATCAGGGCAAGTATCCCGCTCTGGGCCAGACACTTTCTAGATACTTGAACATCAGAAAAGTCAAGGTTACTTTTAATTCTTTTTAAGATAAAAATAAGACAAGAGAAGGGCTATACCATAGCTTAGAAAATAAGCATGGGATAGTCAGGGCTCATCACTAGGTTGCAAGAGTTGAGATCACGGATGCACTTCATTACAAGCAGGAAGGTGGTCAACAGAGCTATGCCTGTCATGGGCAACAGAGGAGAGGTACAAATGTTCTGAAATCGAGAAAATAAAATAGTGATTTTTTTTTTTTTTTTTTTTTTTTGCGTCTAAGTGAGTAAGAAAGCTGGGTTCCAGTTTCTTCAGCTAACATCATTTCTTGAGGAAAAAGGAGGTAGTTAACATAACAAGGAGAGAAAGCTGGTTATTATGACTGCAAGACCTCTATTTGAAACTATGTAATAAAAGCCAGCACAACCTAGCAAGTCAAATATTTAGACTTTCTATAAATAGTCTGATGATTTTCTGAGCCATCAAATAGACCTCACTGTCCTTGTCTTTCTCATAAAGTTCTGCCAGATACTTGACCTAACTTGGCAAAGTAACTATTATAATATGTGCTGCTGTTTGGGACAGGATGTTGCTTATTTATCATACCACCTCCACTGGGATTACTTCCCAGTCGTTTTTGCTTGGCTGGTGTCCAGTTTACTTTTTACCATGATCAAATATTTTTTCTTCCTTGAAGAGTTTTAGAAGTCTCTGTACACTCAGGAGGCAATTTTTGATGGACATCTAACTAAGTGACTGGGCCACCTCACAGAGCACTGGGACTCTGAGGCGCATCTCTGACATCCTACATGGGCTATTTGGCTCTAGTCTTCATACTAATGCTTGGATGATATGGCTTTTCCACCTAACAATAATGCCGCCATCACAGAAGTATAGAATTTCTGCTGCTGGATAGTGGTTTTATCTCTGGAAATACATTTGATAAGTATTACAGTTAGAACATAAAGACCCCTGAAGCAAAACCAAAGGCTATCAACACACAGCTTTTAAGACTTGTCTCCTGTATTAATGAGAGCCCTCATTTCTGAAGCACATAGAACCTTCCTCATAGCAGGTTCTGACCTTATAGGTTAAAAAATATCACCTACTCATAGTCTTAGCTTTCCTTTCTCTTTTAACTTAAAATTAAATGGGTATTAGGAAGTTGTAGGAAGATATATAAGTCTTTGGGGGGATATACGGTGGTGATCACGCCATATTTGGGAGCTTCTAATCCTGAACCCAAATCATGATAATAGAATCTATCATGAGATGTGAGTGCAAACTTGGTATTTCTCAAGGAGATGCCTCATATTACCTGGACCTACTCAGTCCCTCAATCCTTTTCCCTTTTACACCTGCAAAACCTACAGAAATTTTGAGAAAGGAGTTGAAGATGATAGTTAGAGGCCATTCTCAAGCACTGAGTTTTCTACTAAAATGCCTTTCCTGATGATATGTATGTTTCTAGAGATGCTATAGAGATTTTCGAATCTCTAAACCAAGATGCACAGGCTACCGGGGAATTGGTATATTTCTTTAAGGCAAGATATGTGTGAATTTGTCCTAGATCAGCATTTTGTCCTTGAAAAACTCTTTTGTAAACATTTTAGGAAATACAGCTATGCATTCATTGACTTACATGCATATAGGTGATCATCTATTTCATGATACAATACTAGAATTGGTTGAAGGGAACAAAGTTTCTCAGTCTGTACAAAACAAGTAGTTCTACCCAGCTTGTTACAGACAAACCTTGCCAGCCTCTGTCCCTGAAATTGAAGTATAGAATTCTTAATATGAATATCTCTGGAATATACTACAAGTTGATTTCAATGAAAAAATAATTAATATGCCAATTCAGGAGAGCCAGGGTTTGATGCTCACTGTCCTGTGGAGGACACTCCAGCTTGTTTCCTTTCCTGGCCAGTCTGTCCTTGGAGACTAGAAACTGATGCTTAAGTAAGAAATGTAGAACAGGACCATATGTTATGCAGCCTACAATAGGTGTGAGCAAGTCAGCAGCCTGCAAGGTGATGGCTTTATCATTCCATCTTCACGCCATCTGATGCTGCTCACCTCAACGTTTTCCTTAGGAATTATGTTCCTTTGCTCAAAATTTCCTGAAGCCTGGCCCAAGTGGAATACTGTATATTTTTACTTACACAGAACCTCATATTCAATATATACCAAAATCTTCTCTGGATATTCTTCCCTGTTTAGTTTTAGATATTGTATCTTTTAGCCCCAAACTCAAGATATTTCAAATTCTAAATTCTAATATAAAAGCTTGCCTTTGTTTTCTCCTCCAGCAAAAAAACTAACAAAACTTATAATTACTATAAAATTGAAGATTATTCTGTTATACGGCTACATTGAAGTATAATTAAAAACTAAAACTTATAATACTAAGGTGTACATGTTTCTGCATATATATGTTGTGAAATGATGACTACAGTCATGCCAATTTACAAATCCATTTTTTTGTTTTCTTTTTTGATTTTTTATTGGATATTTTATTTATTTACATTTCAAATGTTATCCCATTTTCCAGATTCTTCCCGGAAACCCCCTATCCCAGCCCCCCTCCCTCAGTTTCTATGAGGGTGTTACCCCACCCACCTACCCACTCCTGCCTCTCCACCCTCTTAAAGCATTGTCCTTGGACTGTCTAGAGTCTTCTTAAGAATATGTAGGCAGAGTGTTGATGTCAGAAACACTGGGTCAAATTCTTCTCTTAACAGGTCAATTAGTGAGTCATAGATGTAGTACAAATTGAGACTATTCCAAGAAATGTCTTCAGTTTTCAGTGTATAGCTTCTTCTGATGGTTAACAGAGTAGATAGAAAAGCATATCAGCCACTCCGGTACTTGCATAGCATTTCTTGGAATATAAATTTACAATTACATCTAATAAACCCTGTTGTCTTCATCTTTTTAATAATTCCAAGAGGTAATTTTGATATATGCTACAGATGAGGTTTTATACTGTAATGGCATTTTTCTATTTCCCATTTTAATTCCTTTCTATTAATCTCTTGTCACTCGCACCTTGCTGCTAGACCAACAAACATCATTTAATATGGTAGATCAGCTTTTTACTCTCCAGTCTCTTCTGATGGAAGTTTATCTCAAATGCGAGAAAAAAGAAGCATATGTTTTCCCAAGTAAGTCTTTTCAGACGTTCACAATTGAATTCAGATTATATTTTTTTTCTAAATCTGTACAAATCAAAAGCTAAGCACAATTGTGTAGCCTTATAGCTGTTATATGAGTTGACAATCCTTGCAAATTTACAAATGAATACAAATAATCCCATGGGACCTAAGAACACTATTTTAATATGACACATCATGTGTTGACAAGATGGCCGATCCATTTGTGAACAAAATATGATTGCTATGGTGTAAATTCTTTGGGATTTGTCACAATTGTACTGTAGTGTGGCTGTGACTTTATTTACCTTCATTTGAAATTCCATTCTCATAGATTAGAATGGCACCCTATGTGTACCTTTACTTCGTGTAAGTCGTGTGTGTGTGTGTGTGTGTGTGTGTGTATGTGTGTGTGATCAGCCTACCTCTTTTTGTAAATTTGATCAAGTAGTAATCAATGACAATCTCCCTTATAATTTTCTGATGAAAATGTTGGGGAAAAAGTATCAATGACAACTTTGGACACCTAGGACCATTTCTATGATTTTTATCACTCAATATGTAGAGGAAGGTAGTAGAGGTTAAAAAAAAAAAAAAAGAAACATCTTGGAATGAGATGATGTAGACTATATTTCTAGTAATTCCACTCACTAGATGTCTCTCCTATGGTGTAGTCTGTAGCTTTTTTAGAATTTGGCTTCCTTTCTTGCATATTAGAGATGGTTATTATAACTTTCTTCTGAGGCTGGGGATTGGTGAGAAATGCAAGGAAGCTCTTACTCATTGATTCAATTATCCATAGCTATATTAATTATTATGATGATAGTTGTTAGTAGCATTACTATTTGACTATAGGTTTGGGCAGTGAGCATGTACTAGTTAGATCTTTCACATCTTCTTTCCATTTCCCTTGCTTCACTGTATTCTTTAGATGTTTTTTTCTTTTTTTTTTTCTGCACTCCCCTAAGAACCAGATTATGGCACAGACTGAGAATGCTCACACAGCTACCTCTATTGCTGCTCTTATTCCTATCACTGACTTTGATTCACCACTGTTCCCACTGCTTCCAGAGGTTGCTTAGAAGACTCACTGGTGTTCAGAGGAGTCAGTCCAGTGTGGGAGCTCCTCATAGTGGTGATGTTCTGGGGCTGGGTATGGCTAAGGAGAATGATGCTTTCATTAATCATTCCTTGCCCTTTTAATCTTTACTAATAAAGCCTGTGAGACACTGATTGAAAGTGGAGAGCACAGCTCAAGATGCAGCAAGCTCTGGATTTTACTTTGCTATCAGCATCTTCCTATATTTGTGTAATAGGAAAGGAAAAACTGGCTCTTCATGCTAGAATGGATTTGCTCTCATATTTCCAGTTCTCTGGGTGATTTTCCCAAGTAGGGTTGTATAATTGTTGTTGTTATTAACCATGAGTGTGTAAGTTCTTTGGCTTGTGCTTTTGCATCTTTTCATTTTCCATTTGAGTGGACTTTGCACTGTCAGGTATATCTAATAAAAGAATGCAGAACATGTGAAAAATATAGACAGAAGAAAAAACAGGAAATAACAAGTCAAACAAAATGGGCTTACAGCTACTGAATAAAAAGAGGGACAGGTCAGCTTATGATTTGAACCAAAACTGGAAAAGATAATTCTTAAAGCAATCTCTCCACTCTCTTTGCATTTAAACACAATTGACATTCACATGAAGAAAGCATGAAAGTAGAATGTACTGTACTCCTTGCCAATGTCCTATCTGTTCATAGTCTTTAGTCTAGTCCTGTTGTGCAGCTCCAGTACTTACCTGAGTGTGTGGACAAATTATAAGTCTTTAATTACATTTTAAATTCTTTAGCCTCCTTAGTAATTTGTGTCAGTGGCAGAAGCAGCATTAGATCTGACAGTTTGGCTTGCGGATGAGGCAGATTTAACTGTTGCAGGTGGCTTCACTTCAGCGATGGGTTAAAGAACTCTGAGGGTTCTGACTATAGAGAATCTGTACTCTGTGAGTGTGTGTTTTCCTTGACCAGAAGATGAAGGCAGATATGGTAGGATCAGAAGAGTGAGAAAAAGCCACGTTGATGTAGGGTTACTTCCAAATGACCCTAAATGATGGCTAAGCATCAGCCTTGCCACTTGTGCTTGGGCACAGGAGCCACCCAGCAATCGGAAGCCAGTGCTCCTGAGAGGTTAATAGCATTTATCAAAGTGCCCAAGTAACAGCAGAAGCTAAATGGCTCGGATCCTCAAGACACATATGAAAGTGGTGAAGTTGCCATATAAAGCAGCGGAGGAAAGCCTTACAATGGTAAGAAACTAAGATATGGTTGAAGAAAACTCAATTTCCATCCTAGTGCGATTGGTGGTCAGAGACGGACCCTAGACCATTTTATACTGAAGGTCCATTGTAATTTAGAAGATGGTTGGAGTGGAGATGCAGAGAATCCTGCTTGCTCTGTAGATATGGGAGTGGTAAAGCACATAGTGTTTATTTGAGAAGCACTCAGAATGTAATTAAATTTGATACTGTTTTACACAAGGGCATACCACTCAGCTTCTAGAACAATCTATACCATTTGTTAAAGAGTTCTAAGAATGGATATAGTGGCCATCATAATAAATTAATTTTTAAGGCTTGAATGAGTAGATGTGTCCTGGTAAACATAGTGGCAGACATTACAGACATGCTTGCAACATTCCAGAGAAGATCTCCTATGCTGTTTTAGGTCTTTGTACCTCTCCATTCAAAAACTTTTTCCAAGAGCATATGGTAAGGATGAAGTGACAATATTCAAGAGACTCCCCACCTAAATATATGAGGATCCTAAAAATATAGATATGTTTCAGTAAGAAATGAAATTATGCCCTAGGCTTAAAGATTATGACCTATTTCTGAGAAGAGACTTAAGATTAAATAGATGCTTAGCTTATGTGGTTTAAAATGTAAAACTGTGGGTACATTTAAACTCATGAGTTGGCAGAGGTATTAAAAAGTGTTCCATAGCTGCTATATATTTTTGGAAAATAAGCTCTCTTACCTTTGTCTTTGCTAGATGCAAGTAAGAGAAGGCAAGGAATAGCAAGTTAGGATAGAAGGGATCAGGGGAGATCTGGCCTGTGCCACTTAGTCTATTGGTCATCACATCTGAGCTGAAACCCTATGAATCCTTACAAAAGTCAGTTACTATGTTATTAGATCATGACACATTAGGGATCATATGAGAGTGGAGGTCCCTCCCCACTTGGAGTGAAGGACCAGATTATCGAAAGCAGTCTAACAATGCAGCACACTGCCAGGCTCAGAGCCAAGGTTAGTATTTTTCACAGCAAAGCATGTTGAAAATTTTGACTCTCAACATCTGATGCACGGTGGAGACTTGAAAATGACCAAAGAGAAAACTTTAAGAGGACTACAACAGAACCACCAACTATTTGGATGATTATTGTGAAGAAAAGAGAGCCATTCATCTTGTCTACCCTAGAAGGGAGCAGGACCAACAGAAGTTATTGGAAAGAACTTGAGGGTTGTTTAATAGGAATACTTTCCCACTGGGAAGTATTCTAATTATTATATGAAAATAATTTTGTGTAGTAGGTGGAAAGCTCCCAATGAAAGTATTTCTAGAAACAGTAAGTGTAAATGAGAAGAAACTCTTGGGGTATCCTGTTACTGTTCTCAACAATCTGAATCTCTTCACATACCTCATGGTATGCAGATGACATAATTTTTCTAGGAGTACTCATACTTTACATGAGACGACAGAGAACAAGGAGGGCAAACGTTAGATCACGTTAGCACCTTAACCTTTTATGCATTACAAAGAATTCATGACAATTTGTGCCTATATATTTTAATGGTCTATCTCCCCTCTCTTTCTCCCTGTCATCACTCTCCAAAAAAAAATTATAGAAACTTTAACTAAAATGGGTTTTAAAATTCTTGTAGAGACCATCTAGTCTACCCTCATTCTGTACAAGTATTTGAGGAGAGGGGAAGTACTGGAACTAACAGCAACAAGATTAAACTTGCAAACCTCTACAGGAGAAGTAAAGGCCCAACTGTTTGAAGAAAGATTGCCTGTGCTAAGTTTATACAGTCCTAAGAGCTCACCATCATTGTCCTGGGTGGAGATTTAGAGACTCTGGTGATTTGGGAGTTTTCTTGAACTCTAGCCTGAAAGGGAATTTCATCAATATGTTTTAAAAATTGATATATTTAGATCCAATTTTACAAAGAATGTATACATGATATTTTAAAAAGATTTTACAAGAACTGAGTAATCTGTCTTTCATATAAGATGGGGTGTTATATGTGGGTATGCTTCAATTCACTTCACGTTAGCTCATTCTCCAGTCATAAGAGATAAAGATCTTTTTGCATTAAAGTAATTTAGTATAATTCAGTGGGAAGACTTAGGTCTAAAAACATGGAGTATGGGAATTTATGGCAAACCTTTCTCTTTAGGCCTTACTTTTTAAATCTATATAGCAGAGTGATTTGACTAAACTATCCTTGTGTGCTTTAAGTTTGAACATTTTCTCTCTATTTCTTTTTATTTCCCGAGATATGCTTACTCTCACTGCTTTCATGCCAGATGGCAAAATGCCATGGCCATGCATGGAAGACTAAAATTGATTCGGGGGTATGGAGGCCACAAATGGCCACAGAAGTATAAGAAATTCAAATGAGCAGCGGTTTCTAGCTTCTCTATTCCTGTTGCTTGTAAAATGTAGGCACAGCGCAACAGTAGGAGACATCATCTCATTATTAATAATAAACTTAAAAATTGCCTAATAAGGCCAACTTTGTGCTAAGAGAACTTTAAGTTCCAAGGCTGAGGCAGATGCCACAGGGCATAAAAGACTTAATTTGTTCTCTTCATCTTTCATTTCTATCACACTTGAAAAGCATTCATAGAAAAAATTGACATGTGTTGGTCTATTGTTTCTGAATATGGTTCTCTGTCTCTCTCTGTCTCTCTCTGTCTCTGTCTCTCTCTCTGTCTCTCTGTCTCTCTCTCTCTCTCTCTCTCTCTCTCTGTGTGTGTGTGTGTGTGTGTGTGTGTGTGTGTGTGGTGTTTAGACGACATTCGTGAAGGAGAGGATGTTCAATGTATTCTATCCTTTCTCCTGTATGTGAGAATTAGTAGTAATTTACTGGATACTGTTGTTTTGCTAAGCTTGCACATATGCCATTATCCCCCTTTTCCTTCTCCAATCTGGTTTTCTGCCATCATTTCAAAGATCCACACCCAGTAGAGTTGGGAGTGTCAAGTGTGTGGACAAAGGCAGGTAATCCACCTGCAGCTTCTAGCCCTACTAGGGATGCATACCACTAGATATGCTTTTAATTTCATTTGCCTTCTCCTCGAATCTTCTCTAGGACTAGCAATTATAGCATGATTTAATAAGAGTTGGAGAGAGAGAGAGAGAGAGAGAGAGAGAGAGAGAGAGAGAGAGACCTCATTTGGTGCTGTAGAATAAATGCATAAACTTGTCTGTGGTAGGAATCAACTGGGGGAAGTCTCAGAATTGCTATTTCCTAATGTGTAAGATAAAACAAAGGAAACTTTATCTGGAAAAGACTGGAAGAAAACAAAGCAATAGCTCTTTAGATTAAGCACAGAGATCACATCTAATGTGATCTAATGGGTCAATTATAGATTGTGAATTTTTAAGACTACTCTAAAATGATTAGCTTTGGTTTTTTTTTTCCAGAAAAAAAATGGAAGTAAAAGAAAATTTCATATGAGTTCTTTTGGCTAATTAGCTCCAACTCATATTGAACATTTGAAGTGTCTTGATTTTCCTGAAGACTTGGGCTGTGAATTCTTGTGCATACGCAGATGAACTGTCTTTGATTCAGTTTAAAGCTCTGCCATGTGTGGCATGCATAGCAAGTACCCCAGGCTACCGATTGTCAACATACCGTCTAGTAAATGTGACTGTCATCATTTCTTTGCTACATGGATAGTGGTTTAGACTCACTAACAATTTCTTAGTGAGATTGTATCCTGAAAAAGGACAATTCTAAATGGCTAGAGGAAAACTACTTCCGGTTTAGGACTTTTCTAAGAAAGGCTGTTACTAGATGAGAGCCTTAAAGGAGTTTCTTTCTGTAAGAAAAGAACTGCTTTAATGCGGCTCACATTGTGAAGTGTCCTTCCCTTGGTCTGTTGCTCATGTCAAGTGAGCAAGCATGTTTCCATGGTAAACTCTATCCTGCAATAGACTGGATTCATAGGAGATGGGTAGTGTGTGACAAATATAGAGTACACATGACTGTAATGTATAATAAAACATGGGCTAACGGGAGAGAAAAACAAATTGTCATTCTGCTCATTCTAAAATATTCTCTTTCATTACTTGTCATTAAATATAAAGCGGGACTGAAGCTTCCTAATGCTTTACCCAAGCAACCTTAGTGTGATGTTTCTAATGGGAGGGCTGTGGGTAGCAATTTGTCTTAATGATCAATTTCAGTAACACTGAATTAAAGGAACATTCCTCTGATAGGTACTAGAAAACACACACACACACACACATGCATGCACACGCACACGCACATGCACACGCACACACATACACTCACCCCAAACCCATTAAAATCAAAGTGATTACACAAGAAATGCAATGAGAATTATCCAGCTTTCAGATGTAGGCCTATTTTCAAGCAATGGAATCACCTGTCAAATGTACTGTTTAAAAAGGTACAAACACCCACTGAGACTGCCACATGGGATTACAGAGCATCATTAATTAATACATATTAACACATACTCATGTCAAGACCATTCATTAAATCAAAACATAACTTCTTGAGGTCATAGCTAAAAGGGCATTGTAGACAAATATGACATTAAGAGTCCCTAATATTCGAAGAGAAGAGGAAAAGGAATTATGGGCCAGGCTCAGAGCTCAGGTCAGCAATTTTAGCATTTCGCATATATTGGGCAACTTTAAAATCATATTAACTGTCTTAGTTTTACCCCAAGAAAAAATTTTAAAACTTGCATTGTATCTAACATTATTAAGAGGAAAGTTGGAGATTAAGCACAAGTCCTCTAATTCCCAAACCAAACTCTTAATTGCTAAGTACTTAGCATATTCTCAGAGCCTTTTAAATAAGATGTTGCTGCTAAATTCGGGGTTAGATGATTCTAGCATAATCTTTCCTAAAGAAAGATGCTTGTCAGAATATCTGTTATTCCAACCCTCCTTTCTTCCTGCCTGTGCCTTTGACCATTTTCTTTTAGATAGGTAGAGCAGTGCCCCTAGACTTAGAAAATATTGTTTATACTTTTTCTTTGATTGTTCACATAATCATGTGCTTAATGAAATACCAAGAATGGATTGACTAACTGACAACAAGTCATCATGATGTAGTTTCTATGGAAAAAGGAAAGGAGGATTCCAAATCACCGGAAAATTATAAATGCCTCTTATACCACAGAGATGGTAGAACTTAGAGTTAAGTTCAAACATTTAACTAACATGTACTCAGGTTCCCATCTGTATTGCTGACCTTTTAGGATTAAATATTCTTCTATGATTGATTTTTTAAGTGAGGCCAATACTAGATAAATATGGGTTATTATAGTATATTTCACATTATACATAATAGGTAAATATAGTCCCCATAGGAACTGATACTAGCACCCACTATTTAAGATTGTCAAGGCATTTGGTGAGCTGAGTTCTTTGAAGTGCTGGCTGAGTGCTGGTCCTGTGGTGACTATCCAGCAAATGTAATTTTAGTATTTTATTTTACAAAAGTGAGAAAATATTACTTATAAATTTTTTCTTTGCTATGAAGAGAATGAAGCTGGATTCCTTGAAAACCTAAGAGTCCTACAGGAACTACTTAGGATAAGCATAGGTTGGTAATTTCTTCCACATTTATTTTCCTATTTGTTTTTAATTCATGATCACAATTAGGTATTCTAAAAAGCCTAGCCCATGCCCATCATCTCTTTGAATCAAACTAAGTTATTGTGAGATACAAATGATTCTGCCCATATTTAGAAATGAGAAGACCAGAAACCAAAGAAGCACTTGGAAAAGTACCCAGCTAGGAAGTTGGTAGACTGCAACATTAGTCCAAGTGTCTCCATGTGTGCAAAAATAGGAATTGAGTAAGGCTGAAGAAAAAGAAATGAACTCACAGATGAAGGTTGGGTCAAGCACAGGCACTAGAAGCAGTGTGTATAGAATATCATAGCCTTCTGCTCTTGGAAAACAAGAGACTCCACCAGTGATGGATCTGTCTTTGCTCCCTTCCAATTATTCTACTGTCAACGGCAATTAGAGTATCATTCCTGACATTAGTTTAAGACAACCTCTCTGGCCTCTTCAGGCCATCTATAGCCTCACTATTCCCATCTATAACATCTCCATCCTCCAGGGTTTAGCTTCCCTTTGGGGGGTCTGTGTTCCCTCATGTCAAAGCTTGGTTATTATGGTTCCTCTAAAGATGACACAAAATTCACTCCCAGAAAGGCATTTTCTTGACATTTTGACATTCTCTCAGAGAAAAGATGATGGGCCCCAATCATCAGACCCATCAGAGTCCAACTATATTTTCTGAGAGGCTGTCGATAGTGTGTGCATGAGATTATTATTGTTTGCCAGCGCTGTATTGATCCTGGTTTTGTGAAGCTCAAAGTCTGTTTACAGCTACCCATAAAAATGAACGGCCACTTCTTTAACTGAAGGTTAATGCACTGTGTTTATTTAATTGAATGGAAATGGCTTTGTGTTTTCCAAATGTCATTGTTAATAAATTTTCAAGGGGTTCTGTATGACTAGTATGTAGGGGTGAAGAGAAGGGGAGTGGTTGCTGTTGGGGTGTTGGGATGCTGGAGGCAAAAGAAAAAAGAAAGAAGCTTGGTTTGGGATCTTAGAATAACTTCCCTATATATAAGTATTATTTTAAAAAAATGCACTCTATATTAATGCTGTTTGTTAAAGTTGTCAGTAAAATTTCTCCTCCGGGTGTATTATTATTTTTTAGATTTTAATCTTTTACCTGCCTGTGGTCATTTTTGTTCCTTTGGCGTTAAAGAAATAGTCTTATAAATGACACGAGAGTTTTTATTTACAGTGGGTTGGGGGCTCAAATATATTCAGCAATCATTTGGTTACTTTTCCCTCCTCCTCCACAGATTTGATAGAATTAGCTGGAACCTGGGATTGTAACAAATAGGGGCAGACTCTAGAAATCCCTTGACCTGCTTTTTAAGTGATGGTGTCGACTGCCTAGAGGGAAGAGGGAACACATTTTATCAAGTGACTTGGAGAATAATAAATAGTCTTCAAATCCATGAAACTATTTGGTTTTCCAGCATAAGAAATGAAAAATAGAGATTCTTGCCATCCATTAGAATGCTTCAAAGAGAAATTACCCAGTCACTCACTACATCATTGTTTCTATCTCTAGAAGCTTTGTCTATAGATGTGTACATGGGAAAATGGATGTTGCATTTTTTTTTCTCACTACTCTCTTTATGCCTTACTCTCCTAAAGAGAAACAAAACACAGTGACAAAAAAAAAAAAAATTCCTAAACTTGAAGTACACTTCTGAAAGAATGGCAATTAAAAGGAACTAAGAGAACAGGAACTGTTTGCCCTAGGCTGCAGTTCACTCATTTTTTTTCCTTGCTGAGCAGTTCCCAGACACCAGGCTGAGGCCTTCTAAAGAAAAATAAGACAAACTTGAGCTGAGGAGATAGCACAGTTGGTGTGATGTCATGCTGGCATGAGGACTTGAGCTTGGATCACCAGAACCCACTAAAAGCACAATAGTTCCTGTCTTAGTTTGTGTTTTCATTGCTGTGATCAGACACCATGACCAAGGTAACTCTTATAAAGGACAACATTTAATTGGGGCTGGTTTGCAGTTTCGGGTGTTCAGTCTTTTATCATCATGGTGGGAAGCAGGGCAGTATGCAGTCAAACTTAGTGATGGAGGTTCTGAAGATGGACAGGAGGAGACTCTCTTCCACACTCAGTAAAGCCTGAGCATAGGAGAGCTCAAAGCCCACCTACAGTGGCACACTTCTACCAACAAGGCTACACTTCCAGTAAGGCCACACCTCCCAATAGTGCATGTCCCTTGCCAAGCATTCGAACACATGAATCTGTCCAGGCCAAACCTAGTTAAACCACCTCTGTGCCTGTAATTCCAACTCTAGAGAAGTAGAGATTGAAGTCTTCCTGACCAGCAGGTCTAATAAAATCTGTCAACTCTCAAGTCACTGAGAAACCCTGCGCAAAAAGTAAGGTAAAAAAGTGATTAAAGGATCACTCCTGACATAGACATCTGGCTTACACACACACACACACACCAAGTAAGGTAAACCTATAATTCAAAGATGCTCTCTTTTGTGCCTCTTTACTGCTGTGGATATGTGTGCATGTGTGCAAATATCTAACAAGTTCATAAGGGTTATGATAGTGCCTCTTCATAGCATAATGAAAGTGGCTGGCTGATTAGGGGATACTGTATCAGTATCTGGTAATGGAGATATCTCTATTCTCATTTCTGCTTTCACTCCCATGTTTAAATTTCATGCCTGCTCTCAGGAAATGAGAATGAGCACCTATTTTGGATATTCAGGATCCTTTAGGAATCTGACGGACATGTGAGATATTAGATGGTCAAACATATTGTTTTGACAAGTGTGGCTTTTGAAACAGATTTGACTATTTTAGGTTTTCCGTATTATAAAGAGGGGGTGGGAGCAGGGGAGGGAGAGGGACGGAGAGGATATCAGCTTAAGGGTGAGAGTTAGAAAAGTGTAACTGGTAAGTGGTATAAAATGTGAGAAGTGAATGGTAAGCAAAATGCTGAGGATTTAATCAAAAGATGATTTTCCTGAGCCTTAATTCAATACTCCCAAATCTTCTTAATTTGAAACAGATCTATAAAAGCCTATCTTTAAGGCAATGCAGAAGTAATGAATAAGGAGAGTATGATGGGGCGAGCCCCTTGTTCTTGAAGAGGTCACCGTGCATTCAGAATATTGTTCTTTGTCAATTAAGTTTTGCCTTTCATGGGTTATCATTAGACTAAGACACAAAGTGTTCTGAGAGAAGTGGAATTTTAGCGATCTCCAGGAACGTATTCCCGACTGCAAATTAAAGCAAGACTGTGTTATGGAGCCCTAACACATGGCATTCCCTTTGGATGGCAGTGTCTTTAATGTCAGATGCAAACTAACTAGAAGCAATATGACATCGCAGAATTTGATATTTAGTTCTTCAAAGATAGGAAAACATATAATCCCTTAATATTTCTAAGATACTAGGTCCTGTTTTCCAGAAATTAGTCTGATGATGGTACAGCTGTAGGATATGACCCTGTCTGGGTAAGGTGACCTCCTTTTCTTACTCAGCATCAGGCTGTATTGTCTCTGTCCTTGGATAAAGCCGTAGTAGGGTATAGTGACTAAGACCAGTGCCAGAAGAGCGTGGTTTCTGGATTGCAATTTTTCTGTCAGATGGTCTTCACCAAATTTCTAACCTACTGGAGCATTAGTTTTGCCATCTACAAACGATGTCACAGGAATTTCTTGTGAGCTCACAAGCAACTTAAAAGTATCTGACAAGCAATATAATTTCACAAATCTTCATTATTACTAGAATTTTGAATGTTTCAATGTATGATTCCAGAACTTTCTGTACAGAAATCTGCCATACTAGGGAGTTTTACCACACCCTTCCTCCCTGCCTGCCTCCCTTTCCTTATCCATTTTTACTTTTTTAATTCTTTTATGATTTTCTACAATAGACTATTACTTGTGCTCTGAGCTAATCATGACTTTTCAATCTTTTTGTCTCAGTCTCTAGAGTATCAGTCTCAGTATCTGGGTAACAGTCATACCCAGCTTAATGTTGCCATTATGATGCCTGACTTGTAACAATTGTGGACCAACACACTAAGACTTCCACAGATGTACATACCTCTTTGCAATGTCATTTAGCTGCAGAGTTATCAATAAAAATTCACCATTCTTTTTTGACAAAATAACCAGAAAACACCCTATTTATAGTGAAAGAGCTGTGTGTTCCCCAGCCCCATAGGAAGACAGTGAGTCCTTGAGCCAAGGAAGGACAATGCCATGTATTAAAAATTATCTTGTACATAATATTCTCAGAGAGGAAAACAGTTATAATATTCTTGATGTTAGAATTAAGACTCTAATAATGCATTTATGTTGAAAAAAGTCACCCTCTCCATTTTAGTGCCACTTCCTTCTTGATAGCAATATATATATATATATATATATTTCAATAGAAAATATTTCCATCCTCCTATCTGGATCTTTTTCATAATTTTCTTCATCTGAATGGATTTTTAAAAATCTGTTATGTTTGAAAAGTCATTTTGAAAATTCTTTAATAGCTAGAAAACTAAGACTTAATCTGGTTTTCTGTGACATTGACCTTAATATTGTAAATAGTACAGGAGGCTGAACAAAAATTCCCCATTTCTGAATCTAGGCTGGCATTTAAAATAGCATTTGAGAAGCCTCCTTACATCTTGAAAATAAAGGTTTGTCTTGTTGATGAGAATTTTTGTGCCCTGTCGTTGACATTCTGACACCTCAGAAGCAAAGTGGTAGCACAGATGTACTCATGCCATAGCTGGCTTCTCACTTCTGAGAGATTCACATGCCAGAAAACAATCAATACGATCCTTTACACATGTGGTAGCTGACCACTGGCTTTCCTGCTAGACCAGCAGCTTCAGCAAGGGAAGAAGATAATAACACACCTAGGGCAAACATCTTGAATTCTCTTTCATGTTTTCAGTTACCTAGAAACCATTTTTGGCCAGCATATCCTCTGTATAGCGAACTTCATTAGCAGAAATTAGTTCTAATGATTGGATGGAGAAATCTCTTCTCACCAAAGCAGGAAAATATTTCAGGTATCGCTCAATTGTCTCCACTAAGAGCTGATGTTTTAAGTGTTTGCTAAGTCTTTTGAAGGTCACTACTCAAACAAGTCATATAAGGAGATGATTTTTGCCTTCTATTATTTAACTTCTGTCTCTGCTGCTCTTCTTTTATTCGTACTTATTTATATGTGATAAATTCTTGACTATTTTCATAGTCTGTGAGATTCTGATTCTGTTATTTTTGGAATTGTCTCAATCTGCAAATGCATTGTCTCCTATGACTGTTCATCATGTTCCATGGACTCGCAGAAGCTTTGAACTGGTTTTGTGGCATTCTTCTCTCAGCATAATGTGAATACTTAGGTGCAGAGATGAATCTTAGTTTAGTGAAGGACTCAAACTTAAAAAAAAAAAAATCACTCCAAATATGATTTGAGTCATGATGTTCCCAATCCCAATCTATCCAGAAAACCAAGATAAATTTAAGTCTTGACAAGGTTTTTGTTTTTAATTCTTTCTCTTATAAACATAAGAAGTAAGAGTGGCAAGAATGAGGTGAGAATACATGGCTTACCACTATGGCATGGATGTGCAAACTTGTGGAGACTTATTGTTTGGGAATTGGTTAAATCTCCAATTATACTTCAGCATGGTAGTGGCTACATGGCATCCCTCTTTCTTGTGAGTCTACACCTAAGGTTTGATGAAATCAAAAATATAAAGTTTAGCTTACAAGTAAGGTTGATGGAAAATCAGTTCTAGGTTGACCCAAAACAGAATTTTGGAAAATATTATTTCTCTGTTCATATATTGTTCTATATTGAACTTGTATCATAAAAAAATATAAAATTACTATATAATGCTTGAAGATTTCTATATAATACTTGAATACTTGATGATAGATAAAGATTAAAACATGTTACCATGTTGCATAAATACATTAAAATCTACAAGATAAATGTAATTAAAACTTTATATTGTGACTGGTTGAATCAGCTTTGTAACTATTAGGTAAAGGAATATCATATGATAGAATTCTAGGCCAAATAATATCTAAACCTTTTTAGTAACCTGTGAAATTAAATGAAAGCCTTATTTCAAGATAAGCAGAGAGAGAGAGAGAGAGAGAGAGAGAGAGAGAGAGAGAGAGAGAGAGAGAGAGAGAGATTGCTTTCCATTCTGAGAAAACCCTAGTCTGCTTGTAAGCTATGTTGATTCTTCATCTGAAATGTTCCATTCATTATCTACTTAGTGGCATAGTCCCAGCCAGACATTGTTAACTCTTTTCTAACAGTAGTTTTTGAAAACACCTCTGCCTCTTTTCTTCCCTGTCAACTTGTCATCAATGTTAACTTTGGAGACAAATTTATCTTTGACCAATAAGATAAGATCATCTCAACCCCAAGACAGTAGACCTGCAATGCTTCTCAATTTTGGATTGATTACTTCGAAGAGTGAAGCCCTAAAATATAATATCTCATCTCTACCGCCTTTGCTTTGTTTTTGTAGATAGTGGCAGGACTTAATAAAGATCTGCTTTTATCTCATATTGACCCCTTTGGACCACAGCATATTAAAACTCTGTATTTTTCTATTTTTATATATTTACTCAATTGAAATCTTTTCTCTTCTTTAGTTAGCTACCAGCTTTTATAATTGTTCTTATCTTCTAATGGGTTTTAATGAAATAGATATCGTAGACCAGTGGTTCTAACACTCTCAAATGCTGCACTTTTAGTTCTTCATGTGTAGTGACCTAAAGATATAAAATTATGTTTTTATTAATTAATTTATTGATTTGCATTACATCCCAATATTAGCACCCCTCTCCTCGTAGTACCACCTCACACAAATCCCCCTCCCCCTCCTCTTCTTCTCTAAGAAGGGGAAGCCTCCTTCATAAAATTATTTTTGTTGTTACTCCATAACTCTATTTGGTTATTCTTATTCATTGCATTATAAATTTGATATACAGATGGTTTTAGGCAACTCCTGTGAAAGGGTCACAATCCACAGGTTGAGAACTTCTGCCATAGACTATTGGAGTATGAACTTTGAGGTGATTCCAATTGAAGGTAAAGCAATACAAAAAAGTCTTGTCTACCATCCCCCATTTAAGTATGCACATTACATTACTTAATGGTTTGAGTTAGGATATTAATATTCTAAAGCTTGCTGAAATATTTCCCGTTCTTTTCTAAAAAAAGAGTACCTTTATGGCAAAGTGGAAAATTCTGCACCACAAGCCTTTGTTTTAGGACAAAAGTCTAAATACCCTGGGGCCTCACAGCCATGGTTTGGAATGTGAGCTTTGTAGTGGACTTCAGCATGCTTGTGATTGGCATCGTTGACTCTGAATTAAAACTGTGTAATCATGGCGACTGGATTTTCAAATCACAGTTTATTGGGAGAAAAAAAGTATGTATGCTGAAGTTGAGGAAAGTACTGGAAGTTGTGTTTTATGGATGACTGAAAACTCCTTTTGCCATGCCCTTTCCTCTTAATTTATAGTCATAGATTTCTTGTTACCTTTTGGGTTTTCACTGGTACTTAATAATGTAATCTTCATGATGCAGTGCTACATTCCAAATTTATAGTGCAATAAATGAAAGAGGTCGCATCTGCTGTCCTTCATAATTCAGAGAAACGTGAGCAGACAGGGAGAGATGTTGACACCCTTTGGAATGCCATAGGTTCTGTAATTGAAACCTTCTGATACGTCTTCAGTTTTCTTAAGGACAATTCACATTTTTCCTGTGGAAGACTTGGCTCCAACAGACTTGTGGATTAGTGTAAAAGGAGAAAGAAGCCTCATATTGGGATGTCCTGGTGGTTTGGAGACAGGACTCCAACCATAGAGATAATTGTACTTCCTGGTTACAATGCTTGAATTTGGGAACAAAAGATCATGTCTCATTTCTTCATTCTTTGGTCTCTCCTTTACTCTTCTTGAGGTTAGGGCCTGCCATTGTTATGAGATGCAGTCACCCTAAGCTCTCCTGTCATTCTTTTTTTGAGAGGTTATGGGAAGTCTTTGTTATTTCTTCAGGCTCACACTGGTTTACAAAGAATGCCTAGGTAAATTCTTTTCCACTTGACCAGCTTGCTTTTAAATCTCATTAATCTACACTTTGTCGTGCCTGGTTTTCTCTGTTCACAATATTTATCACTTGCTAAATTATATTTCCATGAATTGGTGAGGAATATGAAAGATGTAAGGAAATCAGACTTAAATATATATGATAACTTCTCATACAGAATGGCACAGACTCACTTGGATACTTACCAATGTTGTTCATTCTGTGTGGTCTAAAGGAGTTGAGCTGAAACTTGACCCAGGGCAGTATATTCCTTGACAATTTGGCATATTTCAGGACTTCACAGTAACTGAATGAGTCATTATATACTGGGATGTCTTTCCTGTGCTTAAGACCCAGGGTTCATTTTTTTTTTTTTTAAATAAAAAGTTTGAGACTTCATCACTTGGACTGCATGAGAAACAGGAGGGTCATTGAACCCAGTCCTGTCATATAGACTAGAATGATCCTCAGCACCTGTCATGACACTGATGTGCCTTTAGAATCTCGAATGTCACTACAGCCCTACCTGTATCACATGCTATACCAGACAAAGCCTGGTCCCTGGATAGGCTTGTATGCCACACTGACAAGAAGCAATGATATTTTCTGAAACAAAGCCAGTGGCCTATGATATCGTGAAATCTCTGACACTTGTTATCCAATAGCCATATGTGCCCCACTTAGCTCTAGAGTCGAAAATAAAGAACGGGATTCAGCCCAGTGGCCATCACGAACACAGGTGCTCTATTTGGGAAAATGAGACCAATTCTATTAAGAAAAAATGAAGCTAAAGTCAAAAGAGTTTAATAAAAATGTAAATCCCCACACAACTGGCACCATGTTTTCTGTGTCTTAATGAACACCTGTCATCTGGGGAATGATGCCCAGACCTTTGAGCATGGGTCAGACAAGCAAAAAGGCCCATAGCCAAGGGCCCTGTTCAACATCTTAAAATGAACAATCATCTAACAAGTCAAAATTCACACCATTGATGCAAATATAATAGTGTCATCTTTTCATTAGAAAATATGCAAATCACAGAACAGAGCTGTGGAACTTACCCTGCTACCTTGGGCCAGCTTCCCTGGAGACAGGCTTTGAGATCATCAGTGTATGCTCTCTGTGTGTGAGTGGGCTGGGAAATCAAGTCCCTTCTGAACGGAAGTGAATAGATCAGGGTAGGCAGAAGGGTAATTTGGATTGAGCTGTGTATATCCCTGAAGACTCAGCCAAGTTCACAGAGAGCTTTGGAGTTAAGAGTGATATATGTAGAAAGAAAGATAGATGATAGATAGATAGAGATATATAGATATATACATATCTCTCTATATATAGATATATAGAAAGACTATATCTATATATATCTATATATCTATATGTCTATATAGTCTATATATCTATATGTCTATATAGATATATAGATAGACTGTATCTATATATATCAATATATCTATATATATAGATAGACTGCATCTATATATATCAATATATCTATATATATAGATAGATAGACTATATCTATATATATCTATATATATCAATGTATCTATATATATATAGATAGACTATATCTATATATATCTATATATCTATATGTCTATATAAATATATATAGACTATATGTATATATATCAATATATCTATATAGATATATATCTATATATGTCTATATAGATATATAGATAGACTATATCTATATATATATCTCTATATATAGAGATCTATAGATCTCTCTCTATATATAGATCTATATATAGATCTATATATATATATATATATAGAGAGAGAGAGAGAGAGAGAGAGAGAGAGAGATATTCATACATTCCATGTTAGGTAAAGGATCAAAGTTTTTGTGTCTTTTATCCCTAACCAACTGTCTAGTTATTGTAAAAGGCAATTCCCTTTGCTTCAAGCTAGTTGTAAAGAAGGACTGAGGGGTGAGCAGTGAGCAGCCAGCAATCCCCAAAAGTAGAGAAATAAGCACCTTAGCCATAAAGGAAGTGGGTTCCAGCAGCACATCCGCTGCCGCCGAATATCCGATTTGAGAGGCCAAATGTCATATAACTCAGAGCCACAGAAGGCTCTGATCTTTCCGCTGTCTGCTGAATGCCCCTGACAGTCCACTGAAGTGCTAATGTTAAGGAAGGAAATGATTAGAAGTAATTTGCTGAGGGACTAGGGTTGCATTTTCAGCTGTCAGCAATTAATGAAGCAAGAATGTCAATCGACAGGTGAATCAAAGTCAGGGCAGAAGGAATGGAGGAGGAAATGTGTTCAAAAAAAAAAAAAAAGCAATTGCTTTAATTGAGACTTGTGATAAGAAGAAAAAGTTAGAGGCAGCCAAAGATTGCCAAGAAGGAGAAAAGAAGTTGTTTTTCTTTTTTCTTTCTTTCTTCCCCCCCCCCCAACCCTGCCTGAAAGGAATTAGGACATGAGAGATGTTGAGTTAAGGAATCTCACTTGAGAAGTCCAGTGTTGCATTAATATTTAATGAAGGCCACTGGACGGACCAATTATCTATGTGGTGGTGGCTCTGCTTAGCCTAAGCCGCCATGCTTCACAGCTGGAAGCAGCCGGAGGCATGTGCCACAGCTAGAAATGGCCAGCGAGAAACACTGGCCCCGGCACCCATGAGATGCCAGCATGGGAGACGGCTCTGTCAATCTTCTACACTGTCTCCACAAGGCTGGGTGAGCCCAGACTATCCTGCCATCCACACGGTACCTGGTAGGAATTAGACTTTAATGCTTAATGAGTAACCAAAAACTTTATATGTTTGCTAATGCTCAATAAACAAGATGCTCACACAATTAGAGGTGTTTCCCAATTAACTAACCTAGATATAAGTTGTTACCCAGGACTGTCTCCAGTACTGTTGTTCTCCATCCTCCTACATCTCTGTCTCCCTGGCTCCTCTTCTTCCTTCTACTCTTCCTCTCCTTACTCCTCCTTTTCCTCTCCTTACTCCTCCCACCTTAGCTCCTCCCAACTTGCAGGAAAATTTTCCGCTACAGTCCAGAATCAAAGCTACATTCAAAATGACTAAGTAGCCTTCATTGGAGGACCCTCTGCTTTTATGCAAGCCCTAACAATAAACACAGATTTTCTTTCCTTTAAATTTACATATCAACTGACTAAGGTGGATAACACATACTAACTGTATAAAAGAAAGAGCAGAGGCTGCCCTTGGTAGGGCCAGCAGGTCAGGATTTATTTATTTATTTATTTATTTATTCATTGCCTAATGTCTACATAGACTGGACTTTACTCACAGTGTTTCTCAGGGTCTAAAGTACCCTATGGTCTTCATCTCTGAAGGCAAGGATGTTTCTCCTCTGGGTGGTACTGCTCCAAAGATACCTTGAAGCACACTAAACATAAGACATTACAAAAGCAGAAGAAAAGGCATGGTACCTTTAGGAAATGTAGAAATGTACTGATCTGATGACTGTGCTGTCTGCTTTTTTTGACTGGAGTCATCTTTCTTGTTTTCTTTTTTCTTTTCTTCCTCCTCTGTTTTTCCTTCTCCACTTCCCCTTCCTCCCCCTCCTGCTCCCTCTTCTCCTATGCCTCTCCTCCCCATCCCTCTTTCCTTCACTTTTTTCCTCACTGGTCTTGGAGTGCCTGCTCTCATGTCAGTTCAGTATCATACAGCACCACAAGGAAAGATGTAGCCGAGCTCCAGTGTTCTAGCCATAGGTTTCTTTTCCAACTGAAATCATTCCTATCTGCTGGCTACTTCAGACTGCTCATCCAGCTGCATGCCCTGAGCTTGCAGTGGATTTCAGTGAGGAGCTCTTATTCCTCCCTTTCCTTTCTGTCCTTCTTCCATGTCCCCATATTCTATGTGGCCAGAACCTTTTCAAATTCGGTGTGTACGGATATGGTCCTGGTTACCTAAAGGACTCTCCAAGTGTTTGTTGTTATCAATCAAGCAGCGCCCTTGAGAAAAAGAGAATTGAAAAACAGTCTTGTTTGGTTAGAATTCAGTCCTTTTCACAACACCTAGGGGTGGAGTTACACCACAAGGTGTTAATTACTAATTGGCTTGAGTGTTTTCTATTTTATCAACTGTAGAGGTTTTTTTTTGTTTTATTTTATTTTGTTTTGTTTTGTTTTGTTTTAGCATCTCTTTTTATTCCAAAACTACTTATCTAGTTTGTTACACCTCTTGGTACTTCCACTGGGATACTTTCTCACTATTCCCTTGGCCTCCTTCCTGGACCCCCATCGCTCATTCCACACAGATGCCACTTCTAACTGAAGCCCTGTGTAAAATCCTGCAACGCTTTTCATCTCCACAAAACAGGTGTCTGTGTTGTACAGTAAAACACAAAATGTCCTTCAGAGTGCATCTTTAGTCACCTGTCCACTTCATCTCTTTGTTTTCTCTCTCCCGCCCCCACTCAAACTTTCTCTCCCGGCTTTGTGTGTTTGAGTTTTGTTTGTTTTGCCTGCTTGCTTTAAAATTTCATATCTGCCTTCTTACGTGTTCATCCTATTCATGACTTGTAGCTCATTGATTTTGTGCATATGGTTCTCGCTGTCTGGGGCAAACTTTTGGAAGGACAGTGGCACTGTAAGCAATATCTTCATCCCAACTTCAGAAAGTTCCTTTCGCTGCAGATGAGCCGCAGAAATGGCTCTCGAGTTTTCTCCCGGGCTGAGTAAAGTGGTCTAGATTCTTTTTATAATAATCCAGACATGTGCTTCTGAGAACAAAGCACTCTCTGAAAGCTCCTTGCACCTCAGTTTAAATGGCCAGACTTTCAAACTTGAGTCATATTGTCGGCTGCAGCATCTAACCTGGTCATGTCAGATAGATCTGTCATGTTGTTGTGTCCCTCAGAGTTCGTAGGACAATACAAAATGTCCAAAGATTGAAAAGAGCGTGACAGAGTAATCAGTCTTACATATGGAGTGGCTTCTAAGCCACAGAGAACCCCAGAATAAGCAACCTCTGCTGATTCCTAGAGAGATTTGAGGATGTTTCCCATTACTGGCAGCCAACAGAAATGAGAGCCCCCCTCGGACCAGAATGAGACCCTTTACTTAGATCTGCCAAATGCAGCCTATGAGATGCCAAGAATGTTATTTGATCTTTTGATAACCATATTGTCCTCACGTAAAATGAAGTTTAGATTCAAAAGTTCTAAAAATTTCAGTATTTTGGTTAAATATCTATCTGGATCAAGTTATCACTGGTACCCCAGTATCCTTGGATAACATTTTACCATGTTCATGTACATTCCCAGCTTTACCATACCTTCTCTTGCAAGAGCCAGTATGGTTTTTATGTTTTGAGTTTAGGAATATTGTCTTGCACTTAGTGATCTCTTGCATCTGCTTGGGAAAACTCTAGTGCAAAATACTATAGCACTCTCTCATGGTCAGGTTGTACCTTGGCTATAGAACTATTCCACTGCATGTAACTTCGGCTGTTCTTAGAGACTGTCCTTACTGCTCACATCATTCTCTAAGAGTTTTCTTTTTAAAATCATGTGCATAGGACACCTTGACTCTGGATGCATTTGTTATTTGTGCTCAAAGGAAGAACTAACCTATCTACTCTTCTACCTAGTTTCTTAAGGATTGTAGATTAAAGTTACCTTTAAGTTTGTGAGAACTTTATAGCTAAATAGGTGAATGATCTGCATTGTCGATTAAATGGTGATCTATTTAAATAAACAAATAAAGCCCCATTTACTTACTTATGGATATTATTTCACAATTGTCTACTTCCTTAGAATGCTTGTGCAATTTTTGTTATGCATGCTAGGGAATTGTCTTGATAAGGGTTCTGTTGCTGTGAAGAGATGCCATGAACATGGCAACTCTTAGAAAAGAAAGCATTTAATTGGAACTTACTTATGTTCAGAGGTTTAACTCCTTATCATCATGGTGGGAAGCATGACAGGAAGCAAGGCATCATGTAGGCAGACATGATGCTGGAGACATAACTGAGAGTTCTACATCCAGATCAAAGAAAAATGTACATATAGATGCAGGCATGTGAAGGTTGAATATTATCTATCTATATGTACAAATGGGCACGATAATAAAGAGACATGCCATGGAATTCTAAAACGGGAGCCTGGTGCTTTGTCTCTCTGAGCCCCCAGCAGGACACTCCAGAAGCACAGTTTTCCACAACTTGATGTCTGTCACAGACTCAGCCTGTTGCAGTTTCTACCCTGATGTTTGCTGTGAGTCATGTACAAGACATTTAAACAGGGGGTTGAAATACACAGAAAGGCATTTCCCGCCTGCTTTCATGCTGTGATTTTCTCTGCACGATGCATTCTGGCTTCTTTTGTGAATCTTCACATTTTGATTCTACCAGCTGCTGAGAAATGCAGCACCTTTATGCCACCCACAAAGAAGAGATTTTATGGTTTTATAGAGTCTGTTGTAGCCAGAAAGCATGTGGGCGTGTGTGTGTACATTATGTGTGATGAAACAGTTTAACTGACATTGTACTTACAATATAAGCTACACTCATCAGCAGCAGATATGGGACTGCTCTATTCATGAATTTAGAAAGTTCAAGGATATATCAGACAGCAATTTAATATACATCTATTAAAATACATTAAATTATATACAATTCAATATATACTTCATATGATATACAGTTAATAATGTTATATATATATATATACACTATACACATAGGTAGATAGATAAGTATACAACTTTCACATATCTATATTTATATATGTATTTTTCTTTGCTTTAGGCATTAAAAATCAGAAATAGTAATTCTGAAGCAAATGACACTGCAGTGTTTCACAGTTATAGATATGATGGCTTGCATCCCAATGACCACAGATAAAACCCCTTCATGTTTGCAGTGAGCTCAGTATTTTTCAAAGAAAGTCAAAACCAAATCTACATCTTGCTTTCCAGCTCCAAGTCTCTGGAGAGTCTGTCTGCTAGGTATCCTTTGTAGGTTTAACATAAAGAAATATAAATATTCAACAGAAGTTAAAAGTTTCTAAAGCCTCATATGTCAGAAAGTTATTTCCTTCTTCTGGCCTCTTATATGAATGTAAAAGTATCAAATTGTGGTTATTTTTGTATTTTCTTCTCTTCTGGGTGTGTCTTATCTCTTTTAAAATGGGATATAATCTTATGAACCACTGACTGATGCATGATCATTAGGCATTATACTAGTTAACACATCTTCATAACAATGATAGCCATTGATCCATACATGAGCAACACTGGGCCGCTTTCTGGGTTCTCTTGGTTGCTTGTATAAACCCAGGCTGCTTCAGGAATGCTGCATGGCCTTTTGCTAAGGTGAGAATGTGGACGGTACGAATTGCACAAGACAAGTATTGAGTACTGCAAAGTTCACTGTGCTTTAGTGTAATAAGCAGTGTGTTTGCTGCTGAAAGCAAACCTTTAAAAATATTATGTGGGCATTGCCCTAAGAGAGGAGTAGGGTCATTTGGAAGAGAGTATATGGTTTTAGGCTTTGCCCTTTCGGAAACTTACAGTCTGGAGCACAAAATAAACACAAGGAAGCAGTTCGGTACAATAAATAAAAGCCTGTGAATCAGAGTGAGGCAGAAATGGAGATGAATTTCTGGTTCAGCCTATCCGAGCAGTGTTACTTTATATATGCCACTTACTTCTTATACTTTGGTTTTGTTACATTCTGTTTGGAAATGTCAGCATCTACCTGATATGCTGCTCCAAAGTGTCCAACAAATGTCAAAGACAAGGTGTCTAAGTAGTGCATCTCACAAACAACCCCAGCTCTTTCTTGGTAGTTATCCATTTCCTAGCCATACCAATGCAAATGAAATGATTAGTCTCAACCTACCTCAGCATACTACCAGATGAGATTCGTTATTGGTATGCTTGTATGTCTTTCCTAATAAATTGAGCACTGCCAGTTCAGTTCGTTATGAGAGTTTGGTTTAGTGTGTGTGTGTGTGTGTGTGTGTGTGTACACAAAATGTCTATGTGTGAATATATGATATGTGGTATTTACATTGGCTGCCCTGATGGATTGAGAATCCCATCTTTCAGTGTTTTTATTTTATATGTTGTTATTATGTGTGAGACTGTATTTGTGAGTATATGTACTTGTGTGTGTGTATGTGTGTGTGTGTGTGTATGTGTGTGTGTGCCTCAGAGGACAACTTTTGGGAGTTAATTCTAGCCTTCTACTGTGGTATCCAGTATTTGTCAACTTTGGCTGTCTGGTTTGTGCAGCCAGTACCTTTGTCCTCTGAGATAGCTTACCAACCCCTTCATTGCTTTTAGAATATTGCTGTTCAGGCTTTATAAATCTCTATAACTCTAGAAATTAACCCAAGTCCAACTCACAACATTATTCTTAATATATAACGGCTAAATTTTGAAGTGTTTCAAAAAAGAGCTACAAAACAATGATTCTGGTTTCAAAATGCTTGTTTTTTAATATTTGATACTTGTTTTTAAAAATCTAGCAAGAAGCATCACTGGTTAAAGTATTCACAAAGTGTTTACAGCAGAACTTACTGGGTAAATTAGGCACCATATGGCATGGCTTAGACGGCTCTAGTTCTTTATTTATAGATACACAGCCCCTTGGTAGTAGGTTGCTAAATCCATATGCTATTCAGGAGAAAAACTTAATATATGGTGACCTTGCTACAGCACTGAACAACATAAGGAAATGAACGGAACTGGAATAAATGCTTAGTATAATCTAAGTGTGCTTATTGACAAAAGCAGTTTCGTTTTCAAACCAATCAGCAGTAAACCTGGTACCTAGTTAATCCTGTGATGGGTTCCAGGCTTCACATTTTCCTTGCTAGTAGAAATCCCCTTTTAAGAAGACTCATGAGCTTTTAAACAGAAGTAAACGTCCTTTCTTCACCTTTCAGAAGTTAGCAGAGAGAGAGAGAGAGAGAGAGAGAGAGAGAGAGAGAGAGAGAGAGAGAGAGAGAAACTGAATCTCTGTATTAGCATCTTGGCCAGCTCTTCAGTTTCCTAGTTCAAAAATCCCCAGGGAAATAAACAGCTGTCCAATGGCACTGCCAGGAAATAGCCCTTGACTATTGGGAGATCTTGGGAAAGCATTAGAACACACCATGTGGACTGAGACTATAAACATAAGAATACCTCTTTAGCCAAAGCCAAGTTTAAAATGCCCTGTAAATCAGCACAGGAGATGGATGTGCTATTTAAGTCTGCTTCCTCTTTCAAATACTGGATCTGTTTCGTACCAGCCTGAATGTCCTTAACTCATTTGTTACTATTCTATGTCTTTCCTTTTCTTTCTTCCTAATTCTCAATTCTTGTCTTCTGAGTCCAGTTGGATATGATCAGGAGTGAGGCTGGAAAGAACATGTAAAAGCATTGCACCTTAGACACCTCAGGAATTATTTGTCTGTGTATTTAGAGAGTTCCTGGCTAATGACCACATAAACAAAGGAAAGTAAGCATGACGGTGCTAGCGCTGATGAAAGCATCTTATATTTTTAGCAAGTGTAGAGCTCTTGGATGCTCTAAGCCTTGTGTGATGTGTGCGTACTTCACCCTGTTGTTTCTAACAGCATCAGAGCTGAGAAGTACATGAGTCTTAGGGAATCAAGTTCAGTTTACTTTATTAGGAGACACAAAGCTGAACTTAGAGATTCTTTAAGCTCTGTGCATGTTCTGTTCCAAAAGAACAGCTGCCCCCACAGCTCATTACAATAATGTTTCTACTAATTAAGATGCTGAATCTATTTGTCACCTGTCTATTTGTTGTTTTGTGGGGAAATATACTTTTTCTATCATCTTAGTTACTCAAAGATAATATGGATTTTTGTTGTTATTGTTGTTGGTGGTGGTTTGTTTGTTTTGGTTGCCTTCTCCATAGCAAGAACTAGAAGGTTGATTTGTAAGGGTAACTAGAACTTTGAGTTACTTTTTTTTTCCACAGAAGTGGTCATTTTTAATGTGTTACCCAGATTCAATGGAAAGAAAAGGCATCATTGTTGGGACATCGTATAAAATCTGATTTGTTCATTTTTACCTTTTATTCTTTCCCCTCTCCTGTTATTTTACTGTCTCTGAAGCCAAGACTTTTCTTTCCCCATCATTCCTGTTATACCTATCAAAAGATCATTCATTATAAGCAAGCATTATATGCTTCAGACCTTCACTGAAATCAGTGGCAGCCTGAAAGGTCTGAATGCCTGCATCACACTTTACATGAAGTTGAGTATTTATTGCACTTCTCCCAGTGGGGAGAGAGATGAGCAGGTGAGGCCAAAAGCGACATCTGTGACTTGCTGCCATGGGCTGGCTTTGTGTGCATAATTTCCACTTCAAAGAGTTCGCAGGCTGGTGAGAGTTCGTGCAGCTTGTGCTTGTCAGCTAGTCAAAGCTGTGTTTGATACAACTATGGTAAATGGCAAATGAGAGATCTTTCATGGTGTTACAGCAGTTGACGCCCCCCAGAGTTTATGAATGTAACTTCCTCACTACACCAACGAGGAAATTATGAAATGCTTGTGTTTAACTTCTTCATCCCACAACATCCATTCATTTCGTGGTTTGTGTAGAAGGAGGAGAGGACACAGGCTGATACAGGGGTGGGTGATGTGGGTTGGGGTAGGGGAAAAACTTTTGGTTCCTTTTGCTTCCCTACTAGATCTTACAACTATTGATATGGATTTAATGGTCTGGCCTAAGGTGGACTCAGGGTGTTTGTTTATTGATTTTGAACCAAGGTCTCTGGTAACTCAGTAATGTCCTTGGGGATGACTGTCATCTTGTGATCCTCCTGTCTTTGTCTCCCAAATGTCAGGATTACTTGTATGTTCCACAGTACCCACACAATATATATTGTGCTGAGAATCAAAGCCAAAGCTTTATACATGTCAGACAATTACCCTACCAAGTAGGCATTTGTGGAAAACAGTAGTAGTAGATGTTCAATCAATGTTGGATTTAATTCTACAGGACAAATAGGAACGAGTATCAATATGAGGTCAGGGATATTAACCAAGACAAAACTAAAACACTAAACACATCTAAAAGTTTTTCTTTTTACTCCAGTTGGCTTGTTTTCCAAAGGGAAAGATGTAATTATCTAGAATAGCTCAATCGCAAACAATTTCCTCATAAAGTCCTGAATGAAAAAACTATCAGGGCAAAAAAAATTATGTATATATATTCTTAAGAAAATCCTAGCTATTTTCAAATCTCAACATTGACTGCTTCCCAAGGAGAGGTAAGCAGCTGATTAACTACCTTCTATTCACACTAATTTATCTGATTTACCATGAGCAACTTTCCCCCCCTAGAAATCTCCCCCATTGACTTCAGACAAGTGAAAAGATGAACATTAATGGAAGTAGAATTTTCATGTAACAGTCGTCTCGTTAACCTCACTGTCCAGCTGCCGGGGTGTCAGGTAGAGAGAGGGAAGGACAGAGAAAACTAGTGCTTCTGTACTGAGGGGGGGATGGATGCAACTCTCTGAGGTAAAAGATAAAAATAAATTCCTTGTATTATTGAAGCATGTGAATGCCATGAAATAGTTCACTCTGGATCGATACATTACTTTATAGCAGAAGCAAGCAAGAAAAGAATTTTCAGTTTGTTTATCTAGCTCCCTTGAAAAATACTCATGTGACCCACTCTGCTGAAGATGCTTGGTGTCACTGAGTTTGACTCTGCCACTGCAACACCCTGGAGAGAGTCCTCTAGTGAAGGGTAGAACCTACATCTCTCTTTTTTCTCTTTTTCCTTCATTTCTTTTCTTTCATTTCATTCTGCTCATTTTCTCTCTTCTTTCCTTTCTTCCTCCCTTCCTCCTTTCCTTTCTGTCTTTCATTTCATCTCTTTCTTCAGGAATCTAGCTATGTTACCCAAGCTATCTCATCCTTACCAGTAGCAGGCTTTACAGACCCACATCACACCCCTGGCTTAATCTCTTCTCCACTGCGTGACTCACTTTTAGTTCTTTACTTGATGGAGAAAATATAGCTTCTCTGGCCATTTTCACAACTGAGTATTAGTTGCACTACAGCTTTGGACTTGTGGCTCTCTTTCCTTAGATGAATTCATTATTGCCTTTGTGAACATAAATCTCTTATCAAAGCAGAAAAACTAGGAAAGAGCTGCTATCACCTTTTCAACTTTATAAATATATCAAATGAAGAGGTGTATACGATTCAGCTTGTGAATACAAGCATTGGATTATTTGTGTCAGCGGAACCAGTGATAGCTATGAGAAATAGCCATCAGGGGGTCACCTGGCCATGATTTTGAAAACAGTTGTTCTTAAAGATCTACTTTTCTCCAAAATATTATCGGATACTTTCTATGAGCTGAGAATCATGTGGATAGTTGGTATAGCTGGGAGGTAAACACCACCATCACAAATGTAATTCTAGTAGCAGGCAGAGGAGATATAGTAATATTGGTAGAAGTTAAAGGATTGAGGGTGAATACAAGGGATGAAAGGAAGTTTTTGACCTGTAGTTGTGTGGCCAAGGGAGACCTCTTAACAAGTTACTCTCGACTTGAAAGAACAGAGGAACTCTCAGTGAGGAAAGGAACAAGATGCTAGATGAAGCAAGGAGGGGTTTGTAAGGGCCAGACCATGGAGAGTCTTTGGTCCATTTTAAAGATTTTGCTTTTATTCTAAGGCAATGGGAAGCACTAGAAAATGGGCAAACATGAGAACAGTGAGGTTGATGGCCAGTGTTATAGAGGCCAAGCCAGCCTGTGCTTCTACTTTTGATGACATGCTTCCTTCAAAGTCCATTGCTGGCTTCATGATATTAAATGGAAGTCGGCTATGTACTCTGTGTTATTCCAGGAATTAAAAGATGAGTTATACGGGTTTCTTTACTAAAGTTACAGTCCAATTAACAGTGGCAAAATGAAAAGAATAAAGACTGCAAAGATTTTGTATGATGCAAGGTAAAAAGATGGAGTGTTAGAAACAAAACTATCAGGACTCTCTTATAAATTCATTTCAGCATAGTGTTGTGTTGTTAACTCCTGATGATTAAGAAATCTGACCTTTTTTTTTGGTTCTTTTCTATCTATCAATTATTATTCTGTTAACATCACATAGTCTATAGTTTTTTAATAAAGTCTCATCTCAAGAAAAGACTTCATTTCTTCAAGCACAAAGTTAACCTTTAAAGAACACATTTCTTATTATGTGTATATATGAGTATGATCTCCCACTTTCTCTTTGTGTGTGTGTGTGTACGTGTGCGTGTGCATGTGTATGTCTTGTGAAGGTGGTGTATATGCCATGTATGTGGAGGAAGAGGACAATAAATTCTGCAGTCCATTTTGCCCTTCCACCCTTATGTGGGCTCAGGGACCAAACTCAGGTGGGTACATTTGAGCAGCAAGCACATGAACACTGAGCCATCTTGCTGATTCCATATTTAATCTGTTGCTTTCTTTCTGAAAATTGAGTCCCTAAATGTTCCCTTAGCTTATTTTAATCATTCTCCTTTATTATTTCTGTTCTTCCTACTAAAGAAAGTTGTGAAATAAAAAAATAAAGTGAAAACTCACTCAGTCACAATCTGTGTAGGCAGCACAAAGATCCCTTTTGTGTGATTCTTATTAGGTACACACTAATCCTTCTCCCTTTCCATACATCCCTTCCTTCTATACCTCCAAAAGACTAGGAAAACGTAGTTCATCCTGTATAAATACTTCACCGTAAATTCTTACGTGTAGATCAGGATTTTATGTCTTGCTACGAGGTTGTAGGGTGTTAAAAGGAAGAGATTTTTGAAGATTATTTTCCTTCATTTTGTTGTCGTTCAGATGCTTGACAGATGATCTACACTACACACAGATTTCTTTCACTGTACAAAATTAACTGTGCAGAAGACCTCTAGAACCTACACTTCCTTCATAACTGACATTTTACTACTGCCTATTAGTAACTGAAGGTTATTTTGATGAAAGGTTTATTAAGCCATAACTTTCTATACTAACAACTGAAACCCTGGATGCTATTGTTATATTGACATGAAATTCTATTAGTAAAAAGCATATTAGACATTGTGTAGAACAGATGGGGAGTAGTTTCCCAGGCCACAGAAGGACCATTTTTAATTGCTGCATTCACTCCATCACTCCATGGTTCTAGGTAAGGTAATAAAGGATGTGTGGCTGTCTGTTATTTCAAGGGTTAGAAACATGTTTAATGGATAATTTTATTAGTGAGATTTCCTAGATGACAGACTCTCTACCAAAACCTATCTTTAAAATTAAAGTCCACAAAGTCATTTCTGCCAATTGTGTTAAAGGAATTATAGTAGTGAAAACATGACTGTTACTTAACGCTTTACAAAATACCTATTTTTTTTTTCCACTAGTGGTAACAGCAACTTGTCAAATAAGAAAACTGATCTAATCAAGTGAGGTTAAAAAATTAATTTAGAAGAACAAGTCTGTTCTTTTAATTCAAAATCATATATATGTATTAAATATATATATAACACACACATATATGTATACATATATATATATCCTTTGATATCAGAATGGACCTATAGACTCCTATGAATAATGTAAGAACATGTTGGGTATGAACTTTACTCTTTTTTGGAGAACCCATTTTGTCATTGAATAACTCTAGCAAAATGCCTTTACACATTTGATTGCCTATCTTGAGCACAGAAATGTTCAGTTTTGCTTTCCAATGATTCTGCACAATTTCTCTTCCACTCCTTACATGTATCCAAAGAAGATCACCATAGACTTCCAAATTCCTGGTTTACTGAGTTACTTCATTTGTTCTTTATATAAGTTTGTAACTTTCCCTCATACTGTCTACTTGCCTCTCACATCCAATTTTTAATATCCACTTCTACGTTCTTAATAGAGGCATGTGAAAAACGAATTCACCATCTCAGAAGAGAAGCAGAAAAAGAACTATCTCAATGATGTGAGACTGAGTAGTCTTGTCTCTTTCCTGCAGACAATCTTTCTCGCACTCCTTTCCTTGCACTCTCCACTTTGGACACACTGATTTTGTTGTTACTCTCAAGCTCGCTAAGAACTCAGACTTACTCTTTTGCCAATATTCCCTCTAATGAGAGAGAGCCCTTTTTTCCCCAGAAGTGCATAGCTTACTTTCCTGGCTCAGATGCTATTGTGATATTATTGCTTACACTGTGACCCTCTTCTCATCATGCCTACTAGCACTTAAAACTTGTATATATCATCTTGATGTGGGCATTACCTGGCATTCCTATTAAATATCTCTACTAATAATAGGACTGTGCTATATTGTTTGATCTCTCACTAGCACTCAAAAAAGTATCTAATAATTAATAGGAACTTAATACATTTTTAATGAAAGTATCAACTAATTTACTATGGACAAGCAGGTGATGTACAGGCAGAGGATACAGAATTACCTTTTTACAGTCTACCCTCTCCAGAATTCTTTCTTTTAACAATGAATCCCTATAACATTTGAGTTTTCAGACATTCAAAAACAAAATCTGTATGTGTCAAATGTATGTGTACACATCTGAACATACACACACACACACACAGAGACACACACATTCATATGTATAACTTTGGTCAAATGGGGAGACATGTGATTTGGAGATTGGCATGAAAGCTGTTGAGCTGACAGTAACTGGAAATGACAAAATTACAATCAGATCAAGAAAGTGAGCCAGCACGACAGCTCACCATGCATGGATCTCCAAGGATACAGTTGTTCTTGAACAACTACAATCAGTATATAAAAATAAGGACTTTATTAAGTAGGGTTAAAGAGTTGCCAGTGAGACTGTAAATTCTCTTCCAGAACAAGTGACCACGGAGCCCAGGAGCTCAGTTTTGTTCTGGGGGGAGGTGCATACATTCCCTGAAAGTATCAATTATGAGGAATCACTCTGTATTCATTATAGCCTGCTCCTACATCATTCATGAATGTCATAAGAGTCTAAAGAATCAGCACTTCATAGTGAAGATAATTAAATGGCCATTATACTTGTCTTTGCTGGTATAGTGCATTAAGAAGTTCCATCCAAGTTGTAACATACCCCTCCCAATGCCCTCCTCCACTTCCTCACCTGTTCCTCTTCCTCCTCCCTCCTCTTTCTCCTCCTCCCCCCTCTGTTTGCTCCTCCCCCCTCCTCCTCAATTTTCTTCTTCTACTACTTCTTTTTTCTTCAGTGGAAGCACTCTGCCCCGTCAGCCTCATATTTATGGAGACTGGACAGATCTGTAGACCGTCACTTTCATTTGTGTTTTCCCTTGTACCTTTGTAATGTACAAAGTGTATAATGCCTTTATTTCCTATGGACTAGGATCAATGAATGAGGATAGGAGATATATATATATATATATATATATATATATATATATATATTCCCATGTATTCAAGCATAAAGATTTGAATAATTCTATACTTAAGAAAGCATGTTCTAAAAAATAAACACAGAAAATATACTGGGCTAGCTGAGATATATGATCTTCTTTCCTGTCATACACCAAATTCTTATCATATCTGCAAATTCTCATTCATCTGCTTCTTCCCCCTTCTCTTTCTTTCCCCCCTCTCTCTATCTCTTTCTTTCCATGTTTTCTATTTATCTTTCTCAAAGAAACTATTCCATAGTGATTTTTTTGCTACCCAAGCGGTATCATTAAGGAGTAAATTAGGGCTGAATTAAACTTTATTAACTCCCATAAATATGGAATCTAAAGCAGTTCTAGGCATAGAAGTATATATAATAGGGGTTGCCATAGGCTTCAAGCTGATGGAGGGAAAGGAGAAGATTATAGATCAAAGCACACAGAGTCTCCATTAGACAAGAGGAATGTCTTGGCATTTGTTAAGCAGCACAGTAAACAACAGCGTATTACCTATTATACTGCTGCTTCTTAGTTTTAAAAAGAATGGTTTAAAGAATATATTGTTAATGTAAACACTTTATAGGGTATGTGTATGTGTTTACATATTAGCATCATATATTATAACAATAGAATTTGTAAATTGGTCCTTGAATAATATTTTTAAAGTTAAAGAAAAATCACTGAAATTTCATTGACCATCTCTTCTTGAGATCCTGTCAAGAATATGGAGTTCCAGTTGCTGTTACCTATAGTCAGGGCAGAAAAGTTATAATTCTGTTCTGACAATCATCAATTGTGACCTTGGACAGATCCTGCAACTGCACAAGGCCTCTGTTTTTGTATGTATAACTGAAGACAAAATGGTGGCTTCGTGGATTCTCTTTCCATTGTATCATACATGATTTGATGGGCCTTGCACAGGTCTTTGAGATACTCAAAGAGGTGCTTAATAAATCTATATACATGTGCTCCAACTGGGTCAGAAAAAAATGTCTGTGGCTGCTAATGATGGGTGTGTTTTTGTAAATTAGCTACCTCGGGTGAAGCATTCTTATACTCTAAAATCACGAGGAGACTAACTCTGGCAAAAAGTAAGTTTTAGCGTAGCCTGGATAATTTACTGAGAATGTATCTGAAAGTAAAAGTGGAACTTGGAGTGGAGTTCAGAGGCAGAATTCATGCCTAGCATGCTGAGTGCTCAATCTAGACTATTTCAAAAGCAAACAAATAAATAAGATATAATTTATAACTGGCTTTGCCCCTGGTATAGATGATGTGTCTTTGTGAACCAGTGTTGTCTTGTGGACTTTCTTAAAAGGTTATGAGCCTAGGAGGAATGTTTGCTTCAAGTGAAGGTATGGTCATATATTGAAGGATGGAATTTAGCAACTAACTTATAGAAAGTGGGTCATTACTGGGAATGACAAGGGCACTGACTTCCCAGAAAACAAGTTCACCTCATACAAAAAGTCACAGCAGCCAAGTGTTCAGGTCCCTAATGCCTTCTAGTGCTGGTAGATTCCTAGATCTTAGTCTTGGCCCCACAAGGAAGATCTTCACTTATCGCTGGAGCTTTCCCAGGAAGTGATAGGGCCTGCTGCAGCGCTATCCACTGCACTTGCTCTTCAGTGGCTCCTGCCTTATTCTCGCTACTGTTTTAAGTGAAATTAGAAGGAACCAAGTAGACTTCTGTTCTACTTAATATGCATCATGGGGGGGGGGCTGAGTAGGGGAAACTGGGGACAGTGGGAGATGAAATAAATCCTCAAGAGTCATGTGTACATGCTTTCTAGTAAGCAGAGCCATTGTTCATTCGGAGGCTTAAGCTCTGATGTCATAGCCTTGGAGAATCGTCCAGTGTCCAATAAAACCTGCCACCTATGTTACACAATGTGAAGCAGAAGCTGAGGCAGAGAGATAAGGACAGGCAGGATATGTGGCTGAATAAAGGACTTTCAGTTTCTTTTCTCACTGGATGGACAAGTATCACATTATTTTTTTTTTAAAGCACCCACATCAAAAAAAAAAAAAAAAAAAAAAAAAGCCTACAATCTAAGCGCAAGCTATGTCAGAGTCTTTTCACATGACTGACTCAATCAGAAGGTCTAATCTAACTGGGAGAAGCACTGTATTAATTTAAATATGGCAGGTGCCATCTAAGTTTATTGCAAGAGCTAAAGACCAATTATCTTGTATTTTTCCATAAAATTGCCTCTTCTAAAAAGAGACCGGTGTGTCTGAATATATCCATCATAACAAATCTTCAAGCTTTGATGGAAGTGACTGCTGTTTATTTGTAGCATGTCACATCGTTACTGTTGAATCAACGCTAAAGTTATCATAGTAACGCTAAGATGAGAGGCGGGGAAATGAATGTTTATAGACTTGCAATGTGGCTTCATGAATAAAAGCATACGGCTCAGAGGCCCAGAGCAGGTGTGAAGAGTGCTCCACTCCAAGGCCTGGTAGATTAGAGAAAAACCCTTAAAAGTAAGAATTATGCACTTGCTAGTTATTTTTCTTGTCCCGGCAAAAAAATATTTGATAGAGTCAACTTTAAGGAAGGAGGATATTCTTAGCTCCTAAGTTTTGATAGTGTACTTTCTCTTCTCTGTGTGCTGTACAGCAGACAGCATTATATTTCTCAGCCTATTTTCTACTGACCAAAATGGTCATTTGCTAACTTTTTTTTGGGGGGGGGGGGCGCGAGGGGCAATGGGAGGAAAGGAGGAAAGGAGGATGGAGAGGCTACAGTCAGTATGTACTCTATGAAAAAAGAATAAATGAGAATAAATAATAAAATAGCATCAAAAATTGATATTGGGAGGTAAGGCATTTTTAAAAAAAATATTTTCAGAAAATTTTATTTTTAAATGTTGGTCATTGCAGGTGTGCTCTTTAAAGACTTTCTATTAAGAACATGGAAATGCTTTAAGAAGCATACCAGCATATCAAGTAAGATGCAAGTAAATAGCATCTTACAAGGACACTGGGCAACAGGAAGCTCTTACCGGCTCCTTCTAGAGCTGCCGTTGTTGTTCTGTGACCTTCAGTCTTTATGCTACACATAAGAAATTATTCTGTGCTTCCAAACACACCACACTGTGCCTTATCCACCTCTGATCATGATCTCCAAATGGAATATTCTCTCAAGACTAACAGTTGGGTAACCATGAATCATCCTCTGGTGCAATTTGTTTATCAATGAGAGACCATCCTGACTCCAGTCCATTGCTAACTTCTGATTTCTCATCTTTTCTTATTCGATTAGTTGTGACTATTGTTTTGGAATAAGCTTTTACTGGGTTCATCTGGCTGGTTGGCACTCACCATGTAGATGAGACTAGCCTGGAATTTGCAACAATTTTCCTGATACGCCTCCCTCATGAGATTAGAGGATGTTCTGAAGCTTCTGGCTTCCTTATTCTTCACTGTAAATTTTTCTTGGCATCTCTTAATAGATTTCTCTTCCTTTATTAACTTCATACATAAGAAAACTCTGATCAGAATTACCTTAAAGAATGACATAATTAATATATTCCTATTGTACCTATCCATTACTGTCATGTGACTCACTCATGGGAATGTTATGCTCTTTCAACGTATAGTTTACTTTGAGTAGATTTTCTTTTTTGTGTCACAATTACATTTCTTTTTAAAGATGACTAGTTTTTTCCTGTAGCTGTAGATCACAGTTTACTTATTCATTCATTAGTAGATATCTGGGAGTGTGTGTATGTGTGTGCGTGTTTGTGTGTGTGTGTGTGTGTGTGTGAATGTATGTGTATTGGGGTAACCACTGTACATTTTCCCACAGTGACTACAGCATTGCAAATTCTCACCAATGATACAAAAGTATCCTCCACATCCTTGCCAGTACTTATAAAGATATATTCCAATGTAGGCTTGATCTGCATTTCAATAAAAATTAGTCACATGCCATGATTTCTCATGCTTTTATTGGCCATCTGTTTGCCCTGTTATTTTTAATTTCTTGGCATTGCAAGGGATTGGTCCCAAGGCCTTCACATGCTGAAGTTACCCCACCACTGGATGACATCTTCAAGCCTTCCCATTTTCTAAGTAGATTTTTGGGTTTTGCTTTTGTATTTCTTTATATAATCTGGATATTAGTTGTTAATGTAAATCAAGAATTCAGAGTCATTCTTTTTGTATGGACATTTAAATTTTCAATAAGAGACTGTATTTATTTTCATTAAGTGGTCCTATTAATCTTGTGGAAATTATTGCATCAAATTTGAGAGGGTGAAAAGCTATTGATTTCCACGTTTGTAACTTGTCTTACATCAATTTACCATTTATTCTTACTAATTTAATAGAGTTGGAAGATTTGGCATATGTAGGTATTTACTCATGGATCCTTTAAAAACTTATCATGTTTTTTTCCCAATATTTATAGCTTATTTTATTTTATTGCCTTACTGTTTTAATAAAAGCATCCAAATGATGTCTGGTAATACTGTACTAATGAAAGCTTCTGTTTCTTGATTTCATTGTCAAAGGCTATATATAAATTTTAATACTGGGTATGGTGTTAGTTGGTGTGATAGTTACTATCATATTTAAAACACTTTGCTTCATTCCCATTTTAATTAAAGTTTGAAAAGGAATGTCTCTAGGATTTTGTTAAATCCTAGATAAAATTATATTCTAATTCTTCTTTAATTGGTTGAAATAATAAATTATGGTGAGTCGATACATTTAATGTTGTAATGCACTACTTCGTATAGTTTTGGATTCATGTTTTAATGCAATCTTGATTTTACTCACAAAATTGTGTGAATATTCATGAGGGACACTGTGTAAGCTGTTCTGGTTTTGTTATTGTGTATTTGCTATCTGTCAGCAAGTGTGGGCTAGGAAAGGGGACCTTGAGAAGTGTTGAAGATATTTTAAGGTGGGGATGGCAAATGGTGTGTGGTGTGGTGGAGCACATGAAACATGTAACCAGAGACGGCCTGATTAAAAGGAAGAACAGGTAAACAAGAGCAGGATGGAGGCTGGGAGGCAACAGAAGAGGGGATGAATAATAACTATTAAAATATCACTATGAAGCCCATGGCTTTGTATAATAACAACAATTAATTTCAGAAAGAGGGAAAATAATATATTGGAAATTTTTTTTTTTTACTATCTTAGTTCACATGGGCCACTAAAACAAAGTAGTCCAAACTATCTTTGTAAGCAACAGAAATTTGAATGGCTGTTATAAGTCTGGTACCCAAGAAGTCCCAAGTCAAGGCATACTGCATGACTGCCAAGTGAGGGTCTACACACTCACAGATTTTTCTCTTCAGTTTCCCATGTCTATTACATACCCTAACTATAAAGTCCATAAGCATTTATCAAAGGAACATAACCAGAACACCAACTATTCCAATATAAAACATACAAAAAAAATGCTGAAACTGATATGGTGACAAACACATATAAATCTGAGCACTTGGTAAGTAGAGGCAGGAGAATCAAGAATTGAAGCAAGCCTGGGCTACATATAGTGACTCCAAAGCTAGCCTGGGATAAATGTGATTCTGTCTCAACAAAAAGCAAAAACACAAATAGAAACCTTAATGGGCATTTCCTTTTCTTGGGGGGACCCTCTTGACATTGGCTACATATAGTGACTCCAAAGCTAGCCTGGGATAAATGTGATTCTGTCTCAACAAAAAGCAAAAACACAAATAGAAACCCTAATGGGCATTTCCTTTTCTTGGGGGGACCCTCTTGACATTGTTGACGTTGTCATTCCTTGTCAACCCATTTCTTCAGCACATTTTGTTCCTTGATTTATCAGCTCCTGTGAAAATCATCAGGGGTTCTTATCTATCATTCCAAAACTCTTTTAAAGATCTCAGTAAGGAACCTTGTCCCTGAGATATGTAGAGCTTAGTATGTAAAGGCTGATTATTTCTTTTGAATCCCAGTTGGTTTGAGAAAAACAATAGTTTGCATATAAAGAGACTCGTACTTTCATAAAACAGATGTACAGGTCACATACAATACTTTCATTTCATTCTGAGCTGTAGCTGATAGATAAATTATTTCTTCTTTATTGATTGTGCATATTTGTAGTAACATGTATGTATGTATGTATGTATGTACCCTGTAGGTGTATACATATGTGGGTACATTTGTGTATATTTATATGGAAGTCAGAAGTGAACATTGGGCATCTTTCTATATCACTTTTCATCTTGGATAGATAGCCCCTGCCCCCCCACTGACCCTGAAGCTCATCAGTTGGAGTGGACTGTTAGACAACAAGCCTAGGGATGATCTTATCTTTGTTTTCCTAGGGTTTATAGACAAGGACTACCATATCCGTCTTTTGTATATGTTCTGGGGAACTGAACTCAGGTCCACATCTTTGTACAACAAGCACTTTACAAAGCCAGGCTTTTCTGTGTCTTACTGCAATCTTTATTACAGCTCTTAAGACTATAGGGTAAGAAAAGTATTTCATATCTCTATATAAAATATTCTGATTATATCCATTTCCCCACTATCTCCACCTAGACTTATCCTAAAAAGCCCCTACCTTAATATCTTGTCCAAATATTCTTTGTTTTTTCTCAATATCTACTGCATCCAATTAATGTTACCCAAGTGTGAATTGATAAGGGATCATCTACTGGTACATGAGAAACCTACCAAAAAAAAAAAAAAAAAAAATGGCTATCCTTTTCTAGGTTCCATCAATTGCCAGTAACTCCTCAGGCAGGGCAGGAACTCCATGAGTTACTATCACCATTTTAATCATGTTGAAACTGAGACACAGTTAAGACAAATATGTATTACATAGTGACACACTGAGAACAAAGGTATATTATGGAATAAAGAGCATGAGCCATAATAGTTCTGATGCCTTCCTCTTCCCTAACTCTGAGATGATTTCTACAGTTAAAATATATATCTTATACAATTCAGAGTCATTCCCCTTCAAGATTGTTAGACAAAAATTTCAGAGAAACTATGTTTTATAAATTAGAGCACAGAAACACCAAAATCATCTTAGCATAGCCTCTGGCCCTAGAAAGTATGAAGTCCAAATAAATCTGGCATTTAAATCAAGGCTACTGCTTTTTATCTGTTTCCCTTCCAGAGAATAGTCAGCTTGTAGAAGCTCCTTAATTACTCCCAGAAAAGGTATTTCAAAGCTGTCACATAAAAAAAAAAAATGGAGGCAAATAAAGTAGTTTGACCTCCCCCCTTTATTCTAACCATGTACCTAGAGATGCTATCAGAAGCCATATGTCCTGAAAAAAAATAATAACACTGCAAAATGGGTGATGAGTGATTACCAGATGATCATCTGTGCTGTTCGTCTTGTTCATTTGTGTTTTCCTAACAGACATGTACATATGGTCTCTGCTGTTAGTTATTGCTCTATGAAATAAAAGGAAGATCATTTTGTTCTCTCTCACATACCCCTATGAAGTGAAATCTAAAGTGTATTCATTTATTAGCTTTCTTTTTTAATTTGTCACATGATTTAATAACTAACAGGCAACAGAAAACAATCTGAGACAAAATGGGTGTGATTTTTATTATTGGAGCCTGCCAAAAATTCACAGGATGTGACTTTTATTCAAGGGTGTGTGGGGGTAGGTTTTATGTATAAATTGAAAGCACTGTGCTCCTCGATCATATGTATGAACCCTAATTGATGAAGATTTATAAAATATTTCCACTTTAAGGTGAAGGGACAAATAGCTGAGCTGAATGAATAGGCACTGTGGTTTCTTCTTCTTCTTCTTCTTCTTCTTCTTCTTCTTCTTCTTCTTCTTCTTCTTCTTCTTCTTCTTCTTCTTCCTCCTCCTCCTCCTCCTCCTCCTCCTCCTCCTCCTCCTCCTCCTCCTCCTCCTCCTCCTCCTCCTCTTCTCTTCCCTTTCCCCTTCCCCTTCCCCTTCCCCTTCCCCTTCCCCTTCCCCTTCTCCCCTTCCCCTTCCCCTTCCCCTTCCCTTTCCCCTCCCCCTCCCCCTCCTCCTCCTCCTCTTCCTCCTCCTCTTCCCCCTCCCACTCCCCCTTCTCCTCCCCTCTCCCTCCCCTTCTCCTCCTCTCCCCCTGCTCCTTTTTCTCCTCATCCTCCCCCACCTTCTCCTATATTTGCAGTTCCTTTTACACTTGAATGGCAATATAAAGATATGTACAAAGAGGTGGTCGAAGATTCATTATTTTCCAATGACTCACAACTGTTGACCAAGAGATAAACAGTCCCAACCTCCAAAAACTCAGAGTACAGAAGGGCTCTGGATTTTCATTTTGTTTGACAATAAAACTTAATATTTATTTTATTAAACCCAAATACTGTGCAACTGCTTAGGACTTATTCTGTTTTCCTATGTAAGAAACCGGGATGGTTATGAAAGTTAAATTATGTTGGCTGCTAGATAATGTCTGGTATAAAACGATTACTGGAGGCTGGCCTAGAGAATTGACAGTTTTATGAGTGTAGTGTAATTATTCCTGGGCATATTATTGTTTGACTTGTCTCAGCATTAAAATGGAGACAGTAACTGTTAGGAGCTGAATAATTGTGTTTTCACAAACTCATGCCAAGACATCTTTTAGAATCCATGGAGATTGGTCCAAGAACCCCCAAAGATAGCAAAAATCCATATGCTATATTTAGAGATAAAATTTTTGAAGATGTAATGAGTTACATTGAGTTTATTAGAGTAACTCCTAGCCCTATATGCCTAGTATGTTCACTACAAGAGTTTATTAGGACAAATGGGTACAATGCGCATCTGGTGTCACTCCTTTGTCAACTCATGCCAACAGCAAGGGTAGAGATAATTATCTACAAGCCACAGAGATTGGCTTCTGCTGTCAAAAATGAAGATAAAATAAATTTCAAATTTTCAAGCTACCCATGCCAGCCGTGATGACTCCATATATCACTCTAGTAAATGAATATGACAATTATTACTCTATTTTACAGGTTTGGGATAATATCTTGTGTGCTGGGACTCATTCATTTAGAGTTGATATGAGCATTAATACTATTGTTAATATCAGTATTGAAATAGTGTTTTTAGGTTGCAGAAGAAACCTTCGCCCTGTGAGTTTAGGAAAAGCCAGTTCCACTAGAGAGAATTTGCAAGTGGTCTGGATGCTTTATTTTCAGACCAATTTCAATATTACCAAATGTCTCCTTTATGCTTAGCAGAGGTACCCTTGGGTTCTGTGAGAAAGATACCCGTCTTTTATGCTTGTCTGATATGACATTTCCAAAGTGCTATGTTTCTGGGAACACAATTAACCCTGGCACTTTGACAGAGTAGGATGTGTTTGCCAGTGTTTCTGAGAGCCTTCTAAAACTATGTATCATTTTATATTACTCAGACTTTGGGTGAAATACAGAAGTACACAAGGTAACTCAGAAATAGATATATCCCTCAGTGGTTAAGCTTTAGAAGTTGCAAGTTACTTTGTCGTTACTTTTTGGGAAATCCTTACCTTTCTGGTCACCAGCTCTAAGAATATTTGCAGAGACAGGTTTAGTAGTTAACTAATCTCTATGAAGAGTGGTCCTTTGACTTTGACGTTATTTACTATTGCAACTAAATAATGGTGGACTCTCATAGGAAAGCATTTTGTTAGTTTTAAATCTTCTTGCCACAAGGTATCTGTGACACCGGATACTAATATGTAAGGGCTGCATTAGGCATGTTTAAACTCCCATGTTACCGAACAGATTCAGGGTTTTACTGAATCAGCATTGGTCTGTTCACAGAAGCATGTGCATTATGCTTTTGTTTCTACAACCTTAGAATATTGAATTCTTTGAAGGGTTAATTTCTCTTAAGTCTTCAATGTTCTTTCTTCAAGAAAGGGAAAGAGATTGCCCCATCTGAAGACCCCCCCCCCCACCATCTGTATAAGCATTGCTTAAGAAATGGAGCTTGGCTTTCCCTGAGGACATATGGATTCCTAGGTATTGCTTTCAGCTTCTCAATTTAACAAGCAGCAAATATATTTACTATTTCTTTGCCAAAGGGAAGTGAATTTTCTCTTTTAAGGTTAAATGCTTTAAATTTTACCTCCCCTATTGACACTTTATCATTTTGTTTGAAGTTATTTGTTGTTGATTTTCATAGTAGTAAAATTAGATCGATAAGCTGCCATTCTGATAAGTTCACTGAAGGGCTATTGTTAACATCTACATCACTTACCATGTCTTTTTAGTGACTGCCTCTGTGGTACTGAGATCTTGTGTGTAGATTTTTACCTGTCACTCACTCTTCCCTCCTCCTCCTTATATCGCAGTTGGTTTCTTGGTGTTCCCTTAGGGCATTTGATATTGCATAAGGACAGGAGGTGAGGTTAAAGAACGGCAGGATGGGTCTGTGTTCTCAGTTCCACCATTGAGTGCCACATCAAGTTGTTGAATCTCTGAATTTTCATCTTTTCTTAAGACATTAAAAAGATTTAACAAAATATTTACCACTACAACTTTAGTGAGTGCTGAGGTGAGGTGCATCAAAAGAAATTCCCCCAGAGGAGGCAATTTCAAAACCACAGAGTGCCATAGATATGTAAGAGAAATGAACACAATTCAGAACCCCAAAGATGTAGAAATAAGGTGATAGATTGAGAGAAAATTACAGATCACTCTGAAAATAATTGAGGAATTGTGTCATTCAGGCATAAGTCACTTGTGAGACATTTCCTGGCTTTGTGTTTTCATTAGTTGGAAGAGGCTTTTGTCTGCTGTAACCCATAAGTCTCTCGATTTTAGTTTTTATTACCTATGTAGTAATTGAGTGGATAAGCATAGTTTGTAATTTAGTGACAACAACAAAACCTACTGGTAGAGTATATTTTATGTCATTGATAATCCATTTATTTTCCAATAGGGTTTTACCAGTTTTTTTGCTAAAGATTGTAACTGTGTCCCTCACTGCTTGATGGACTGATCAGAGAAACAGGGAAGTCACAGAGATGATATAGTGTCATGTTACTTCATAGAACTCTAGTCTATGTACTCAGTGTTCAAAGGGTCTAGGGTAGCAGTGGAATCCTATTTCTTATCCAACTTTGCAAACCATATGGTATGTACGTTTGCACTTACTATACTAATTTGTTATTCTAAGGCTATACTTATCTTCCAGTAATTTATCTAGCTCTTGCTAAATTTAGCACTCATGGGCTTCCCCTGGGAAACACTTCCAAAAAGCATCTCTATTTCAGCAACAATAAAAATTATTTCAGGGAATACTGGTTTGTACTAAAGATACAAAACAATATAAACATCTAATTAGCATAGAATCTGAGGGCTTTTCAAAGACATAGTGTTGTCTATAACTATTTGGAGGACAAAATAACAAGTGAATCACTGTCAATTATTTTTTCTATCTAAATTTTCCTACATAAAGATATGCATATAAATACACACAAATACAGACATACCTATAAAGTGAATCTTAAGCAAGTCCGTAATACTACTTTCTTGGTATTTATCCAAAAATCTAATAGGTGGCTTGGAGAGGGCCTGGAGGCAGAAAGATCATTACAAAAACAGGGCCTTATAGTTGCCAAGTCAAAATAATAGCCATGCTTATTACCTAATGACCCAAACAAGGAAGAGTTGAGTTGTCACCAACAATTAAACTCTGGTAAATTGAGTAGAAAAATCCACCAATGTTTTCAGACTATTAGAAAGAAATGTGAACTAGAAAAAAATTATCACCTCTTCTTTTTGAAAAATTCTAAATCATCTGCTTAACTATTTACACTATTCTATGTCTACATCCAATTGCATTCCACAGCTTCTTCTTGATTATATTACACTGGAGCTTGTTGGACCTCTTTTCCTGCCAAACTACTTTTCTTACACCCGCCCCTCACCCACAGCATTGCTTGCTTGCTTGCTTGCTTGAAATTCTAACTGCTCCATTACTTCCAGCTACATATATGGCTAGTCCTCTTGAAACAGTAACCTAAGCTTGCAATTTATGGATTGTGGGTAAAAATGGCGACATATCAGAAGCTAAGACACATAATCTCAATTGGTGGTAGCTATGCAGTGACTTCATTCCCTACTTGGAATACTATCTTGGTAGAGACTGCAGAGTAATCTGACTCCACTCCTTAAACATGCTCTGACCTTAAATAAATGACCCAAAGGAAGCCGTAGTCATTTTATTTCAGCGATATTTCTTCCATTTTTTTTTTTAAAAAAACTTGAATGGATTAAATTTATATTGTTCTGATGACTCACAAATGTAGCCTGATCTTGGTACCAACACACTGAGTCCAGTCAGAAATACAGTCTCAGAGAACACAAACTGTGGTATCAAGGGATTGAGAAGTGAAGATCGTTAACAGATTCAAACAGGGTTCTTAGGGCTCCTTGGATATTCTCCAAATACTGGTTTGTCATTTAAAATTAACATTTAAAAAAATTTAAATTCTAAAGCAATGAAATTATACTTCCTTTGATGTTCTATGTATTTTGTGTTTAAAATGAACAGAAAGTTTGTGCTTATTTCTAAAAGCCATTCAAGCCAGAAAAACATGAAAACTAGAAAAATGGTACTGTCAGTATAGAAATTTGTGGCAATTAATTAACTTCATCTGACAGTATTGTTAGACTTTGGGAAGACTTAGGAAGTCTGGTCACCCTTATTAATATATTCAATACCAAGAACAAGTTTCTACAGTCTTTGTGCCTTACAGAATAAATCTAACACCAAGTACCTTGTATCTCTTATACTTTTCCATCTACAAAGTTAGATTTATCTAAAACCATGCCACTGTAAATCCAACACACACACACAAAAAATAAGATGCTCTATCTACTTAACCTCTCTGCTAGTGTTATAGTGAGGTTTTCTTCTATGTTGATTTAAAAGTAACACCATCATGACTTCTAAACATAATATGTAAGAGGTGGTGAATTTGTGTATTATCTTTGAACAGCTTTTTTAATATAGAATGATGAGAATTATTGGACAGAACAGTGGGTAAAGATAGAAGTAAAGAGAGTTTATGAAGTTATCTGCTTTCTAAAACCAGAACTCTTTTGGCAAGCATCTCAGCTTTGTTTTACATCAGCTTGAGAAGACATGAAGTGTGTAAGGCTAAGTATGGAAAGGTACAAAACTTTGCCCCATTGTTTAATAATGTTCATTAATTATATTGATAAGGGATGAAAAAAGGGGGCTATGAAGGGCAATTAAAAGTGGATACCCATGGTTTAAGACAGATATTCAAGCCTCTGTTTGCACATCTGTAAAACTGTTAACAAATAAAACAACCCCTGCAATTACTGAGTCCAACTTAAGGTTGTAGAAAAGGCTTAGCAAACTATAAAGCCTTGTGCCTTGCTCTGCATGGTTAACATTATTTTTGTTCTGATAAAATTCTTCCCTGGGAAAGCAGAAATGTACCTCTGTAGCAAATCCAGTATGAATGCAGGGCAGCCTTGGGTAAGATTTTATAAACTGGCATGAAATGTCACAGGCTGATTTGCATTTTTGGTGATTTTATACATTAATCACTGAATAACCTTCAGTTTCCCAAATAAAGAAGGAAGAAAGCAAGGGTGACATTTGTGATCATCTACAGAAAAGGACTTATTTAAACTCTTCACAGATGGAGAGATAGCAAGCATAAATTGTTTTACCAAGATTTCTAATTTTAAGCAGCTTTGAGGGTGTTTGTGGGTAGGAGAGAGCAAACACTGTTTTGCATATGGAATTAACATAAACTTTGCATACCATAGTCCCAGAATCTCTAGATGATTCTGAAGGGTTTTTTGGAGACTGCCCTAAGGATTGAAAAGCTCATAAAGGGACATAAACTCTTTGCTGCTTGTCTTATACAAATGGAGGGAACATAAACAAGCCTCCTAGGTGACCTTTGCAAGAGGATAGTGGGATTTCATACATCTCAGATGGCTTAGTGCTTGTACAGGGATGGTATACTACAGAAACTCCCAATTCTAGTCCAAATGAGTCCATTATTTTTAAGAAAGCTATATAATCTATTGCTTGGACAGATGATGTAATTTGTTTCAATATTTTCTATAAGTTAACTGTGACAGTAGCTATAGATCAGTGACTGAGATTTTTATAACTGTTGAAAATTTAACAAATGGTTGCCTAATGTTTACAAAATTAGTTATAAGTGTCACAAATTCACTGGGATGCATACAGGAAAATCTATTACCAAATTATCTTTGGGTGTTGAGAAGTATTATTGTATGAAACTACTTGCTGACTTGATAACTGACATAAAACCCCAGTGATTGCAATGTCACAGTACATTTAGGCTACCAAATTTATAGGTTCTTCTCCAATTTACAACTTGGTGTGCGTTCTTAATATAGACTTTAAAATATCTTAACATATCAATCTTTATTAGTTACCTGTCACCCATGATAAAGTGCCCTACTCAAAATAAATTTAGAGGAGAGGAGATGGTTTGTTTTGGCTCACAGTTTAAAGATGCAGTCCACCATACAGCAAATGGTGGTGGCAGAGGCTCCAGACAACTGGTCATGTTACACCAGCAGCCAGAAAGGTGGCAGAGGCCACTGCTGGGGCTCAGCTTGTATTTCCTTTCATATGTAATCCACAACCCTGTTCACTCACCTTCAGATTGTGTCTTCACGCTTCAGTTAACCTAGTCTAGATCTTCTCTTATAGGTATGCTGCAAGGTAGTACTCATAGGTAGTTAAAAATCCCATCAAGTTGATAAACAGGACCAACTATCTCAGAATATTTTCTTGGTTTTCTCCATGTTGGTTTTGTAAGTAGCTTCAATTAATGTATTCTTGGTAACTCAGGATTCATACTGATAATAGTAAAAATAAGAAGTAAATCGTAAAAGCATAATAATGCACATGCCAGGTATAAGTTATCACATCAGTCACCAAGGGAAGATGCCATTATCTTGAGGTAGTTTTTTTTATACTTTCCTTGCTGGATTTTAATTTCTAAAGAGCGATGAGACCTATTGTGCCAATATCAAATACCAACAGGAAAATATTGAGGGAAAGAATGTTTACTCTTAAAAGACTCTAGAAATAATTTCTGTCGGAGCGTTTATAGCAACATAATAATGAAACACATAAATACTTTGAGTCATCCAGCTAGACCATTTCTAGAAACATCACCTTTGACATATACAAAAAAAATAAATGGTTGAAATTTAGTGAACCTTGTTACCACGTTGGAAAAGTCACATTTGACTACATATGATAGATCACAATAGTCAATATACAGATACTCTAAAAACTCCTGTCTAAATTTATCTGTAGCTCTTGCATATAAACTGTATAATAAACAAAAACAAATTTTATGTTTAAAATTGAGCACCAGATGCAGGTTACCTCAATTATATATGTGTGAAATTTTCAAACCCCCAAATTTTGAAATGTTAAGTATTACTGTTTTCAGTCATTTCATAGAAATATTGTTTCACCTATATAGCTTCCTGCCACAAGACCACACTTATTTCTGTGGATTGGGAAAGCAATTGTACCTTTGGGCTTCTTCATTGCAAACTTTATGGTAAAGTACCCCTGAAAAGGCCTGATACCACTGATGAGAATATTTTGATAGCCAGAGCCAGGGGACAAAGTTTCTATCTCATGCCTGTCTTAGCCAAATGAAAAGTCCATTCTGCTGCTACAGAAGAGGGAATGTTGTTTGTTAACATGCAACAAAGTTCATTAGCCAATATATCCACTTGTATGCATTAGGAACAGAAGATACTGAATATCTCTCAATAACATATTTCGTATTTCATTCCCATTGCTAGCATCCTTAATGTGGGGAGACAGACACCTTCTGAGGCTTTGAAAGTCATCTGTCTTCAAAACAATATACTCTCCAGTGTGAGAAGGTTTTCTCACTATGCCTGTCCTCTGCTGTCTCAAAAGTGTACTAGAGCAGGCAATGCATAATACAGTGGCCCTCATGTCTCTTTTCTATTTGCCTTCACAGCTGGTGCCACATATATCTTTGGGAAAAGTGGTGGTCTCATCCTCTACACCTGGCCAGCGAATGACAGACCAAGCACACGCTCTGACCGCCTTGCTGTGGGATTCAGCACCACTGTGAAGGATGGTATCTTAGTACGCATTGACAGTGCTCCTGGACTTGGTGATTTCCTCCAGCTTCACATAGTGAGTACCTGACCAGCCTTGGCCTGGATTCTCTTATCTTCCTGGTGATGTAATGTGTGCATTAGATAGACATAGGGAAACATTCTACATAAACTCAACATAGGTGCATATGCTTTCAAAGACTCCCTTCAATCTTACAAACTGTCACACTTGGGCTTTGATGAACAGACAGCAGTGGGTTGGCAAACTTTTTCTAAAGGGGCAGCATGTCAGCATTATGGAATTTGTAGCTCATACAGTGTGTTGGTTTTACTACACACAGACAGTGGGCTTTTAAGATATGTTTACGTTCCAACAAGAACTCATTCATAAAACTTGGTGGCCAATGTGACCACAGGTATGAAAAAGATCTGTGGTGAAAGCTGAGGCTTTTATAGCAGAGGAGTGTGACATAGACGAAACCGCCCAGTGATCAAGTTGAGTGATGCATGCATATTGCATATTTAACACTTTCCTGTAGATCCTGTGTCTATGTTGGTAGAGAATTTTACTCCCTGTCACTGCAGATTTTAAGAGTATTGTGCAAAACAAAGAAATTAAAATGATTTGTAGGGGAAAAATTACTTTCTTACAAGGATAGAAAATATTTTTATAGCAACAATTAACCCATTTTATCACCTGTGCACAGTTAAGGAAGTAGGCTAAAGAAAGATACGAGTCTCATCCGTAAATACCCCACGTGTAGCCACCAAGAGCAGAGAGAGGAATTGTTCTCATTAGTTAGCAATGACAGGGCTAGAAAGAATGGATTTAATTTGGAGCAGTAAGGATTCAGTTTAAATACCAGAGGGGAGAAAAAGATCATCTGGGATTAGTACCAATCTCCACAATGGAGGAAAAGGGGCATTTGCCGGGAATCATTGAATCTAAGTTTTTGCTAATTCTCAGATCCAGGGAAGAAAGCAGAGTGTGGATTTTCTATGGATCTCTAGAGTTGGAGCTGGCAAGTTGGATCCACAGCAGCAAGCTCAGCCATAGCTGTGTTCTGCTGGTATTGTCCTAAAGTAGAACCAGCTAGGAGTTCAAGATTTATGCTGAATTTGCCTTCCAGCCCCAAGATGAACCAGAGCAGAGCAAGATGCTCTCTCCTCATGCTCCACAAAGCACTAGTCATAAGTAAATATGGATTGGGTTGCAGATTTTTAATTCTCTCTCAGATGCTTCAGGAACCATATGGTGCTAGAAGCTTGAGTTTAAACAGTATGAAAGCCCATGCCAAGGAGCAAAGAGAGAGGAAGCCATAGTCACTACAGTTTATCTTTATTTAGCCTGCAAGAACCACGGTCATTTACAAAACTCCAAAAGATTCGTGCTGCACGTAACTTAATGACTATTTCATAGCAGCTCTAACGAGGCTATTATTACCAGCACAGTTGCCTTTTCATGATGATTTATTTTCTCTTTTTCTGTTCAGTGTGACTTTCTAAGAAAAATATGATGTGGCCTAGTCATAAACATCTTTTGCCATGAGATAATACGCTGCTATTCTACCCATTTCTAGGCCATCATGTTTGGTACCACACCATCACTCTGAACAAAGAGATTTTGTCTTACTCTTTGGTAGTTTGCTTGGGATGTGTCAGGGTTTTGGTACAAATCATTTGTGGACACTGAGAACTTGTCATAGAACCTAGAATACTAGGCCTTTGTGAAATTCTGTAATTCATTGGTGAGTTTGAAAAGTGAATACCTCTAACCATGTTCTGATGTTCAAGCAAAACACATTTGTGTGCCTTGTATTTGTTAGCAGATGTTCCCTATATAGCCATTTTCTTTAGTTTGACATTATATATTATCTTCTTTATATACTCAGTGATTCTGCTATTAATAAAAACTCTGAAATTCCCCAAAGATGTTTCCTAACATGCTTAGGATAGGAAACTACTCTTTTTTTTCCTATTGCAATGTGAAAAACCCACCCAGTTCCAAAGTAAGTAAACCTGCCCTGCCCATGACCTTTTAATAAGCATGGCCCCCTTCAGTGCTCCAGTCATTTGAAACCATTTTTAATCTGCTAATGAGTCTATTTTTTCTGTATTCCTTAACACAATAAGAATAAAAGAATTGGAATAGAAAATCAAAAGATTTTTATAAGACCCAGCCTCTTACTTTGAACAGTTAAGCAAAGTCATCAGGAAAGCAATACAATAAAAACTGGGTAGGATGGTTCATGCGACATCTGTGGGATTATAAAGGATGGTTTCATCTGCTGAATGGTTTGTTTCACAGTTCTAAGAAAATTATTCCAAAAGAAAAGCACTTAGGAGTCATTGTAGAAGCCCAAAGGAATTGGACAGGAGGCAAAAGACTTCATTACACATCAGTTCCTTTTGAAAAAAAAGTTAATTTTCTTTTGTATTTTAAGTTGACATACACTTTATAAAGTTTCATCTTTGTATTTTCTTACATGTATGATACCATAGTGTGCTCTTCTTCAAGTCTTTTTTCCATATCCTTCTCCAACTCATTAAGATCTTTTTCTCAGGGGCACAGGAAAGATGGCTCAGCAGAAAGAATTCTTATTACTCTTTGGGTTGACCCAAGTTCAGTCCACAGTATCCATGTTGAGTGGTTTCCAGTTACCTTTAATCCCCAGCTCCAGAGGACTGAACCATCTTTTCCCCTTAGCAAGCAACCACAAAAACATGTGTAGATAGGTATCACAGACAGACATAGAAATACATTTTTGTAAAAATGAGGATTCCTTTTTTCCAGTTCTTTCATATTGCTGTTGCTCTTATACTTAAAAAATCAGCACACACATACACAAACACAGACAAAACACATATACACATATACACACACACACACAAAACACATATACACATGCACACATATACAAACACATATACACATGCCCACATACACATATGAACACATACACAAACACATATACACATTCACACATACACATATACATGCACACACATACACACATACACAAATACACACATGCACACATACAGAAACACATACACACACAAAAAAAACACATATACACATGCACACATATACAAACACATATACACATGCCCACATACACAAACACATACAAATATGCACACATACACACATGCACACATATACAAATACATACACACACATGCACACACACACAAAACACATATACATATGCACACATATACAAACACATATATATGCCCACATTCACAAACACATACACACATGCACACATACACATGTATATACACACATGTACACATACACAAACACATACACACATGCACACATACACATGCACATACACATACATACACACATGCACACCTACACAAACACATACACTTTAAATCTAGAATCTGTGTATGAGAGAAAACATGCTTTCTTTCTGGGTCCAATAAATTTTCTAGCATAATTGTCTCCAGTTTAAAAAAAAAATGTTCTGGCAAATGTCATGATTTCAGTTTCTTAACAGCTGAATGTAATCCCAATGTATACACGAACCGCATGTTGTTTACCCATCTCTCTGCCTACATACATACAAGCTTTCTATTCCTTAGCTATTCTGAATAGGACAGCAATAAAGCCGGATATGTAAGTCTTGTTCTGGCATATTGATATAGTCTTTCAGGTATCTACCCAGGAATAATTAATGTAGCTCATGGGATAATTATATTTCCTTTTATTTATCAGCAATCCGAAGGACCTGACACATGCTAGCCAAGTGCTCCAACACTGAGCTACTTCCCGAGACTATTTTAAATGCTTTGAGGCAACTCCACACTGTCTTCCTTAATGCCTATACCAGCTGACATTGTCTCTGACACAGAACCTCCTTTCCACAACCACTTCATTGTTTGTTTTTATTTTACTTGATTGTGGTCACTGACCTAGGGGGCGATAGAATCTCAAAGCAGTTGTAGTTCACACTTCCCTGATGGCTAAGACTGTTGAACATTTTAAAAAGAAAAAAAAGAAAAAGAAAAAAAATTGCCATTTGTATTTCTCCTTTGGAAATTTGTATGGTCAGCATGTTAGGCCACTTGTTGATCAGTTAACTCACCATTGAAACAAAGAAAGTAATGGCAGACACTCAGAAAGATGGAGACACCTGTCTTGGTTTATTTTGTTATAGTAGTAAAATACCTCTCATTGACCAATCTATAAACCACAGGAGTTTACATCTCATGATTTGTCATGCGGGACTGAGAATACCAAGATCCAGATGCTGGCTGATTAAGGCTACATAGCTGAGGTCCCATGATATTACTTTGTATGCCATATAGTTGGTAAAGCTGTGTCCTGCTATGTAAGGAGAAAGGCGACCCACTCTTTAAGATTCCCTAGAAAGTACTATCAATCCACCTCTAAAGAGTCTCTTCTTCCCCACATTGTGTCATTAGATATGAACCTTCTAATAAACGAATTATGGGGGACATTTTTGTGCCAGAGCAGTGGGATAAACTATAGTGACATGAAACAAGGGCCAAACATCTGCTGCAGCTGTGCTCCCCTGGGGTCGCATGGTAGTCAAGCAGCATTCTTTGACTCTGGATGTTAATTGGAGAAGAAATTCTTTCTTCAGTGCACTTATAGTGGTAGTTAGGCTAGTTAAATTAAATTCAAAGCAAAACATAGATTGATATCATCCAGTAAATGCAGTATATGTATGTTGTCTGTGTAAGTAAAAGAAAGAACACAGCACTGATAGACAGACTATGGAGAGATGTAGAAAAAATACATCTTGTAAATTGGTACTGAAAATCATTCTTATGGATTTCTTACAAATTATGAAAATAATTCTTATGAACTCATGATTATTTTATGGTATTAACACTGTCATTGCAATAGTTTGTTTTTAACCGCCAGTTTAGCTTATCTGAAGGAAGAAATCATGTTCTTCCAAGAATACCAGTGAGCCTAACTCAGAGGTGAACACTCATTCTAGGAGAGTCCACACAGCAATATTGGCAAGTAAAGCTTACCTTACTTGTCAGCTCTCTGTGCCTTAGAGTCTCTCACTATGAGCTTTACATGGAAAATATTTTTGAGAGTGATGGATGAACTGTGCATGAATGACCTCTGGCTTCAACTAGTCATATCAGCCCCAAGTGTAGACATCTAATTTGTAGATGCATAGTGCACATCTTTCAGCTACTAAGCCCTAAGCTCACATGAGTTTTACCTTTTCCCATGTTTCTCTAAAATCTTTACTCATTAAAATATCTTCAAGAAAATAGTTTTCTTCTTAAGAAATTCTACTCTGCTGGACTTTTTGATTCATTTACTAATTTATTTACAGTACTTCTATTTCAGTCTGTGTGTGTGTGTGTGTGTGTGTGTGTGTGTGTATGTGTGTATGTGTGTGTGTGTGTGTGTGTTCATTCACATGTGTGCATAGGACTGTGGGATCCAGAGGTCAATATCAAGTATTTTCCTCAATTGCTTTCAGCCGTACTTTTTGGGATAAAGTCTCTTACTCAACCTAGAACTTGCCAATTCTGCTAAGCTGGCTGGCCAGCAAGGGTCCCCCTGTCTCTACATCTCCAATGCTAATGCTTCAGGCATACACTTACGTATGGGCCTTTTATGTGGGTACCAGGGATCAAACTCAGGTTATATGAAAAGAAAACCTGGGAAAACTAAAGGCATTGAATTGGATCAAAAAAGGAGAGAGAGAGACAGAGAAAATAAAAGAGAGAGAGAGAAAGACAGACAGACAGAGAGAGAGAGAGAGAGAGAGAGAGAGAGAGAGAGAGTCCAAGGCTAAATTGGGTACGTGCTGTAGACATGATTTGTTTGTTTGTTTTTTATTTATAATTTACATAAATCATAACTTTTCTAACTGAGACAGTGATATTTCCCACCCCTCTTGATGCTTTTTTTTTGTAAACCTCCAGTCTTTGTTAAGTGGTCTTTGACAATCAATAATGAAAATGGCAAGCTTGAATTCTTCAAAAAAAAAAAGAAAGAAAGAAAGAAAGAAAGAAAGAAAGAAAGAAAGAAACAAACAAACAAACCAAAATAAAACTATAAAAGGCCAAGAGATCAAAATAGCTTAGGAGTTAGAAATCATTTATTTAAGATTAGCTAGCATTCCTTGTTTGGGGTTCATGCTTCCATGGCCCAGTATTTTTTGTCAGTTGTCGCTGATGGTATCAATGAAGTCATGAATGAGATGCATTTGACAAAGGCAAAAAGATCTCTATTGAAGTTCATGTACATAAAATGAGATTCTCGGGGCCAAGGGATTTTTTGCAAATAATTACTTCAAATATAAGTTTCCCTCCAGTGAAATCTATTGTTGAGTTAATCAGCTCACTGTTTGGAGAGCAGCTGGTGTTACTTGTGAGTGACATCTGCCTCTTATTCCCCCATCTATGCTGTCTGGAGCTATGTCATGTTATGCTCACCTTCATAGGATCACCAAAAGGATTACCATGAAGTATTGTGCTTGCTCCTGGGCAGCTTTTGACAACGTCTTTTCACCGCCTATTAAACAGAAGGTCATAGAGAACTGAGCAGCAATTAGCTTCTCTCTGTGTAGTTAATGCTGGTGTAGAAAAGGCATATTAATTTCTTTTTCCCTGTGTGTAATTTACAGTAAATCCTCTTGGATTCATTTTTTAATTATGAGCCTTTCAGGAATAGTGAAAATTTATGTGTCAGGACATCTGTTTTGTTTGACAAGAATCTATAACCTTGTCCAACGATTTCCTTCCCAACTTGCAATGCAGATATGTGCAGAAGCTGAGGTAGGCAGGACAAAGGGACACTGTACTGGCAGAACCTATACCACAGTGGCAGAATTTCTTTCCC